>NW_020664581.1:2112754-2191785 GCF_002925995.2 Terrapene triunguis | reverse complement strand
GGACTCGGGGGCACTGGCAGAGCTGGGTGTGTTGAGCCCAGGACTGGGCTAGCAGGGGCTGCCGGGCAGGACTGAGGGGCGCTGGTAGAGCTGGGTGTGTGGAGCCCAGGGATGGGCTAGCAGGGGGCTGCGAGTCAGGACTGAGGGGCACTGGCAGAGCTGGGTGTGGGGAGCCCAGGGCTGGGATAGCTGGGGGCTGCGGGTCAGGACTGAGGGGCACTGGCAGAGCTGGGTGTGGGGAGCCCAGGGCTAGGCTAGCAGGGGGCTGCCAGGCAGGCCTGGGGGGCACCAGCAGAGCTGTGTGGATGGGGTTTCAGACCTGGAATAGCAGAGGCCTGCCTGTTAGCTCTGCGGATGGAATGACAATGCTGCATGGCATCTGAGTACACCCTGCGTGATCCTAGACCCAGAGCTACAAGCCCTAAAGTCTATGGGCACCGAATTCACCCAAGCACTGAAGGAGAGACTCGCACACCATGCTGATTTCCTTGTTCAACGGCCGGGTTTATGACTCTCTTCCAGCCCAGCTTGCTCTCAGCACCAGGAATTGATTTCTCAAACCCTCCAATTTAAGCTGGCCCGCAGTTCCAGGAGCGGGGTATGGGATGGGGGTGGGTGCCGGCAGTGTGACTCAAACCCCACGCAGCGCTGTGCAGGATTGGGGGGCTAGGTCCAGTCCTCGCTGTAGCTCTCGGCTCCAGAGTGGTGGTGGTGTGCATGGTGCCTTGCAGGAGACAGAACAATGGCTACTGCACACAGACGCTTTGTCCTGGAGAAGGTGAGCTGTGGCCAGCCCAGGCCCTTTTAGCATTTCCTTAAGCTCTGCAGGGAGAAGGGAGCCCCGAAGAAGGGTCTTGTGGTTTGGGCCCGGGGCAGGGCTTCAGCAAGACTTTTTTGACAGTCCCACAATGTTCTCGTAAGAAAGCTGGAGAAACGTGGGCTTGGCGGAACTACTGTTAAGTGGATACATAATTGGTTAAACAACCACTAAGAGTCACTATTAATGGACTGATGTCGGATTGGAGGGAGGTCTCAGGTGGGGTTCCCCAGGGATCTGTTCTGGGGCCGGTGCTGTTTAACATCTTTATCAATGACCTGGATGTAGGACTAGCGAGCAAACCGATCAGGTCTGCAGATGAGACAAAGCTAAGGGGGCTGCCAACACTCTGGAGGCTAGAGCTAAAATTCAGAGGGATTTTGATAAATTGGAGAACTGGATTTCAGACGACCAAATGAAATTCAACCGAGACAAATGTAAAGTGCCACACTTAGGGAAGGAGATGCACAAATACAGAATGGGGGAGAACTGGCTTGGCAGCAGCACTGCTGAGATGGATCTGGGAGTTGTGTGGATCACAACCTCAACAGTCAGCAATGCGATGCTGCTGCAAAATGTCAGGCTGCATTAACAGAGCCGTAGCAAACAAGTCACGGGAGGTGCTAGTACCGCTCTACTCGGCGCTGGGTAGGCCTCAGCTGGAGTACGGTGTCCAGTTTTGGTCACCAATGTCTAGAAAGGATGTAGAGAAACGGGAAAGGACCCAGAGGCGAGTGACAATGATGCTCAAAGGGATGGAACACCAGCCATAGGCGCAGAGGCTGAAGGAACGGGGTGTGTTTAGTTTGGAAAAGAGGAGATGAAGGGGGGAGGTGATAGCGGTCTTCAAATACATGAAAGGCTGCCATACAAAAGATGGAGAAAAGTTGTTCTCTCTTGCCACAGAGGGCAGGACAAGGGGCAATGGGCTCAAACTACAGCAGAGCAGATTGAGATTAAATCTCAGGGAAAACTTCCTACTGTCAGAGCAGCAGGACAATGGAACAGAGGCCTCGGGACGTTGTGGAAGCTCCTTCCCTGGAGGTTTTTCAAAGGAGGCTGGAGCCATCTGTCCTGGATGGGTTAGACACAACAAATCCTGCATCTTGGCAGGGGGTTGGCTAGATGACCCTTGCGGTCCCTTCTAGCCCCATGGTTCTGTGATGAGCAGCGAGGTTCAGAGCTGGTCACTGGTTCGAGCCCAGACCTGGTCAGTAACAGCAGAAGGTTGTCCCTGTCAGATGGGCATTTGCAGCCCTAACTCAGTGTCCTAGAGGAGAGGTGCCAACATCCCAAGTGCCTCACTGCAGCTGGCTCTGGCTGGTCCCCTTTGTGGGCACCTTGGCAGAGAGCTGGAGGGCTGGGAGACCCAGGGGAGCTGAGCGCCTCCCGCCAGGGCTGGGAGAGCATGTGTGTTAAACGGGCCCGGACAGCACTGTCCATTCTGCGACGACGGGTTCCGTTGCTGGGACTGATGGGGGCCTCCGCTGGCGTGGGAGGTGACTTGGTCAGTGTGTAGGCACTTGCCCATGGAAAGGAGATCTGACAGCCTTGCTAAGGGAGGCAGAACAACATCCAGTAGCTGGGACTCGAGGTTAGACACATTCAGCCTTGAAAGAAGGTGCCGTTTCCTCGCAGCGAGGCTGAGTGGAACAGTTCACTGGGGCGGTGGTGGGCTCACTGTCGCCTGGAGTCTTTAAGAAGAGGCTAGGTACGTTTCTAAAAGCTCTGCTTTAATCCAGCATTGGCCTGGATGGTCGTGGTGGGCCTTCCTGGCCTGGCAGTCTGTGAATCCCCCTGTTCATCCCCTTCCTTCACGGGGGTGTGTGGAGACCGGGATTGCCCTCAGCATGCTCAAGATTATGCTTTAAATTAATGATTATAATCCTACTTCAGGGCTTCAGCTGGCTGCCTGCAATGGTCAGGAAGGAATCGCTCCCCCTCTGCCATGCATAATTGGTGAGGTGTATTTTGGGTTTTTTCCCCCGCCATCCTCTGAAGCATCAGAGATTGGCTGGAGATATGGGACACGGACAGGGTAGGCCAGTGCTGTGATGTGATGCAGAGCGTCTTCTGGCTTAGCTACCTGGCTTGTGGGTCTTGCTCATGTGCTCAGGGTCTAACCAACCCCCAGATTTTGGGTCAGGCAGGGGTTTCTCCTCAGGTCAGGCTGGCAGGGACCTTAGGAGTTTTCGCCTTCCTCTGCAGCGTGGGGCATGGGTCACCTGGGCAGGGCTAACCTAATGGCTTTGTGCCATCAGGCATTGTTGGCACCGTGGTCTCACCTGTTCTCTCCCTGTGGCTCACCGTTTGCTCTCCCACGATCTGAAATGCTTTGGTCTCAATACAAGGGTAGGCGGTTGAGATGGTCCTTTAGCCTTAAACTCTGTGAAACTGGATTAAAACATCAATTGGGCTGGAGCCAAGCTGCGCTGTGCTGGCTGGGGTCTTCCCGTCAGCCTGGCTGTGCCTGGCCCTGCTCCCCCGCAGAGGAGTCGTGTGCTGCGGGAGCCCAGCGGCGGTGCCCGTTCCGTTGCGATTCCGCGCTGCTCCCCGAGGGAGCCTGCACAATGGGAGAAAATGCCAGCTACTTTACTTGTGTTAGAAAAGCCATAACCGTGATATCGCTGAATAAATGAAGCTATCAGCTAGAAGTGGCAACAAGATTACAGTGCTTCAGAAATGCTGGGGGCAGGATGAAATGGTCTGTTTAGGGAGCGGGGAGAGAGAGCCGACTTGGGTTTTCCTCGGCGCTTTCCTCGTCTTCCGTCCCCACTCCCACCCCCAGGATCTCTTGCTCCTGCTGCCTGAGCGTTCCCGTACAACACAGTTGGGTTATTAAGTGTTCAACTGACACATGCACGATTTCCCCCCGTCCCTGTGGGGGGCTGATTCCTGCCCTGCCCTGGGCTGGGCGCCCGCCCTGTCCCCACTAACGCCACGCAATGGCAGCAAGCCCCAGGGCACAGGAGCTGCAGGACGGGGGCAGATGCAGCCTGGTATCCCGCCTCCACCCGTGGCAGTACCAGAAGGGTGGGGATGTGCCAGAACCGCGCCTCGCTGTCTGAGGTACCGTACTTGCCTGGCCGTTACCGTATTATCACAATCTCCTCATGTCCGTATCCTGCCAGCTCCCTGGGCTGGCCGGGCAGGGGTCACCCACGTACTATGGGGAGAACGGAGCCCCAGAGCAGCGGTGTGGCTGGCCCAAGGTCACTCCGGCAGCCTGTGGTGGAGTCCTGGCCTCGGGGTTCTCTCCTCTCTGCAGTAGCAGTGATGGGGTAACCTGCCCCCCTTGGCGGGGGGCCTGGCTCTGAAGCCAGCACAGTGATGGGCCCTTCCAGAGCTCGTCTGTTGTGTTCCTGTGGTCCTGCTCTAGCCGTGTCTTCGGGCTTCCCCACTGCAAAGTCTCAGCCCGTGGTCCCTTGCTCACCCTCTGCTGAGGGGCCCCCCGGCCAACCGGACCCTGAGCCGGAGTGCGTGGGTCCCCCACTCTGTGTGCATGGGGGTGGGAAGTGGCTGGGATTGGAGCACACCGTGTCCGTCGTATCTGTCGCTGTTGGCCATGGCCCGGGGGAACGCAGGCCTGGGACGTGAGTGCTCATCACAGGCATTTACCTGCTGCTTGCAGACCTGGGAAGCTCTGAGGTCCTGAGCTGTGAGTGATGGCTGTTGTGCTGTGCCAGGCTGGTAGGGTCTGCCCGGCGATGGGGGACCCTTGTGAGGCCAAGTGAACCCACTGTCAGTATGTCCTTGCCAGGACCTTCATGCTGATTTTCTCCATGGCTGCTCCCAGAGCAGCGCTCACAGGAGGTGCCGATGCCAGGCATGGTGGCGCTAGCCCTGTCCCCTGTGCTCCAGCAGGCTGAGCTGTCCGGCTGCATCAGCCCTTTGTTGTGAGCTGATTATCAGTGGCTGGGGGCTCGGATTCCTTTGGCGTAGGACTGTCCAAGGAGAGGCTGTGGCTCCCCACCCACCCCTTATTGCCCAGGTCAGTGGGCTGGAAGCGATGGCCCAGGGTACGGCTCCTTGCCAGAGGCAGATCAGTCTCAGGAGCCGAGGTGTGTCTGCTGTGTGTTGGGCCCCTCTGGCCAAACGTGGAAGCTTGGGTGCTGGGTGCGCACAGGAACAGGGGGCAGGCTCCTGGCGCTGGCTCTCGGGCTTGTCCCTCGGAGGATTTCAGTGCTTTCCCTTGTAGGCCGGTGAAGCTGCCATGAGGGACCCTGGGCAAGTCACCCTGAGTCAGTGACGGGGCTGGGAATAGTGCAGGAGACCAGGACTCCTGGGTTCCACCTGCTGGCTCCCTCCCTCCTGCTGTGCGTGGCAGCGGCTTTTCTGAGGGAGCGAATGGGGAGGGTGAGCATGGGGTTCAGTAACTATCCTCTTCTTCGGGTGCTTGCTCATGTCTATTCCAATATAGGCGTGCGCCCATTGCGTGCATTGTCGCCGGAAGACTTTCCTCCTAGTGGTATCAGTCGGGTCAGCTCTGGTGCCCCTGGAGTGGCGCCTCCATGGTGCGGTATCACCTTGGTTACGTACTCCAGCTTCTGGAAGGCGGCTGAGATTTCTCTGCTCTGGCTGAAAACGCGTCAGGCGGGTGAGTGGCGTGGAGCTGCGCCCGTCAGCAGTGCCCTCCCTTTGCCAGCCTTCCCTGTACTCCAGGGCTGCAGCAGTGCCACAGACCCAGATCCCAGCAGGCAATTCTGAAATGGAGATTTTTTTTCTTCCTGGTATGCCTGGCGAGAATTCCCTTCACCTGGAGCACTGCCGTCCACCCCGGAGGTGGCTGCATTTCAGCTCCCACACCTCTGTGGTCAGCACAGGTAGCTGAAGCTCTTGCAGGAGCTGAGGGAAGCGCTGGAGCAATGTAAAATTGGAGAGCGTAGAATGGCAAATGGCCTCTCAGTTTGCTGAAGACCATGTCTCCGCTTCCCAAATGTGCAGGGGAGGATGGAGTCTCAGATCAGCTCTGCCCCGTGCCCCTGTGCCAGTCGCTTCCAGAGCCCGATGGCTCTGAGCGTGCCAGGGCTGGAGCAGGGGTTTGGGCTGCCCAGCACATGGAAGAGAGGAGCCCAGCTAGCGCCACGCCCATAGCTGCTGTGCAGGTTTCGCTGTATTTTGGGCTGTATAAGTAGGGGCATTGCCAGCAGATTGAGGGACGTGATCGTTCCCCCCTATTCGGCATTGGTGAGGCCTCATCTGGAGAGCTGTGTCCAGTTTTGGGCCCCACACTACAAGAAGGATGTGGAAAAATTGGAAAGAGTCCAGCGGAGGGCAACAAAAATGATTAGCAGGGGGTTGGACTAGATGACCTCCTGAGGTCCCTTCCAACCCTGATATTCTATGATTCTGTGATTGCCAGGAAGCGCTCTGGGCCTCCTGTTCGCCCTGTGCGTGTCAGTAAAGATGATACCTGTGCACAGAAGTGTCCGCCTGGGGCTGCATCTGGCCTCTCCCCCCCCCCACCCATAGGAAGAAAGCTGCTGTGGAGCCGGTGAGCTCCCCCCAGCCTGCCTTGGCCAGCGCTGAGCAGGGTGTGAGCGTGTTTGTGTGGACACCGTGCTGGGGAATGGGGCCAGGGTTACAAGCCCCAGGGACTGAAACTCTTTCCGTCCCCGGAACAGGCACCGCCTGAGCAGCCGAGGGTCAGGCTCCTGCCCCTTCAGCCCTGACCGCCAGGAGAGGGGTGGAGGGGGGAGCTCCGGCTGCAAGGCCCCTCTGCTGAGGTTGGTAACGAGGGGGCAATGGGGACACCTGTCGGCTGGGGACTGAGACCTGCCAAGAGTTCACGGGACACCTGCCCAATGCCAGCAACTCAGTTAGTCAGCCTGGGTCAGAGATCTCCCCCTGGGAGAGCTGGGCTCTAGCCCCCATCTCCTCTAGGGACAGCCTGACCTGCTGTCCCCCACTCCCTGAGCTATTGGCTTTGCAGAGCTGGATTCCTGCGAACTCCGTCTCGAGTGGGCGTTGCATTGGGGCACCTCTCGCAGTACGCCAGGGCCTGGTACGGGCTCGTCAGTACTGGAGCCCTGTCTTTTTGGTGTTCTTGGAAACCTGCTGGTTGAGGTGTCTCGCTTCCCCTGTCCCGAGGGAGGGTGCATAGCCCTAGTGCCAGGCCACGGGTGGTGTGAAGTGAAACTGGGAGCATCTTCCCATGCGAGGCGCTTTTATTCCCGCACAGAAGCGGGCCTGGAGGTGAATACCGGCTCTGCTCCCTCTCCTGCACCTTTCCCGCGCCGCATCCTGTTCCATGTGGGGCGCAGAGGGCTGGGTCCCTGGCTCCCGTGAGCCCCGTTCGGAGCTGGGAGCTTTGTTGCCATTACGGTTGCTAATTTCATGCTTAGTTTTTCAACTCCAGCTGAGGAGATGGGATGCTAGTCCGCCCTCCTGGAGGTCAGGTGCCAATCACTGCCTGGGCTCCTCTCCCAGCAGCGTCTATAATATTGAATCCGAAATCTAGGCTAACGTGATGAGAGCTTCTCCATAAGGCACTTTGCGCCAGCTGTTCTGGTGCCACCCCCTTCCCTGCTGCAAAGCTCCGGCTTTTAACATCAGCACAAACGCACAATACGAACCTCAACGAGCCGAGAAGCCGCAGACGTTTCTTTGGAGATGTGAAATGTGTCAAACTTCAGCAAGCAGCATTCGACCAGCATGTGCTGGCTGACTGGCTTAGAGCCGGAATGGAGACTCAGCATTCTCGCACGCCCACCCTCCTCGCTTTGTACAACGAGCTGCAAACACCAGTCAGAAGCAAGCGTCTGGGATGCTTTCTGCTGAAACGGAGAAAATCAACTACCTGGGGAGTGAACCCCGGCCTCCCTGGCTGCCGTCCAGGTGCTCTAACAGACCTGGAGTAAGCCACCTAGAAACAAGCTGCTAACTGCTAATCCTAGCAAAACTCAGCTGTTGGAAAACGAGCCCAGCTCTGCTCCCAGAGCAGCCTGGGCCAGCCTCGGGCTCCAGGGAGGCTGGTGCACCCAGCATCAGCCTTTAGGACCTCAGCTGAGGATCACGGTGCAATTTGCTGGGAGCCCTCAGGCTGAGCCAGTGCAGCCCTGCCAGGTGGAGATGGGAAGGGGGCGGGTTCGGGGCCATGGCAGTGGGAGTCCACCCAGACACAAGCTACAGATTGTCTTGGTGCTTGGAGGGCAGATGTCCTCAGTGAAGGGCAGGGAGGTTTTCCCCTCAGCTTCAGCTGCTGCTCTGTCCAGGGTCCAGGCTGATCGCATCCGGGCTGTTGGAAAGCCAGGAAGGTGGGGTGGAGCTGGGAGACGCCTGTATGTTGCTGCATGGCTGGTGAAAGCTTGCTCCCCTTGCGGCCTTGTACAGAAGCTGAAGGGTGAGCCCCCAGGGAGGGGATCTGGATGCCGATTCCCATCACAGCTCGCTGGGTGGAGCATGAGACACAGCTGCAGCATGTCGGCCCTGCCATGCCTGAGAGCCAAGCAGGGTGCCGTGAGTGCAATGGAAGGGCCCTGCCTTTTGCCGTGGCCAGGAGGCGTGCATCCCGCAGGGCTGCTGGCGCGCTCCGTTCCGGGCTGGAGTGTTGAGTCAGTTGCTGGGCAGCGGGAGGGCGATCTGGGCAGTGCTGGGAGAGGCAGGTTGCGCTGAGAGATGGTTCATGCACTGGCTTACGGCGGCACGTTGTGCCGTTGGAGGAGGTGTTACTGGCGTCGGTCGGCAGGGCTCCTGGATGCTCTGAACACTTCGGCTGCATGCTGGGTGGAGCCCTGTCCCTCCCCATCGGGTTTTCTGTGCTGTGGACGAGCTGACTCCAGAGAGGGAAGACAGCGTGTTCTGCGTCCCACGGGTGGCCAGAGCGGGCTTCCTTGTGCCACATCCAGGCTGTGGCTGGTCTGCCCTGGCCTGTGGCATGATGGGCTGCGTGCGTGGGCTGGGAGGCTAGCCGAGAGAGTGTGGTGAGGAGGCCTCAGCCCGTTGCACCAGCCTCTCCGGGCAGCAGGTCCGACGTCTCGGGGAGAACCTCTGCAGACCCATGTTGCCTTGTGAAGCAGGATGCACATGCTGGGCAGATAATTTAACCATGTGCCTCTGTCCCCTTGAAATAAAATTATTCTACTTAACTGCCAGGGGGCAAATTTGTCACGTACACACCCTTAAAAGGGGTTCAGTCACCCGGAGTCCTCCAGGGCTGTGGGTTGGGGCAGGGGGCACCTGTGCTTGCAAAGAGTGCTTTGTCATCGGCGTGTGTGGGAGGAATGCGGGGAGTGGAGGTGGCTCATTGCAGCACCTGGCTTGGCTAGGAAAGCCAGGGTGTGTGGGCTGCTGGGAGCAAACGGCCTTCTGTTCGCCTCCCCGGAGCGTGCCTGGGAAAGGAGCTGAGGTGCTTATTCCTGGTTGCCTGGCATTTCGAGTGCTACCTCTGCAGCTGCTGATTTCCTCACTTACGAATCCTCTGATTTTCCCCCCGTCTCCGAGGCGAGACCTAATCTCAGCTTTCGGCACCAGCCCGGCCTGACCCCCTCCCCACGGCACAGAGCGCGGAGACGCTTCAAGGGATGAGTCCGGGGTTGTAAGTTGTGAATTAGCGGTGCCTGCCCTGCGTGTGTAATTGGAGGAGAATTACTGATGCGCTCGGCCAAGTGCAATTCATGAATTTGTTTAAAGCAGCATAATGCCATGGCAGCCAATTGACCGCGCTCCGCCGGGGCTGGGCCCCTGATTGGCATGCGGGCTTCAAACCGCAGCCACTCCCCGCACTGAGGAGCTTCACCCCCGACCTTTCCTTCCCAGCTGAGAAAAACGTGCATGGTTCTGAATGTACGAGAGTGATGGGAGCCTTTGGCAGGCTGCTGTTTCCGGGTCCCATTGCAGCTCCCCTGGGTGAACCGGGAATAGAGCCTGGTGTTGGCTTAACCCCCAGAGTGCTCTGCCCTTAGCCGCCCGCTTTCCCCCTCACTCCCACCCAGCGCCCACCAGCTCCATAGCTCCTAGGAGGCCCCTGCACCAGAGCTGTGGGGCGAAGAGCTGCTCTCCAGTGGGGCTGTGGGCAAGACGGGGATGGGGAGGGAAGCAGCTGCTCCTTCCTTCCCCTGCCTGGGCTTCTGCTGGGTACAAGGGACCAAGGGATGCTGCAGCTCTCCGCTGCCGGGCGCGCCTCTGGGACCCGCGTTGGGGCCCTGCCTCACGGCTGAGCTGCTGCTGCTCCCATGTGTGATGTTGCATGTTACATACGTGACAGAGAGGCTGTAGCCATGCCCAGTGCAGGGGGGTGTGCGTGGGGCGGACTGCCAGGACTGACCCTCCCTCCCTTCCCCCAGCCTGAGTCCCCAGTGTCTTTGTGTTGCAGAAACATCGCTGAGGCCCTAGTGAGCAAGGGTCTTGCCACAGTCATCCGCTACCGGCAGGACGACGACCAGCGATCCTCGCACTATGACGAGCTGCTGGCCGCGGAGGCACGGTGAGTGGCCAGGAGAGCTGCTGGGTGAAGGCCTGTGGGAGAGCACGCCAGGCTGTGGGGTGTGGGAGAGCGCCACGCAGCGGGGCTGGGGTGTGAGCGCTAAGGACAGGGCGGGGGGAGCAGCTGGGGCGGAGGGGAGGTGAGCTGAGGTGCGGGCACTGGGCATAGACCATGCTTGGGTGTTCTCCATTCTGCTGTGGTGACTGTCCCCGGGCCTGGGAAGGGTCACAGCAGAGCCCCCTGGGACGGGGCAGGCTGTGTGGGCTCAGAGCCGGTTTCAGCACATCCACTTCCACTGTAAACTCACTGCTGCAGCCAGTCGTCGCTCCTCCCCGCCAGCTTCATCACCCCCCCTCCCATACCCACCTCCTCGGGCAGCAAATAGGGGGAGGGGCTTCCTCGCTGAGCTCCCCACCCTGCAGTCCCTGTCCACCCCCTGCTCCGCCCCTTCCCCAGATTGCTGACTGACCGCAGCTCTCAGGGCTGGGGATAGTGAGTCCCCTGTAGCCCCCTCCCCCATCGCCTCCGCTGACCTGTCTGGCTCCACGTTGAGTTCTCGGTTACCCTCCTGCTTTTCCAAGCTCTGCCCCTGCTCCCCAGCTGTGTAACTTGCCCGAGCCGGGGGTGCTGCTCACGCCCCATTCATCTGGAATCCTCCCTTGGCCTCTGAGCCCCCCGCCTCGCCTCTCCGTTCTTTAGCTGCCTCTCTAAGGCTGCGAGTGCTGCAAGCCCCCAGCGCCTTGCATTGCAGAGTGAATGTCTGGTGCTGCAAAGGGCTCTGTAGTGCTGGCAGCGTGCCAGGCGTGCTGTGAGTCAGTGGGTACGGCGTAGTGCATTTGGATTCTCCATGTTAATTCTGGAGCTCCCAACAGGCAGATTAAAGAAGATAACATTTTAAAAATGCCTGGGAGATTGTTTGAATCTTCCGGCCCATTGCATGTATCAAGCTTGAAAAGGTGGTCAGGCTGAGGGGAGTTCAAAGGGCCGAGCTTCGTTCCCTGGGGCCGTGTACACAGCAGAAAGCGTGAGAGCTTCCTGCCCCAGCCTGTCTGCAGGAGCAGTAATTGCATTTAAAGAATATGACATCTGAGCCGATTCAAAGGACTTCCAACACATTCTGCGCTCATGTAATTAGGTTGGGGTTATCTCGGTGAGAGAAATGCAGGCAAGTGTTCCTTTTGCCTGGTGCGTCGTCTGTTCTGTCGGCAGCAGAACGGGCAGGGCGAGCTGCAGCTCTGCAGGAGGCGCCTGTGGCCCAGGGCTCATTCGCCAGCTGCCCTCCCTTCTCTGACTGATGGCAGGCCAGCCCAAGCAGCTCCCCCAGCCTCGGGCGGCTCCGTGAGCCTCCTGGTTTGTATTGCTGCTTCACCCCGGGATCCCAGAGCACTTGGCAAACATGACAAGAGGCCACCTGGTAGGTGTGCAACTGGGGATAGCACCTACCGAATGGGGAAACTGAGGCACGGTGGTCGAGTTACCGGAAGCAGGCAGTCTGTGGTGAAGCCTGGGGCCCAGTTAAACCCCATCAGTTGGAAATGTCCCCCTGAAATCAGTGTGGGCGTGTCCCCTCTGCTGTTTGGGGGGTTCACTCCCACCTGCTTGTGCCTCCTGGTGGTGATGCACTGGGGTGTCCATCGTGCCGCCCCCAGTCTCTGAGTAGAGAGCTGGCGGGTGACTTTGCTTCCAGCCGTACAAGCGTCGGGGTCTTGTCCTTCCACTGAAGGGCCTGGGAGCTGTGGAGCAGGGGGTGAGTGGGGGGAGGTGTTGGAACGGTCGATGGGATCAGTGTTTGAAGAGCAGAAAGGGAAGGGAGAAGCTAGGAAAGGCAAATGAAGACCGGAAGATGCCGATGACTTTTAGGGAGCGGGGGCGTGGGTCTATGCCTTGGAAAGGCTTACTGGCGCTCTGCCGAGCTGTGAGATGGTCCACGTAAAGTCTGGCCAGGATCCATGGTCCCTGCCACTCTGCTAAGGCCCTTAATGGGCCCTGGCGACCAGCAGTGAAGGGGGGAGCAGGAGGGAGCTGGGGAGTGGAGGGAAACGGGCTTGCTTGGGCCAGGTGGACCCTGGTTGGCTTTTCAATGTCATGGGGTCCCTGGCTCCCTGTATGTGGCATACAATCAAAACCTGTTACGAACCTATGGCAGGGCCCAGGTGGTTAGGCTGGAGAGTGTCAGGAAACCCAGGCAGGGAAATTTTGTGGCGATCAAAGGCACTATTAGGAAATCCACAGTGAAGGTCAAACTGAAGCAAACCCCAGCCTCCCCTGGCAATGCCTGGCATTACTGCTGGCCTAGGGAGAACCCGGCAGCTCGGACACTTGGGCTCCTACTCACACACGTGCCAGGTCTGGTGTCTGCACCAGCGGCCAGATTCTCATTGCGCCAAGGCGCCATGTGAAGTAGACACAAATCACATTGACGCCCATGGGAAGGCCCGTGCCACTGCCAGGGCGGTGTGAAGGGGCTGTAGTGTAGACAGCTCGTCGGCACAGCTGGCGCAGGTCTGAGCGACACGCGGCTGGTGGCAGCCCCTGGAGCCGAGCCGAGCCTCCCCGCATGGATAAAGTGTCCAGTGGCTTGGTTGGCTCAGGCCGCCTTTCCAGCAAACCACGGCCCGCCCAGAGAGCCGCTCCAGTTGCTTGCGTAGGCAAATGGAATGCGAAGCCTGCTGGCTATCCATTACACACGTCTCATTAGAGGCGGAGGGAGGTGGTGAGCCTGCCTGTCCACACCACGAAATTGCAGCGCTTGACAAGCACAGAGGTGAAGCGCGTCCCAGTATCAGAGACGTGTGCGTGTGAAACCAGTTATCAACCCAGTGCTCTGAGGCACATGCGGGCTTCTGATCGCGCCCAGCATGCAGAGGATGAAGGGCAGATGGGAGAATGGGGGCGTGGATTAGTACAGTGGCTTTGCCAGAGTCCTTCCAGTCCACAGCCATACTCTGCAGCCTTCTGCCAGCCCCGGGAGCAAGACCCAGAACCGGAAATAATACAACGGGCACAGCCGGACCTGCTTGAAGGAGCAAAGGATGGTGTGGGAGGGGGGGCGCGGGGGCGTGGCTGGCATTGCCCTGGGGCAGAGTTAAGAAGGATGAACAGAACAGGGAGTCTGGTATCCCTCTGGGGGCAGAGTTGACGAGAATGGGGGGGAGGGTCGGGTATTTCTGGGGGCAGAGTTAAGGAGAATGAGGATGGGGGAGGCTGGTATCTCTGGAGCAGAGCAGGTCTAGTAGCGCTAACATCTAAGGCTGCGCTGAGGTTAATCCTTTAGGGTAGGGGTGGGCAAACTTTTTGGCCTGAGGGCCACATCTGGGTGGGGAAATTGTATGCAGGGCCATGAATGTAGGGCAGGGGGTTGGGGTTGGGGTGTGGGAGGGGGCGCGGTGTGCAGGAAGGGGCTGGGGTGCAGGAGGAGTGTGGCGGGGGCTCAGGGCAGGGGGTTGGGGTGCAGCAGGGGGCTGAAGGCAGGGGGTGCAGGAGGGGTTCGGGGTGCGGGCTCTGGCCCAGTGCCACTTACCTTGAGCATCTCTGGGGTGGCAGCAGTGTGCAGCGGGGCTAAGGTAGGCTCCCTGAAGTGCACGCCCCTCCCGGAAGTGGCCACCATGTCCGACAGTGGCTCCTGGGGGTGGGGTGGGGTGGGGCAGGGAGCTCTGCTGCGCTGCCCTCGTCTTGTGGGTACCACCCCTGAAGCTCCCATTGGCCGCAGTTCTAGGTTCCCGGCCAATGGGAGCTGTGGGGGGTGGTGCCTGCGGGTGGGGAGCGGTGCCTGCAGGCGAGAGCAGCACACCGAGCCCACTGCACACCCGTCGCCCAGGGGCCGCAGGCAGGTGGTGCCGGGCGCTTCTGGGAGCGGCGCGGGGCCAGGGCAGGCAGGGAGCCTGCCTTAGCCCCGCTGCACCACAAGGCTGGCAATCCCGCGGGCCGGATTGAAAGCCCTGATGGGCCGGATCCGGCCCGCGGGCCGTAGTTTGCCCGCCCCTGCTCTAGGGACTGTATACTCTCCAGGGGTCCTCGGGATGTTTTGGAGTCAGGCACCGAACCAGCCGGCCCAGCTGCTCCCTGTGCGCTTCCTGGTTGATTATTTCTCTCTGAAGCCTGTTGTCCTTCATGCGCCACCAGTCAGGACTTGGCCTGGCTGCTCAGCCACCTTGTCGATTCCCCTGCAAGATAGAGATGGGGGGAACCCGCTGGGTCCCATACAGCCCTTCTCCCCGGCTACTGCAGCCTCAGCCCCCAGAGTCGTCATCTCAGCGCAGCCTTAGCTCCTAGAGCTAGTGAGCTGTCCCCTCTAGCGTTGTGTGGGAGGAGATCAAACACAGCTTGCCTTGGGAGACTAGTCCAGAGTCTACGGGGAAATCTGATTTGATATTCCCTTTCCTTTCCCTCCAAGTCAGATCCCCTTTCTCTGCACTAAACAATTCCTCTGCTTCCTTGGTGTCCGTCCCTTTAAATACTTGTCTCCTGTTCCCTCTTCTGCACCCTTTGTTGCCCTTAGTCCGCCCTGACCCAAGCTATGCAGAGTTAGCTTTAACCCTACCAGCACAAATTAATCCATCCAGCCCCCTGCTCTCGCCCCCTCGCCCCCGTATTCCAGGTGTGCAGTTTTATGCATCCGTTGGCAGCAGCGGTGAACATGAGCTCACCTGGATGGCATTAAGTGGTGGTGGCAGTATTAGTGTTTGGTTTCTGTTTCTGCTACAGCCATGCTGGCATCCAGAACCCCACGGGCATCTCAGCTGATGTATCCCCATCCCCCTGCTCCAGCCTCTAGATTAGAGGGCACTTGTTTTCCCTGAGGTGTCACCAATTTTAAACATAGGGCCACCAGGGTCTCTGCACAGTGATCTGTAGGTCCCTGGCTGGCTGAGGAAAGGATCACACATCTCTTCTCCTGGGGAAGCTGATTTGAAGGAGGCTCCGAAGAGCAAATACTTGGCTGCTTTCTGGGCCTGCACTTTTCATTTGACCCTATAAAGACAGAGAAATCCACGTTGGTTTCTGTCGTTTGCTTTGAAAGGAACTTAGAGGCTGAACTAACCTGTGAGCTCTCTGCGTTCCTGCTTGATCCTAAGCAAACTGCTGCCGTGTTTGTGCTGGCTCTGAGTGCACAGAGATGGGGTAAAGCGGATTCTTTCCTCCTTGGCTTGCTGATTTTGGAGGCTTTCCAAGTACAGTTGGCTCAGGGGCTCTTGGAGGTGGATGAGATGCCCCGTGCAGCAGGGAGTGAGGGTAGCATCCCCTGCTAGAGGGGGAGCTGTGTGCTTGGGATCACTCTCTAACGCCAGGCTCCGGAGGGCGTTGACAATGCTTTGCACTTGTGGAATGTTTCCCAGCTGCGGATATCAAAGTGCTCCCCAGTCAATCGAGTCTCTAAGATCTTTATAAACCTAAATCTTCCTGATAACTCTGAGGAGTCTTATCCCCGTTTTACCGACAGGGAAGCTGGGATGCAGAGCGGGGGAGCCACTTGCCCAAGGTCACAAGGAAATGAGCGTCCGAGCTAGGAATAGAACGTAGGTTGGAGTCCCAGTGTCACGCTCAACATCCAGCCCCTGGTTTCTGTCGGACTGAGGAAGACAAGCCAGGGCTACGAATGCAGGCTTCCCTCCACAAGGGTAGAACCAAGCCTTGACATTCCCAGGCACAAACAGGAGCTGGAGCTGGGGCTGAGACTGGTGATACAGGGCTGATGGAATTGTCCCAGAACCAGCATTCCGAGTGCAGGCTAAACTTCAAAGAAACCCAAAGCTGTACAGGCATGGCAATGCGCCGCTCAGGCCCCCAAACAACCTTAACTCTGCCCCAGAGTGACAGTGGGCAATCTCCATACCAGTATAACGAATGTGTATTGCAGTTTGTGAGCCCAGATTCAAGTGATTTTTATTTTTTTAATTCTCTCTCCCCCCCCCCCCCCCCCCCCCCCCAGTTCTTTACTTCACGATGTCCCCACCGGGGAGAGTTCAGGTTTGCATTCAGCAGTAACTCTCACGGGACTTTGGAGATGAGGCCAGGTTCTGTTATGCTGGTGTGAATCCAGAGTAACTGAAGGGAGTTACTCTGGATTGACAGTGGGACAACTGAGATCAGAATCTGAACTTCCCTCTGGGCATCTTTTGGGGCAGACGCAGAAAGGATTGTGACTTAACAGCTCCTTCAAAGAACTGCGTCCCTAAAAGCCCACCTCTTCAGCCCACGCTGGGAGCCAACTGTGCCCTGGTGTGGTATCTGAACCCCCAGAAATGACAGCCACCAGGTGAGTCTCGTGGGCCATAAACACACATGCTGCTTCACATGACGTATTGCCCTCTGCTTTGCAATAAGATACCGTCTAGTGGGGACATTCCACCTCTAAGCTTGGCAGGACTCTCATGATCTCCCTGTGTGAAGCCGTGCTGAGTCCGGCTCCTCTGAACAATTCTACCACCCCGAAGCGTCAGGGAGTGAGTTTGGGTGGAAGACGGTAGGCAGCTTGCTGGAATAACTCACTGCTAGCAAGTTTAACAACTTCTCTTTCAGAAACGGAGCAGGTAGCTGCTTTCCTGCAAACAGCCATCTGCTGCCAAGCCACTTATCCCGGAAGCACTGAGTGGCTCTGATTTCTAAAAATCTGTGCCTACCATTTAACAGGTTGGCCTGTTCTCCGCTGCTCCCAAATGATACCCCTCAGCAGATTGATTGCTCTACAAAGCCTCTGTAGGGCTCTGAATCTTTGCCTTGTATTTTATGATGATCACGGACCAGTCTGAACAAAGGCACGCCGCTTGTCTAGGAGCAGCCATTAGCGGGCCCAGTGGGGGAAGTTTTTGAAAAGTCAGGAGCTTTTATTTTGAGTCTAAGGGCTGCAGGAATCAAGGCCGAACCCAGAGATGGGGAGAGCGGGGGAAAGGTGTGTTTTTTGTACCAGGACTGATCTGGCAACGCTTCTCATTTGTAGTCCAATGTATAGAGATGTCCATCGAGTGCCTGGGTGTCTGGGCAGACAGCTATGGGAATGAAACACCATTAAAGCAGATGTGACCATCTTGCTGGCAACAGTAGGAAACCTCTTTAAATAGACCCCACACCATGCCCATCGCTCCGCCATGAGTGAAACAGGCCTTGTTTGTACTGGCTTGTGCCCTGATTCCAGCCATCGATGTCACGCACAGGCAAGGGGAGCGGCGATTGGGTCTGCTGCAGCGCACCCCGGTTTCAAGCAGTGATAAACGCAAGCTCTTGTACTGGGGCCATTGCAGCGGTGGGTGGAATTGTGGCTAATTTCCAGCATAGACAATAACCCACAGACCCAAGAGTAACATTCCCTCCACCCCTAGTCCATTAGCAGTTCTGAAAACACAACACCCAGGAGGTCAATCCTCTGTATCCAGCAGCTGAAGAGAGCAGATGGGACTGGCAACAGGCTGTGAAGGTCAAGCAACCTTCTGGGGCCAGAGTAATGGGGATGTCAATTCCAGAGCTGCCCCCAGGTATTCCAAGCCAGGTAAGTTAGTGAGAGCAGAGCAGAGCATGGGGAGTAGCAGTGGTAGAGGACTTCAGCCACATATGGCTTTATAGGTCAAAGTCAAGCCCTCGAATTGCCCACAGATATGCTCAGAGATCCAGTGTGGTTGCTGGAGTGCTGGCCTGGTGTGTTCTACATGGCTAGTCCCTGCAGGCAGGGAAGGTTGCTGCGTTCTGCCCCCTCTGCACCGTCCATGCGCCCCTCAGGAGTGGCCCCGGGCAGGATGCATCGCCGCCGTCCTCTGTGGAAGTCTCCAAGGTTCCGCAAGGCCCAGGTCCAAGAGGAATCGCGCTGAGCATGGGCACTTTGCCCACCATGCCACCTGGGTCTCTGGAAGCAATGCATGACTCCTCACCCAATAACTGCCCTTGTCGGACTCTCCAAGTCCTTCCGCAACCCACCAGCAGGATCAGTCTCGTTCACGCGCCTGGGAGAAGCAAAGGTGCCGAGCTGTCTGCGTGCTGGCAGTACACGGATGGTAGTGAGGCCCATGGAACATTGACGGGGCTTCCCCAGCGGCCTCGCATGTTGAACGGGAAAGGTGATTGTGCCCTGAACCCTTCAGCAGAGCCCTGGTCACGGTGGCTGAGCAGCTGCCCCACACCATGCCCTGGGATCTCTGCATGGAAAAAGTCCATTTCAGAGTGGTCTCCCCACCCCGTGCTGGGATCCTGCGACTGAGCCATCAGAACCCCATGGCCAGATGGCAGCTGAGAAACCCAACCTCCTCCCATTGTGAGGTGATGCACTGACGGAACAAGTGCAGTCTCGGTGCTTCCTCTGGCTGGGAACTACGTGGGCCAGGATGATGGAGGAGGACTCCTGGAAGTGCTGCCTCCAGCTCAGTAATGTTATCCAGCAAGGGCAGCTTGGAGCCAGGTTGAGAGCTGTACTCCTTGCCTGCCCTCAGATTGGTCTAACCCACTGGGACGTTCCCCTCATGCCTGCTTAATTCTCCCATTGCTGAGACAGAGGCAGTGTGGCCGAGTACATAGACCATAGGGCTGGGAATGCCTCCGTTTCCCCATCTGTAAAATAGAGTGCTGATTTCCTTTACTCCCGGCCTGTGAACGAAAGGCATGTCTCTGCAGTCTGACACCTACGGCTGTATAACAATATCCGTCTATTTGGGAAATTAAAGAAACCCCACTTTGCCTCATTAAAAAGTGTGGTGAGCTCCCCCTGCTGGGCTGCACGGCGCAATTAACAGATACGCAGAGCCCTGCTCCTTTCCTGCTGACATCACTGAGGCCGGTGCAGCGAGAGGCTGACCAACAGCAGCCATAATACGCTTTTGCTCCGCTAGAAACACCTGGAAAATAAACTTGGCATTTGCAAACGGAAAAGGACAAACCTGTCAGGGGAAGGAGCTGTTCCAGGCTTTAATAAATGTGTGCGTTACCCTTTAACCTGCCGTCTGTGTTCAGAGACCTTTCGGTTCTGGTGAGCTTATCCGGGGTATTGCTTGCATCTTTCTCCCTCTTTCGTCTCCAACAACAACAAGCGAGACAAGCCGCAAATGACATGAAAACTTTATAAATATCCTGGATGGCTTCTCATGCAGATGCATTTGCAAGCAATCCCCAAAGGTGATCGACTAGAAGGCAGAGCGACGTTGGTGTTACGAGTGTAGTGCCCCAAAAGTCAGCAGCTCTTCAGCTCCACTGCGGTTTAACTTGCCATCTTTTAATCACGTTTTACAGGTCCTTGAAGTACAGTTCAACCAGGAGTTAATTCAGGGAAGCCCCGTGGCCTGTGCTGTACAGGCGGTCAGAGCAGGTGATCACAATGGTCCCTTCTGGCCTTGGGATCTACAAGATTGATTTTAATTGTTTTTAATGTCCTGGTTTTTAAGCCAATCTTGGGTGGGTCTTAAAACCATGGAAATGTTGGGCTGGAAGACGCTTTGAGAGGTCATCTAGTCCACCCCCTGCTCTGAGGCAGGATTAAGACCATCCTGTTCTTCAACCTCTACCAGGGATACTAGGCGACTGTCCCCGTGCTTAACTCTCCTTTTCGCCAGAAAGTTTTCCTAATATCTAAGCAAAATCTCTCTCGCTGCAGAGTAAGCTCATTCCTTCTTAATGTACCCTTTATTGTGGACATGGAGAGCAACTGATCAGTCCTCTTTATAACTACCTTTTACATATGTGAAGACTGTTATCAAGTCGCCATTCTGCTTTCTCCTCTCAAGACTAAACGTGTCCAGTTTCCTCATAGGTCAGGTCTTCTAAAGCTTTCATTGTTTTGGTTGCTCTCCTCTGGACTCTCTCCAATTTATCTTCATCTTTCCTAACGGGTGGCGCCCGGAACTGGACACAGTACTCCAGCTGAGGCTTCACCAGTTCTGAGTAGATCCAGACAGTTACCTCCCGTCTTACAGAAGATGCTCCTGTTAACACACCCCAGGATGATACCAGCCTTTTTTTAACCCGTATCACATTGTTGACTCCCATTCAATGTATGATCCACTAGAGCCCCCAGTTCTTCTTCGAGATGTGTCCCCCTATGAGTGCTCCACGTTAGGTGAGTTAGCGTCCCTGCCCCTGGGATCGGAGATCTTCGGTAGCAGTGCCCATTGGGCCGCACATGTACTCCTCCCCATCTCGCACCATGAGTGGCGTCTGTAGCGCTGTGCGGTCCAATCGCCCTTACTTCCTTCTCAACCCCCCTGGGTCTGGGACGGAATCCCTAGCAGAGCCCTTCACAGGCATCATTAGTGCCTTTAGTGGTAATAAGTTTCTGTTCAAAGTAGATAGTAGATGCTTCCTCCCTTTATTTTCTTCTCCCAAAAAGTCAACCAAACCCAAACTTTTCTTTCTATTCTTTCCTCTCCATTATCGTTTAGCTTAGTGTAAGTTCTTACATTCTACCCTACACCAAAGTTCTCCATGCACAGGGTTATGCCCGGCTCTCCCGGGTTTAAGAGGTGCCTCTCCTGCCGCAAGGCCATCCCCATGAGTGACGGACACTCACGGTGCATTTGTTGTCTGGGGAGAAGGGCACGTACCACAGAAGTGCACCCGCTGCCTCAAATTGGAAATGCAGGCCAAAAGGCCTGTGAACTGAAACGAAAATTAATTATGATGGAAGGCTCACTGTGGCCAGACTCAGGCCCTGACCCCCGATACCTCTTTTGTGCAGCAGTTTCCATCAGCACCGTCATCTACCGCCCCACACTCATCGCACACTGTGAAGAGAAAGTGTTCAGTGTCTAGTCAGGATGACCAGAAACCCCTTGAGGTCAGTGGCCCCCACATCTTCTGGAGTGAGACCTGGGTACCTCCAGTACCAGCGTCATTGGTAGTTCCAAGGAACCTAAGAAGGCAGGATCATGTAAAGGGGGCACTGACAAAGACACCTCAAAAATCTCAGTCAGTACCAACTACCCCATGGCTCTGAGTGCCTCGGCACTGGCGAAGCCCTTGGCGCCACCTATTGGCTACCTGGTAGACTTCAGCTGAGCTTGGCACCGACACCATCTGCGCTGATGCCTAGACCTCCTATGGCACCAATACACTCACATCATGCGTTACTGATAACGATCGTGCTGGTACCACAGAGTTCAGGTTCCCAAGAGACCTGGTTGTTTCTGAAACCGCGGAGTCGCTGCTTCTCCATAGCAAACTACCAGCAATTCATGTCTCTCCTCCAGAGATGCAAATGATACCCCACACTCCCTCACCTCCTAGAACTGCCCCCCCCTTCTGTAGTGAGGACGACTGCTCAGTTATACTGCATACCCCACCATCATATCAAGTGATGGCACAACATGAATCCTTTACACCCCCTCGATATCAGGACACTAGAACCAAGCCAGGTCCTTGTTACAGGCACCCATGGATGCCACCCCGTATGCCTGTTTCCCCGTTCTGGTCGTATTGGTACCTGTGGGCGGCATACAGGCAACACTTTCCTCAACCACCACTGATCAGAGGAACTGACATGCACCCTCTCCATCTTCCTCGGTCTCCAGGCCCCTCAAACCAAAGAGAGCCTTTCGAGGAACACGAGGAAGAGGTCACACCACTGGCCAACCTCTCCTCATCCTCCCCAGATCATAGAAGAATCATAGAAGATTAGAGTTGGAAGAGACCTCAGGAGGTCATATAGTCCCAACCCTCTGCTCAAAGCAGGACCAATCCCCAACTAAATCATCCCAGCCAGGGCTTTGTCAAGCCTGACCTTAAAAACCTCTAAGGAAGGAGATTCCACCACCTCCCTAGGGAACCCATTCCAGTGCTTCACCACCCTCCTAGTGAAATAGTGTTTCCTAATATCCAACCTAGATCTCCCCCACCTCAACTTGAGACCATTGCTCCTTGTTCTGTCATCTGCCACCACTGAGAACAGCCGAGCTCCATCCTCTTTGGAACCCCCCTTCAGGTAGTTGAAAGCAGCTATCAAATCCTCCCCTCATTCTTCTCTTCTGCAGACTATATAATCCCAGTTCCCTCAACCTCTGCTTGTAAGTCATGTGCCCCAGCCCCCTAATCATTTTCATTGCCCTCCGCTGGACTCTCTCCAATTTGTCCACATCCTTTCTGTAGTGGGGGGACCAAAACTGGACACAGTACTCGAGATGTGGCCTCACCAGTGTCGAATAGAGGGGAATAATCACTTCCCTTGATCTGCTGGCAATGCCCCTACTAATGCAGCCCAATATGCTGTTAGCCTTCTTGGCAACAAGGAGAAGGGCACACTGCTGACTCATATCCAGTTTCTCGTCCACTGTAATCCCCAGGTCCTTTTCTGCGGAACTGCCGCTTAGCCAGTCAGTCCCCAGCCTGTAACAGTGAATGGGATTCTTCCGTCCTAAGTGCACGACTCTGCACTTGTTGTTGAACCTCATCAGATTTCTTTTGGCCCAGTCCTCCAATTTGTCTAGGTCTCTGGACCCTATCCCTATCCTCCAGCGTATCTACCTCTCCCCTCAGCTTAGTGTCATCTGCAAATTTGCTGAGAGTGCAATCCATCATCATCCAGATCATTTATGAAGATGTTGAACAAAACAGGCCGCAGGAAAGACCCCTGGGGTACTCCGCTTGATACTGGCTGCCAACTAGACATCGAGCCGATGATCTAGCCAGCTTTCTATCCACCTTATAGTCCATCAATCCTGAATGAGGCAATCCTGCCACCCCCTTCCATGGCTGCGGATGATTTTAGGTAATTTCACGAACTCTTTCGCAGAATAGCAGCCTATCTACAGATCCCGCTAAAGGAAGTTTGAGAGCAGCAACATACGTTACTTGACATATTGTATACCTCCACATCAGCAGAAATCACGCTCCTGATCAATGAAGCCTGATGGGTCCCAGCCCAGGTGATCTGGCACACCCGGGAATCTCCACCACCTACCTATAAGTGAGCGGACAAGAAATACTACGTCCCTGTGAAAGACATGGCATTCTTATTCTCCCACCTTACTCCAAATTCCCTCATAGTCAATGCAGTGAATGAAAAGGGGAGATGTTGTTATTTCTGGACAACCCCCATATGACACACAATGGAAGAGGCTAGACCTCTTCAGCCACAAAGCATGCTCATCTGCTACGCTCCAGTTTAGGATCACTACCTACGAGGCACTCCTATCAAAATATAACCACGTAAACGACTCCAAATTCAATGACTTTATTCAGTATATCCCAGAGGACAAGAAGGAACAGTTCCGGGCACTAGTAACTGAAGGACAGCTACTGGTACATATAGTGTTGCAGGTCTCCCTGGATGTTGCCAACATAGTGACAACTGTGGTCATGAGACAGGCTTCATGGCTACACCCATCGGGATTCCCCAGAGAAGTGCAGACTACCCTGGAGGATCTCCTGTTCGAAGGCCCCAAACTCTTGGCCAAGCAGACTCATGAGTCCCTTCATTCACTGAAGGATTCAAGGATTCAACGGCACTGCTATCCACAATGCAGACATCAGAGGCCTAAACGGAGGTGGATCTCAATGCAGTCAGCTACGCTCATCTATCTACGTTGAAACAACAGTTTTGAAAATGTGGTCGAGGCCCTGAGATGGTTGCAGCACCTGTCCAGGGGGAAACATCGACCGTACTCCATCAGTTTGGCAACCGTTTGACCCCATTCTACCCAACGTGGCAGACGACCACCTCCGATAAGTAGGTGTTGGAAATTATAGACAAGGGGTACTCTATTCCCTTCCTCTCCCTCCCTCACGAACACCTTCTATGAGAAGAAATAAGCCACCTTCTGTGCCTGGGTGCCATAGAACCAGTCCTGTCCCAACACAGAGGGAAAAGCTTTTATTCCAACTACTTCATAATCCAAAAGAAAAAATGGCAGATGGAGACCTTTCCTCGATTTGGGGAACCTCAACAAGTTTGTCAAACTACAATGGTTCAAGATGGTCACGTTATCAACAGTAATTCCAGCACTGGAATGGGGAGACTGGCGCTTGGCCCTCGACCTCCAAGATGCATATTTCCACATCTCTATATACCCTTCACACAGGAGAGTCCTAAGATTTGTCCTGGGATTGGACCATTATCAATACAGAGTATTACCCTTTGGCTTTTCCACAGCACCCAGAGTTTTTTCCCCGAAGTCCTAGCAGTGGTGGCAGGGGCACCTCTGCAAACAAGGGTTTATAATATTCCCATACCTAGACGACTGACTAATAAAGGCCCTGTCCCGAGGCAACGCGCTCAAGGCCATAAGGACAATGAATCTTTCTCAACACTGGGCCTTGAAATAAAGAGGCAAAAATCAATACTGACACCGGTAATACAGCTGGAATTTATTGGGGCACAGTTAGACACAATAGAGGACAAAGCTGCCTTACCAATCCAAAAATTTGCCACGATAGACTAATTTCCAGCGTGAGAACCAGCCCACAGATCTCCGCCAGAACATGCCTGCAATTGCTCGGCCATATGGCAGCAACCACATTCATGATAAAACATGCCAGATTGCATATGCATTGCCTCCAGGGATGGCTTCGAACAGTTTTTCTGCCCCACAGACACAGCCTGAACAAATCTTTCTCGGTACTACTCAAGATCAAGGACTCATTAGACTGGTGGACAAAACCCCAGAACGTCTGCAGGGGGAGTTCCCTTCCTCCAACCTCCACCATCCTTGGTACTGATGACCAATGCCTCCCCCCCTCTTTTGGGGAGCACGTCTACAGAACCACACAGTACAGGGCAAGTGGTCCCCGTCAGAGTCCACGTTGCACATCAACCTTCTTGAATTATGTGCAATCCCATTTTCTACCAATAATCAGGAACAAGAATGTAACAGTAATGACGGACATCATTGCCTGTATGTTTTATATCAACAGATAAGGGGGAGCAAGGTGTCTCAATCCCTGTGCACCAAAGCCCTAAAATTGTGGAACTAGTGCATCCAACATGGCATCAAGATCTGACACCTACCTACCTGGTCACCAGACCACCACAGTGGACTCACTGTGAACTTAAGTGGGAGATACACAATATCCCTACAGACAATATTCAACTACTGGGGATGCCTGAACATAGATCTGTTTGCTGCACCCACTATTTTGCTCAAGAGCGGGTCTGGGTCACCAGTCCCTGGCGACGCCTTTCTTATCACATGGAATGCACCTCTCCTCTATGCCTTTCTACCTCTCCCCCTACTATTCAGGGTGCTTCACAGATACAAGTAGAGCAAGCTAGGGTCATTCTAATGTCCCCAACAGATATGGTACCTTATCTCTTGCACATGGCGGTTTGTCCTCCAATAACCCTACAGCCAAATCCACACCGCCTCTCTGAGTGCAGGCCAAATTCTCCACCCAAATCTGGAGATTCTCCACCTGAAGACATGGCTTCTTCATGGTTCCACGCTCCTGAGGTGACCTGTTCCGATGAGAGAAAAGGTATCCTTTTAAATAGTAAATGTTCAACCGCACGCCATCCTTATCTACACAAATGGAAAAGATTCCAGACTTGGTGCGACACCAAATGTGTTTCAGTGCTGAGTGCTCCTTTACCACTCATTCTGGACTACATCCTTCGACTCAAGACCAGGACTCTACTTGAGTTCCATTCGTGTACACCTGGCTGCCATCACTGCATTCCATTCTAAGATAGATCATTTGGTTTTTACCCACCTGATGACCCAAAAATATTCCTCAAGGGCCTTCAAAACTCGTACCCTGAAGTACGAGACCCCACCCCGCTTTGGGATCTGTCTCTCACCAGCTCCCTGTTTGAACCCCTGGCAACCTGTTCCTACATGCACCTATTCATGAAGACTGCCTTTCGCGTAGCCATCACATCCACCCGCTGGGCAGGTGAAATTGGTGCCCTCATGGCGTCTTCCCCCCCACAACCTTCTACAAGGATAAGGTCCCGTTACGACCCCTCCTGAAGTTCTTACCCAAGGTACCATCATCCTTTCACCTGAACCAAACCATCCACCTTCCATCCTTCTCCAAACCACATGGAAACCAGCGTGAGGCCGCGCTACGCACCCTAGGCATCGGCCTTCCACCTCGAAGGAACTAAATCGTTCAGTCACCACGTGTATTCCTCTCTGGGGCTGAAAGATCAAAGGGATCTGCCATACTGAAACAGAGACTTTCTAAATGGATCTCCGAGTGCATTCACCTTCCTACCAGCAACATAAACTATGGGCCTCACTGGGAATTTGAATGCATTCCACTCAACCGTTGTCCACTTCAATAGCCTTTCCAAAGGACGTGCTGATTATGGACATCTGTAAGGCAGACACCTGGGCATCAACAGAGACATTCATACAGCATTATGCGATCACCCACCACTCCCCATCAGATACCATATTAGAATGCACTGTCCTGTCCTCACTGATATGATTCCGACGCCCCAGCCTCCCAGCTAAGAGCACTGCTCTACAGTCGCCTAAAGTGGAGTGCCCGTATGGACACTACTGGAAGAGTGTTTACTCACCTGTGCAGTAACTGAGGTTCTTGGAGATGTTTCCCGCTATGGGTGCTCCACTACCCACCCTCCTCCCCTCTGCTTCAGGGTTCAAACATGGACTCGGCGGTAGAGCAGGATGGTTGGACCATACACCGTTGACTGCGTGAGGCGGGGAGGAGCGCATGTGCGGCCCAACGAACGCTGCTACCGAAGAGCTCTGATCCCAGTGGAGCACCCACAGGGGCATGCATCTCCAAGCACCTCCGCTACTGCACAGGGTGAGCTACCCCCTCCTCCTTTTCAGCAGTGCTGCCACTTAACCAGTTGTTCCTCATTTTATAGTTGTGGATTTGATTTTTCCTTCCTAAGGGCACGGTGGCAAGTCAAGGTGTGAATCTTGCCGGCTTGCCATGCAGTAATGTTCTGTGTGGACTCTGCCAGAGTACACTGCAAGTGACAGAGTAGCACTCCAGGACTCTGTGGTGTAGGTGCCCACCAGGGGGTGTTACTGCATGGTAAACTGGTGCGCTGTAGCTACACACCCTGGCTTGCCACAGTAACGGTGCCATGTAGATAAGCCATAAGTGAAGTACTTTGCACTTGTCTGTATTGGATTTCCTCTGACTGATTTCAGATCAGTTCCCCAATTTCTCAAGTTCGTTTTGAATTCTAATCCTGCCCTCCAAAGTGCTTGCAGCCCCTCCCTGTTTGGTGTCATCTGCGAATGTTATAAGCATTATCTCCACTCCATTATCCAAATCATTAATGAAAATACTGACTAGTCCCAGACCCTGGACTGACCCCTGTGGGACCCCACCAGATACATCCTCTGGCAGTGATAGCTACTCTTTGAGTACGTGCGTTCAACCAGTTGTGCACCCACCTTCTGGTAATTTCATCTAGACCACTTTTCCCTGGGTCGCTTATGAGAATGTCCTATAGGACAGTGTCAAAAGCCTTACATCAAGCTGTATCATGTCTACTGCTTCCCTCTCTTTCCCCTCCCTGCATCCACTAGGGTGGTTATGCTGTCAGAAAAGGAAATTAGATTGGTTTGACATGATTTATTCTTGACAAGTCTGCATTGGCTGTTACTTATCACCCTATTATCTTCCAGGCTTGTACAAATTGTTTGTTTAAATTTGCCTTCTGGTGTTCAAGCCTTCAGGGACTCATGTTTTCAAGCTTTTCTCTGGAACCACAAGGGCTAGCAGTTTCTTTGTGAGAATCTCACATGACTCCAGGAGTTGGGTCTTTACATAAAACCCCCAATATTGCAAGACTTGCAACACTGGTGGAGGTGGGGGGAACAACGTCGCCGCGCTGGAGCATTCGGACGCCGAAGCTTTTTCATTCAATATTTATAAGATCTAGAGCTGCAACTTGCCTTAAGTCCATTTTTAATACATCACACAGCCCACAGTTGAGCTAAGGGACTCGCTACAGGAGGGAGTCGGATAGCATCTGGGCTTTAAGGAAAAGGAGCGGCCTGGATGAATCTGCCCATTTAATAACCCTGTAGCTCTGCAGGCTCCAAGGTCGGCTGTATCTCCTGCTTCCGGGTGAAAGCTGGTGTGCAGAGGAATCTCTTCCCTGCCCCCAATAATTGGCTACGTTGCAGTGTCCTATGCTGGCTGCTGTCACAAGCAGGAGACTGGCCTGGGACCCTTATTATTTGATTTGTTGTTGTTTTGCATTAGTGGCTAGGAGCCCCAGTCATGGAGCAGCACCCCGTTGTGCTAGGTGCAGCACGGACACATGACCAGTGGCTTGTTCTGGCACGGCTCGGGACTGGATATTGCGGTCGTAGGTTTCACAGATGCCTACCCCAGCAGGGTCAGAAGGAGGCGATTACTTACATTTTAGATGTGGGCCTCACATTCCTTTTGAATTGTGGGCAAAGCTCCCTTCCCCATAGATGAAATCTGCTAGCTAGAGCTCGGAGCGAGTACGGTGGCAAGGTGGCAGGATACCAGAGCTGAGGGAGAGAGGAAGAGTGCTGCCCAGGCTGGACTGAGATGATCGGTCGTGGCAATTCTTCTTTTCCTGTTAATATGCTCTAATAGTTATGGCTTCAGATGGAATTGAAAATGGGGCTTCATGTCAGTTCTGTAGCATTTGCTAATTTTTGTGGCTGTTAAATGACTTCCTTGTCCAGTGTTGCTTCATTCAGGCTACTTATCTTCTCTTCTTTTTCTCTTTTACCTGGGAGGAACGCATTTCCATTAGAATTGGAGCGCTGGCTGCGTAGTTTGCATTTAAAATATTTCATGTGATTAAGCGCTGAAAGAAACATTTATTACTTTTGATTCTCCCCGGCGTGCTCTTCCTGTTGATTCCTTCCCTTGTGCGGGGAACAAAGGCATTTAATTTGGTAACATCTACAAATGTTCTCTCTGATCAGGTACATGCGTAGCTCAGGTGAGCAGCTGAATACCAGTAATTGGGATTAGCAGGCTAACGAGCGCGTCTGGGCTCCCCTCGCGCACGGTGCCGAGCTGTCGGTGCCATCCGGCGTACGCAGTGCAGATGGCACAGCTCGCTTTGCTTTCCCACGCTGATTATATTTTGTGTTTGTTTTCCCTCCAACAGGGCTATCAAGAATGGCAAAGGATTGCACAGCAAGAAAGAGGTGCCAATACACCGGGTGGCCGATATCTCTGGGGTAAGGATCCGCATGGTTCTGCCCATGCAGCGTGGCATTATTATTAGTTGTATTGTATTGTGGTAGAGCCTAGGGATCCCGATAAGGGGTTGAGAGCTCACAACCTCGTAAGGTGCAGCGACATGTGGGTATAGCAGACAGTGGTGGGGATGCCAAGGAGCAGTGAGATGACTGGAGACAGCGTGTCAGGCTGTGGTCTCCACACCGAGCTCTCTGCTGGGCCGTGAATCCGCATGTTTGCTGCTGCTTTATTGTTGGAGGGCTAGCTCAGACTTCCTCAGGGTGCCGCAGCTTCTGGGCCTCTGGCTCTTTCCCATCATGCTCCGGTGCAGAAGGTGAGTTCCGACAGCACTTGTGGTGCAGCCCCAGTAGGGGGCTACAGGCGAGATTGATGATTATCGTTTAAATGGAAAGAGCCCTCGGATTTAAACACAATTTGCCCTTTTCAATTCCCTTGTGTGTTGCAAGCGCCTTTTTTCCAATTTGCCGGTGCACTCAGCTCCGCTCTTTGCCCTGCAGCCGGCGCGCCGAGGTGGGAGGGGGAGGTGTTGGAACGCGAGCAGCGGCACTGAAAGGTTTGAGGCCTAGAGAAAGGAAACGGGCTTTCCTTGGGGCTTTCTTTGTTCGGTGGCACAATCGGAGCGCTCGCCTCGTGCTGTCCTTGGGCTGGAATTGCTCGGAGCGCTTGCGGCCTGGAAAGGGGAAAGAGAAGGCAAATAGGATAAGCGCACGTAACCCGGCACGTTGCTGCTGCCGCACTGGGGACTGTTAGGCGAAGCAGTCGATGTGGAAATAGGCCCTGCATTGTCACAGGGCTGCTAGCCAAGGAAAGCCCTGTGCGCCGTAGCCGTACTTCTGACACCACACAAAGATGTCTCGGGAGCCCACTGGTACAGTTCCTCACTTGGCCAGCGGGGGCGCTGTTGTGTGGCGGGAGCCGATTCCTTTCTCCCAGGAGCCAGAGCACAGTGTTGTCTGTGGCATTGCTATCCTGGGGGCGTAGCAGTGCCGCCGCCGGGCTGGCTGTCCATTGGAGACTGGCGTGGACTCAGCCTGCGTTGGGGCATCCTGGGGTAGCTATGCAGCTGGCTAAAGCAAAGTGATTCTCAGCGGTCCTTTGTACTGACGCACCGGCTCAGGAACCTGAAGTCGCTGGTGGTTGTGTCATTGGCCCCGTGTTGATAAACCAGCCCAATTCCTGTCTCAGTTCTACAGAGCAGTCCCTGCAGGCCGTGTGCCTAGCCCGTAATAACTCAGGGCAGCTGGGCAGGGCCCCCGAGGGGCTGCCATGGTTGAGTTTAAACGCCATGTCACTGAAATCCCAGGGCCTGGCCTTGAAAGGGGGGTCCCTTTAATATCATGGCCGAGGGCTCCAAGGTATGTTAATCCCATTAAAGTCGGATCCTTCAGGGGTGCAGCCTAGGCCATATCCCTTTAGATCAAAGTCTTCTCCGTGCAGCCTGCCCCTGGCTGTAGAGCCCCCTACCTGCCCCCTCGCCAAGGCAGAGAGGGAGGGGGCGTTCAGTCCAAGTGTAGGGCTGCATACAGGAGGGGAGTCGGGGACCTGGATAAGAACCTACGTGGAGCCGATGTGGACAGAAGGGCCTGGTCCAAAATCCATAGGGCCCTCTTGGGGGGGGGTGTGTGTGGACAGCATGGCCCTGTGCAGCCTGCTCTGGGTCTCGTTCGTTATTGAGCAGAGGCGTCCCACAGCTGCCTGTGCTGGATGGCTGCTGCGCTTTGACGGTTTAAAAAATACATGTTGGTTAACTTGTCCACAGGAGCAACATCCATTTAAAATCCTGAGTAAAACCCGCGACATAAGGCGAGGCCAACGTTTCAGTCGCGAGAGCTGCCGAGTTTGACCTTGTCTGCCAGGATCACAAAGGGCTCTCTTTAAAATGCTGAACTCTTGTTTGCTGCCTCCCAAGCAGGGAGATTTAGTGGCTTTCCTTCCCTTCGTGCACGTGTGGGTGCGCTCTCTCCATGGCTGGGGGTCCTTGTGCAGTCAGTGCAAGGCTTAAGGCCCCCTCCTCGCACCAAACTCCCGTGCTTGTGACGGTGGAGAGGACTCTCAGGAGCGCCTGTAACTTAATAGGTAAAACATGCAGCCGCTTCGCAGCGGATAAAAGATGGGGCCCCACAAATAAAGTGGGGGTCATACATCACCGCGTTATGACGCTTTGTTAATCTTTTTAAATCTTTAATAGTTTTTCTTAAATTGATCCCGCTCTTAGTTAGCTGAATGTCAGCAGTTGCACGGCGTGATGAATGTTAGTGTGTGCCGAGCTGACAGCGTGTGCTCTGCTGCTGCCAAAATAATGTAATGTGAATTAGCATCTGCGCTGTCCTCTGGCGGCATGGGCATGCGCCCTGCATAGCCGCACGCCCCCAAAATGATATCACAGCCTGAGAGGTCGCCTGCGGTGTCCCAGCTAACGCACCCTCTCCTTTGGCCAGTGCAGGAGTATTCCCTGCCATGTGCACCCGGCTTACCCAGCCTGCAGCTGCAGGGCACTTGCCACTTCCGCTCCCAGCGCAGAAGGTAGCACAAGACATTGGGGGCGTTTCCCGTTAGCGGGTGTGGAGAACTTCTTCCAGCCCCTCGCCATGCAGGATTCTTGCCAACATGAGCAGAATTGGGGTGATGCAAGGGGAGGCGTTGTGGAGGGGTGCCGGGGCACCCGTGTGCTGGTTTGGTTTTGCAGCGTTAAAGCAAGTGTGCAGTTGTGTTTTCAGTCTGTTTGCCCCTTCCCCTCCCCCTCTTGGGGGTAATTCTCAAGCAATCAAACGTGGCACTTGGAACAAATAGCTCCCTTCTCGGGCAGGCTACCCCGGGAAACTGGCCTCCCAACAGGCCCTGTGTGATAACGCTAGGTTAGCCTGCTGCGCCATCCGCTGCAGTGTTATGTAACAGGGCCCGTCTCTGGTGCGGAAACAGGCAGGAGGGTCACACGAAGTGTGGTGTTCTCCTCGGCGGCACTGTCTGCCTCGCTCTGCATCTCTTGCGCTGATGCCCACGTGTGGCACTTAAACCCCCTCTCACGCTAATTTGCTTGCAAGAAATTGCCAGTTCCACACTCCAGTTGAGGTCACCTAAAACCTCCCTGTTCTGTTTCTCGTCCACATAAGATTCCTACGTGATGCTGAAGGGGGTGTTTGTGTGCTGTTAGTGGCTCTCCCTTCAGCGGGGGCTAGAAATACCCCACGAGGGGTTTTACGCTGTCCTGTTGGAGCGCGGTGTGTGGCATGTTTTGCAGATAATCTCATTATTCTGAGTTGTACAGGTTGTCGGAGCTGTCTCAGTGAAACGGGCCGTGGCCTGAAGAGGCTGCTAGCACCCGCAGAGCAAAGCCCAGTCAGACCTCTCACCTCCCCGCTCCCCCATTTCCAGCACCCTAGCAGGAGGTGCTGATTAAGATGGTGCCTGGTGTCTAATTGCTGCCATGAGTAAATAGCCCGTCCGCCCGCTAGCGCTGCCTTTTCATCTGGGATTATTTCAAGGGAAGCTACTTGCTGGTGGCGCTGTCCTGGGCGGGTCTGCGGTTGCTGCTGGAATATCTGCATCACCATCCGGCTACCTTAGATTGGGGCTTTTCTCTGCCAGTCCAGCGCCTGCCTTCCACACGAGGTGGGGAGGGGCAGGGCTGGGCAGAGGTGGCGGAGCAGGAGGAGCAGCAGCGTTGCTTTGTGCGGTGCCCGTGCCCAATGCTCTTTCCATGCTAGCTTGGCTATGGCTCCGTTCCCCCGGCCGCCTGCAGCGCTGCCCTCCGTTTCTCTTGCAGCGTCGGCCCTGCAGATGCGCAGCGTAGAGCAGGCAGTGCGGGCCCACGCTGCTGGAGCTCCACCTTGCTCTGGCAACACAAACGAATGAATTACGGCCTTGGGGAGAGGAGGGCCCTGCTCATTAGCACAGGGACGCGGTTGGCTCCAGATCCATTCCCTTCTCTCCCCTGCTTTGCTTGCGACATTCAAGTCGCTGTCCTGTTGGCTGGGAGCCCCAGTGCCGGTCCGTGTGGTGCTAACAAGGGAGCCGCGGTGCTGGGGTTAGAGAAGCGGGGCCGTGCTTTCCCTCAGGCTGGTGACCTTGGAGTCTCCTGCCGCCCTTGAGCTCTCCTCTGCCCCTGCCATTGCTACGTTCTGAGAGCCACCTGCTGTCACCCCCACGTCGCAGGCATTGGCTGGGGCTGAGTCACTCCTGCATCTGCTCCCTCCCCCAGGTGACTTGGCTCCCCACTCCAGCCCATGCGGAGTGCTGCAGCCACCCCGCCCGGGCACGCGCCATCCCTTCACCCTCGTACCAGGGGCCCTGCTGCCTGGGCCTGCGTCTCCCAGCACCCCGTGCCGCCAGTCCCACCTGTGCCATTGCTGACGGGGTGGGGGTGGCATTTTGCACTCATGGCTGCAGATGCCTGCACAGGGCCGGGGCTCTCTGGTCTTCAGTGGCCATCTACCGCCCTGATCTCAGCTCCTGCCACCGCTATCGTGCGTAGTCCTCCCACATGGCGGGGCAGACAATCCCACACTGCTTCCCTCTTCCAGCCCTGCCGCAGCCCATCTTATACCACGTTATCGACCCTGTACCACCCGCAACGCCACCCTTGATGCCTCCTTTGCATCTCCCGTCTCTTCCAGCTTGGGCTCTGACCCCCCCCCCCACCCCGCACCCCATGCCCCCAGCTTCAGAGCCTGAGCCCGAATGGCCATACAGCTGTTTTTAGCACCATAGTACAGGCCCCGGGAGCCCAAGTCCTGGGCTCTGTGGGTTTCTGTTTGCCGTGGAGACAGACCTCAGGGCATCTTGGCTCAACTGTGCCTGGTTCATGGGGGAAGGGCCTGTCGTGCCCAGCTTGCTGGCACTCGATGAGCCCTCCTGGTTCTAGGCCGTACTCTGACACCTTCGTCAGTGACCTGGGAGAAAACATCAGATCAGCACTGATGAAGTTTGCAGTCGACAGGCACGCTGGGGAAGTGGTAAAGAATGAAGAGGCCAGGTCACTGATACCAAGCGATCCAGCTCGCTCTGTAAGCTGGGTGCAAGCAAATCGTTAACCCGGCTAAATGTCAAGGTATCCATCTGGGCACAAAGCGTGCGGGCCATAGGTACAGGACAGGGGATTCTAGCCTGGGAAGCAGGGACTCTAAAAGAGTTGGGGCTCATGATGGATAATCAGCTGAACATGAGCATTCAGTGTGATGCTGTGGCCAAAAGGGCTGATGTGATCCCGGGAGGCATGAACAGGGGAATCTCGAGTAGGAGCAGAGTGGTTATTTTACCTCTGTACTTGGTGGTGATGTGACCGATGTTGGGATCCTGTGTCCAGAATTTAAGGATGTTGATACATGGAGCAGGTTCAGAGACGAGCCACAAGAATGATTAAAGGATTAGAAAACCTGCCTGAGCGTGACAGACTCAAGGAGCTCGATCTGTTTAGCTTAGCAAGGAAAAGGCGTTGGTGTGACCTGGCCACAGTCTGTAGGTATCTACGTGGGGAACAGAAGTTTGGTAGCACAGAGCTCCTCAGTTTTGCAGAGCACAATTCAGCGGCTAGAAGCTGAAGCTAGACTTTCTCAGACTGGAAATAAGGCGCAGTTTTTTGTCAACGAAGATAACTCCTCTTTGGAACAGCTGACGTAGGGTCGTGCTGGATTCTCCATTACTGGTAATGTTTAGATCAAGATTGGGTGGCTTTGTGTAAATTCTGCTCTAGGGATTACTGTGGGGCAGGTCTCTGGCCTGTGCTGTACAGGAGGTCAGAAGAGATGATCACAGTGGTTCCTTCTAGCCTCGGGATCTATGAATCCAGCTCTCCTGGGTGCTAGGCAGGGGACTTTGCCCAGGAGACCAGCTTTCTTCTCACCACTGAGTTCCCCTCTCCCAGTGGCTCACACCCGGCATTGTCCTTGCTGAGCTTTGTACACTCTCCTTTGGGAGCTTGCTTTCCAGGAGCCCTGCCCCTCAGCACCCCGCTCACCTCCGAGCCGGAGAGGCCCCAGTTACACACGGGCAGTTCCTCGTTCTAAAGCAGAAGGCGCTCCATGCAAGGAGCCTCTCCTTTCACAGGACGACGATATGCCACATTTAAACTCGACCTCAGGAAATGCAGAAAGTGTTAATATTCGCTCACCCGCACTCTGTCACGGGCCCAGCTCTCCTGCGTGGGACTATTGTCAGCTATTCGTTGTAGGCCCGCTTTGACCAGAGTCCTTGGACATGCTGTGGGAACATGACCGAGCATTTCAAGAGAAGAGAGCAGCAGAAGTACTGCATCCGTTAAATAAGCAAAGGACTCATTAATGAAGCTTTAACTGTTGCATGACGATAGAATTGCTTTTAAAAAAGTACGTCACTACGTCGCTGGGTTCTAATGGTGCTATCATAAGGAGTATGTGGGGGATATGTGCTGTACAAAAGAAGTGCCAGGGAGCAGGAAAACTTGCCCTCTTATCACCCCAGGAAAGTTAAAAATGTGGTACAAGAGAGGTGGTGCCAGTCGGTGCCGAGTAAGGAAATTAACCAGGCTTCAGGACCAGGAAGTTGAATGTAAAAGCACTGCACCCCATACGGTGTGGAAGGAGTTGTTTTTCCCTCCTCAAATACTGCTGTAAGACAATGCAAGGCCTGGGAAGCCCCAGACCTGCACCTGAGGGACACTAACTTGTGCAGGTGTCATGTCTTAGAGCGGCCAGCATGTGGGTTCGCTCTGGGGATCAGTCTCCAAATTGCACCGTGCAGTTGAGAGGCTGGGGCATTAAGGAAAAACTGCCCAGGCTGGTGATGACAAGTGTTGTGTGGCAGCCGAAGAAGCCCACTTCTGGGGTGGAGCAGGGAATGTGATTTGAATAGGTCTGTGTTCTGTTTCACACCCACATTTCCTGTGGTGATAAATGGAAAGATGTGTATATTTTGTACCCGTTTTTTCATAATGGCATTAAAGCATCCTTAGATGATTTTCCCTTTGCTTTTCTTTTAAAGGCAGAGCAAGCTTGTAATGTGGGGTTATAGTCTGGTGGGCTATGCCGTAGGAGACCAGCTGGTACCCTCGGGTTTGTATTCTGAGTCTAGGATTAATGGTGATTCAAATGATTACAGCTCTTGTGGTCTTGCAAGTGTGTTCCTGGGTAGTGAACTTAAAAGGAAAGCACAGAAAGACGGGGATATAGATAGTGCAAATGAAACGTCTGCTAACATAAAAAGCAGTGGAATGAAGGCCTGGCTTGACATGAGTAATGGGACATGGGGGAGGCCTCATTTCTTGGGACCCAGGATTGGGAGGTGAATGGAAACGGAATGTCTGTCCTAGCTAAGATGAGGGGGACCCCCAGGGAACCATTGACAATGGACAAGAGAACAATGGGCAGGATAAGCCAGGAACGAGAAACACACCAAGGAGGAAGTCATGCGTGGACAGAGCCTGCTGTACAGCGATCGGTTCCTACACAGTGACCACGTGTGGTGCAATGGCCAGTCAGTGCAGCGAGCTGTGTGAATGTGGCGAAAGGCAGAGGTTTGCTGTGTAACTCTGGATGTGCGGTACGCCCTGGCCTCACCCCCTGCATTGAGTCTGAGCAACTCAGCGGAGCTTTGCTGCCTGCCAGATACAGGCACCTGCGTGACGAGACTGGAGTCGACGTGAGTTCTCGGGGAACGGCGTGGACTAGGCCTCGGGAACCCCAACCCTACTTAGCCTATTAAATATCATCCAGAACATCTGCAGTGCGTGTGAGCTGGGGTCCTCTTCTCGGAGTGCTGTAGCAGGACTGAACGAACGCACCAGTGGGACTGCATGAGAACGTGGGAACTTGGTGTCCTGACGCTGGAGCTTTGCCACTGGTCTAACCGGCTTTGTGTGTTTGGCAACGTTGGGCACAGTTCTGTGGCCCTGGAATTGTGTTGGCATTGGCACCGTGGTGTTGTTGCTGGAAGTGCAAGGAGATTGGGCCATGTGGGCCTTCTGCACTGTTCCTAGAGTCACTTAGGGCTTGGCTGAATCAGACACATCTCAGCTGCTTGAGATGAACATATGGTGTCGATGTCCATGTATTTGCGTGTGTCATAAGAATGAAAGAACGGCCATATCAGGACAAACAATGGCCCAGTGTCCTGTCTTCCAACAGTGGCCAGTGCCAGGTGCTTCAGCGGGAATGAAGAGAACAGGGCGATTATTAGGGTGACCAATCGTCCCATTTTTAAAGGAACAGTCCTGTATTTCAGCCCTCCTGCAGGTGTCCTGACTTTTTCTTAAACGGGCAAATTGTCCCGTATTTTCTCTCTCTCCCTGCCTGGTGAGTCCTGCTGCCGGCCGGGTCCCTGCTCGCCAGCGGTGAGTGTGGGGGTCCAGTGGCCGACAATGGGGGTGGGTGTGCAAGGCTAGTGGCAGGGCCAAGCTGCAGCGTGCGGAGCCGGCCACTCCCCTGCTGGTCCATTAGTGCAGCCCCTGCTGCGTGCCGGGTCTCGGCCAGCAGGGCCCCGTCCCCCATCCTGTTTCTGGCCGGCACTGGCTGCACTGGCCACATTCCGATGTGAACCTTGGCAGAAATCTGGGGGAGGGCATGTGACTTTATGTGCCTCCCCCATGTGTTGCCTTGGGAAGATGCGGCACCAGATACTAGGAGAGATGGGTCCAACCCAGGGGCCCAGCCAGGCGCAGAGGGTGCTGGGCAGGAGGGGTTGGGTCGGGGTCTCTCTCCTTCCCACTCCCCCCCCACCCCGTGTGAGAGGTGTATGGGACTGTGTCTCACCTCTCCCCGGGTGAACCCTAAAGCCTGAAAGATCAGAAGGTAAATAAAAAGAATCCAACTCTGCAGTGTTTCTTTTTAATCGGGGCTCAGTTAATTTGCACTGCATAGTTCTGATTGCCATTGAACTCGCTTGAATACGAGTCATTTTACCAGGTGTCCCGTATTCAGCAGAGGGAAATACGGTCACCCTTGCAATTATCGAGTGATCCATCCCCTGTTGTCCAGTCCCAGCTTCTGGCAGTCAGAGGCTTAGGGACACCCAGAGCACGGAGTTGCATCCCTGACCAGCTTGGCTAATAGCCATTGATGGACCCGATCCTGCAGGTGCTCAATTAACCCAGTTGTTGTAATGGCACACTCACAAACTTGATGTGAATTTGCACAGCCAAGCTCCTGAAAGTCAGATCGCGAATGCCTCTGAATTGGCCTGAAGGTTTTCCGAGCCCCGTTCCCAGCGAGCCCTTGGGGAGATCCTGGCACGGCTGCCTGCGAGCTGACCTGTCTCTGGCTTTGCCACTGACTCCTAGGGGAAGGCTGCAGGAGGCCTCTCTGGGATTCCGAGCAGTGCCCAGTCTTCTGCTGCTCAGTCCTTCTGCACTCTCATTTTTACTGCGGACAGTGGGCTGGTGGTTGTGTCCGGATTCACTCACCTGAACACCCAGCCCCGGGAGTCTGAGACCACAGGAGCCAAGCAGTGCCCAGAGTAGCCTGAACTCTGCACCAGCCATCCTGTCTGGAGGCAGGTCCCCCGGCGATATTAGCCGGCAGAGAGGAGTAAATAAATAAACCAGCAGCAGAACAGACTAGAAATAGAACAATCCAAGTTTTCCAGGAGGCGGCAGCTGCTTGTCAAACAATTGCTGCCGCCTTTAAACACAAAATTAAACATTTGCTCCTTATTATTGTACCTGACTTGTGTTTTGGGGGCTTCGCTCCTGTCAGTGAGCCCAACGCTGCTCCGGCTAGGGGCAGCCGATTGAATCCTTGGCTCGCGCCAGCGGGTCTGGGCTTAGACTGAGCCTGTTGTCACCTGACCCCGCTCAGATGAGCACATGACGGCGCTGTGCACCTGAGCATTCCTCACTGCCCCCTTGACAACACCACTTAGCAGCTCCAAATTAGACTTCTGCTCGTTAAACGCAGCCGTTGGGAATAGGAAAGTTTTCCAGCCTGTTAGTGCTGCTGCATCTGAAGTGTCCCTCTTCTTCCCTCATCCGTCTGGGCTTCACACCAGCCGGCTCTGCTGTGGGGAAGACGGGCTAGCTGCTGTTTTCTTCTAGCTGGCTGGCGTTCTGGTTCCATCCCCCTCGCTCAGGAGAGGGACGGAAGCACCGTCCCTCAGCTCTGGAGTAATTTACTAAATAATTTAAATCGTGTAAGACAAATCTGTGTTCGCTCACTTCTCCCGTTAAGCACTGTGCAGCCCATTCCAGGGCAGAGAGCAGTCTCCTGTAAGCCCAGGCACTGAAAACCTCCTGTCCTTGCCAAAAGTCCTTGCATAATTTTGCATAATTGGCAGCGTTTCGCATAAAAGGGGAGTTGTGATTATATTTTTCTTCACTGTATTTATGCATAATTTCCCTTCAGATCAGAGATAATTAACCACTGGGAATGTTAACATGCTAGTAATGGGAGATGGCATGATGCTGGCCTGGCGGTGAGCAGGGAGGGGGCTGGCCAGCTGGGAGGTAGCGGCTTGCTCTCTGTGGATGCTGTAGATGCAACTGGAAGTCTGGATAGTGGAATGCCGTGTGTCTGCGGCTGTCTGCTCCCAGCACGGTAATTGGTAGGGAATGGAGAGGGTGCTTGTTCCTGCCCTGCTCAGGCACTTGCGCTGAAATTTCCCTCAGTGCTACAGTGAAGGCTGGTTCTGGGCCAGCTGGAAAGGTGGAATAACTAGCCAGATTCCTGTCTTGGTGCCCCCACCCCCAAGCAGCCGCGCAGTGTGCAGCTCTGCTTTGAGTTACTCTTTCCTCCCTCCAGTAGACCCATCCATCCCTTGCCCTCGGCTGGTCAAATATGTCATCCTGGGGGCTCTGTGCGTTCCAGGTGCATTTAACTCCGGAAGCCCTGCTGTTTGTCCAGGAAAGAAGAATGGTCCAGTGGTTAGGGGGTTAGCCTGTGACTCGGGAGAACTGCTCTGCCCCAGACTTTGGGCAAGTCACATGGCTTCTCGGTTCCCAGCTGTCCAGTGGGGATAACACACGACCTTGTTTCAGGGGACTACTGCAATAACGGGCCATGTAAATGGATCTAGACAGAGGTGAGCAGCTTGCTAGGCCAGGCGAGGGGCCGACAGATCAGTGCAGGGTCAGCAGTGCGAGAGGTGGGGAGGAGAGACGGGGGCATCTGGGTGTTGATGTGGGGACGTACTGAACCCACCGCTGTGATGCTGCACACAATCTAGCCGGCCAGGGGTGCAATCAGCGTAGGAAAGCAGAGACTCCCGCCCTGCGAGGGATCGTGTACCTTGCCAAGGAGTGTGGGGGGGGTTCCAGGAGGAATGATTTCATGGTCCTAGAGGTGGATGGTAAGGCTGGCAGGGACCATTCTGAGCATCCAGTGTGACCACCTCCATCGCACAGACCAGAGAGCCTTGCCGCAGGAACTCCTCAATGAACTGGCGTCTTTTATAAAGAGACGCACACTCTATAGGTGCTTGAGAATCCTCAGGGTCCAATGGCTAATTCCCCTCCAGGCTAAGAATTTACACCTTATTTTCAGGATGGTTGTCTAGGGACAACTTCCAGCCATTGGCTCCCGAACCTTTGTCTGCTGGATAGAAGAGCCTTCTGCTATCCTCTTTTTCCCCAGGCAGGTCCTTTGGGGTCACCTCTCCTCTGAACCGTCTCTTGGAGAAACTCAGTAGGTCAGGAGCTGATGGAGCCAGCAGTACACACGGCGGGATAGATTCACTCCTGCAGAGCCTTCGGTGCTAGTGCTCGAGCATTCAAACGAAACACCGGCTTCGCCTGAGCAGCTCGTCGCACTCTGAAGGAGAGGGATAGCCCCGGGCCTTTCCCGGGGGTCCAGTCTGCAGTCAGCACGGACTGCGAGGGTTCGAAGGGTTAACGCTGGAACCTGCCTTCTCCCAGGCCCATCCTGTCATGGTGAGGTTCTAGCAACAGCCCTAGCAGGGCCAAGACTTGTTCCTCCCGGCGCTCTGTGCTAGTGGCAAGGTCCCATTACTAAATCGGCTAGCGGGGGGTCGGGGGGGACTGTTGAGGCTGGTAACCGAATGCAGAAGTAGGCTGCTGTCAGCCCGCGAGACTAGGCTGCCTCTCCTGTCCACAGGCAGGTAGCAAGGGAGCCTTGCGTGATTGCAAGCAACTGGCTGGTGGCTGGGACACAGCTTGTGGTGGCCCAAGTACATCAGCTGCAGCCCAGGAGCTGTGCTGCCTGGACGTCACATCCCAGAATGGAGGGTCTGGATTTCCTGGGTCCTGAAGGCAGATGCTGGGTGCCTTTTGGGTGGGGAGAACAATGAAGAACCCACGATGTCTGGAGAATCCTGCGAGCAGCTCCCAGTCCCAGCAGTGCACTTGCTTCGGTCGCGCTGTCACGAATCCTAGAAATGGGGGGCTGGAGGGGACCTGGAGGGGTCACCTAGTCCAGCCCCCTGCGCGGAGGCAGCACCATGTAACCCTAGACCAGCCCTGACGGGGTTTGTCCAGCCTGTTCTTAAACCCTCCAGTGACAGGGATTCCACAACCTCCCTTGGGAGCCTGCTCCAGGGCTTAACTACCCAGAGTTTCTCCTAATATCGAACCTAAATCTCCCTTGCTGCAGATTAAGCCCATTACTTCTAGTCCTACCAGCAGTGGACCCAGAGATCCCTGTCCTTTTTATAACTGGCTGTAACATGTGAAGACTGTTACCAGGTTCCCTCAGTCTTTTCTCAAGACTAACCATGCCCAGTTTTTTTAACCTCGCCTTATAGGTCAGGTTTTCTAAACCTTTGATCATTTTTGCTGCTCTCCTCTGGACTCTCTCCAATTTGTCCCCATCTTTCCTAAAGTGTTTCACGCAGAACGGGACACGGTATCCAGCTGAGGCCTCACCAGTGCTGAGCAGAGTGGGACAGTTACCTCCTGTGTCTGACATACGACAGTCCTGTCAACACCCCCAGAAGGAGACCAGCCTTTTTTGCAACTGCATCACATTGTTGACTCGCATTGAATTTGTGATCCACTGGAACCCCCAGCTCCTTTCCAGCAGTGCTGCCCCCTAGCCAGTCAGGCCCCAGTTTGGAGTTGTGCATTTGAGTTTTCCTTCCGAAGGGTAATACTTTGCATCTGTCCTTACTGAATTTCCTCTTGTTGATTTCAGACCAAGTCTCCAATTTGTCAAGGTCATTTTGAATTCAAATCCTGCCCTGCAAAGTGCCTTCAACCCTTCCCAGCTTGGTGTCATCTGCACGTTTTATAAGCATTATCTCCACTCCATTATCCAAGTCATTAATGAAAATACTGAATAGTCCCTGACCCAGGACTGACCCCTGTGGGACCCCACCATACATCCTTTGTGGGACAGTGAACCAGTGATAGCTACTCTTTGCGTACGGCCTTTCGACCAGTTGTGCACCCACCTTATAATCATTTCATCTAGTTTGCTTATGAGAGTGTCAAAAGCCTTACTCACATCCAGCTGTACCACGGCTACTGCTTCCCCCTCCCCCCATCCACTAGGCCAGTAACCTTGTCAAAAAAAGAAATTAGGTTGGTTTGGCGTGATTTGTTCTTGACAGATCCATGCTGGCTGTTGCTTATCGCCCTGTTGTCCTCCAGGTGCTTCCACATCGATTGTTTAATCATTGTTCGGTATCTTTCTGGGTATCGAAGTCAGGCTGGCTGGTCTGTGACTGTAGGATTTTCAAGGCGCTCTGCACAGAAAAGGGCTAGAAACGCTTTTAAATGAGCTGAGATTAACCCTGATGTTTCTAGGTCCCTCCCATCCAGGCTGGGTGGGGGGCTGGGGTGTACCTACAGCCATGCGCCCGATGGGCCTGGCTCTCCTGCTGTGCCTGTAGCGGTTTGAATAGCTAATGTGGAGATTTCTGTCACACCAGGATCTCTGCTCCTGGCCTCTCCGGGCTAGGGATATTTCGACAATCCAAGCGCACAAGCTGTGTGCGTGGGGTGGGTGGGGAGCCCTGCGCAGACAGGCTGATCCAGCTCACGCGGTAGAGGAGCAGTGCTGATGGCACTCAAATGGATTAGCCCTGGCCCGGAGCATTCTTAGCAATGTGCAGCTGGTGACTCTGTAGGCTGTGCCCTGCCAGTAGGAGGTAGTGCTGCCCCGAGCCTGGTGCTTTTGGGTTGCTGTGCTGCGTTTTTTGGATGCAGCATAAAACCCAGGTGCTGTTGAGGATCCTCTAGTCCTTACTTTGGGACCTGGGAGAGTGGGTTTAACACCACTGTCCTGGTCATGTGCCTGCATGAGTCATGGGCTGGTCTGTCCCCCTACATTTCCCCTGGCATTTTAGTTGGGTTCAAGAGTCTTCCTTAAATCCTAGCCTAAAACTGTGCTTTTACACAGCTGCTGTGTCCCGCCCCAGAAGTGGCTGCCATCCAGGTGGGGATGGATATTTGCAAAGTGCTTTGGGATCTGTGGGGCTGAAAGGCGCTGTGTCAATGCAAGATGATTAGTGCTGCTTATAGAATCATAGACTTTAAGGTCAGAAGGGACCATTATGATTGTCTAGTCTGGTCTCCTGCACAATGCAGGCCACAGAATCTCACCCACCCACTGCTGTATCAAATTATGGCTGGGTTAGTTAAGTGGGGTCTGACTGCAGCTGGATCCCAGCGCAGTGCACTGGGTTTCCTGGCCTGCTTGACTGTCCTTACTCCGGGACCGGCGGCGGGAGGATCGTGGCGGTGTGAGGGGCTGTGTGCGCATGCGTGGATTTGAATTGCGTGTGGTGGCATGCATTAGTGCCGTCTGCTCTGGAAAATCTATATGTCCTTGATTCTTGCTCTGTGCAGCAATACCTTCTCCGGCGTGAATAGGCTTGTGTTGTGAGCCACCTTTGTCCGAGGAAACAAAGCAGCTGAACGTGTCTTGGGGGTGGGGGGGCACAAGGAGGTTGGGAATTAAGTCCTTATCGGAGATGGACATGTTTTATCCCCAAGTCCCGAGTTAAGCGCTGGGGAGCAGTGTAAAACAGAGCTCTGCCTAATCGCTTCTCCGTCCGACTGACGGGTTACCTACCGCAAGGCGTGGTCTGCTAATCGCACGCAATCCGGAGCGCCCTGGGGCAAAACCCTCTTGCAGCCCCCTCCGCATGTCAAGGTCTGGTCTGGAATTCACTCTCGCTGTCGTTTGCTCGTGTCAAAATGGCGCTAGAGGTCTCCGGCGGGATGGAGAGTCCCTGTGTTACGTACAGTACAGACGCCCCAAAGGGCTTACAGGGTAACTCGACTGGACAGATGAAGGGCTGTTCTCCCCGCAGTACTGATGGTGAAGCCGAGGGCCAGAGGGGACGTGACTGGCCCCGGGTCGCACAGGAAGCTGTAGGAGAGCCGGTCCTCACTCCAGTGCCTCAATCCTGAGTCTATCCCCAGCAGCGAAGTCTCCCCAGTGGGGCCTGAGTTCTGAGGGGCCCCCAAACCCTCCATTCCTACCCCCAGTGTCCTTCAGAGTCCATGGGGTTTCTGGGGCTTCCTCCTCCGGTGATCTAGGAGCTCCTGCCCCGGAATGAGCCCAGCATTGGCTGCAGGAGTTTTCCCAGCCCACTGCTGGCATGTCCCTGGGTTTGAGCCCTTCTTTTCTTTCTCCTCCCCCACTTTCCCCAGCTACTTCAGTTTCTGAGCCAGGGCCTCAGCCGGGGTGGTAGCTGTTCCCGGGTGTGTCGGAGAGATGTGGAGGCAGAGCGAACGGGCTGTGGAGGGGGAGAGGCTGTGTAAGGAACGGGATGGAGACTAATATGCCATTCTGTAAGCTAGTGGTGAGTCTATTCTGTGCAGCACTGGCCACCCCATCTCCAAGGGCTAGTGCAGAGCTAGAGGGCTTCAGAGAACAGTGACCAGAGTGATCAAGGGCCTGGCGAAGCTCTCCTCTTGACGGGGAGTAAAAAAAGTAAAAAGAAGCTGTTACCTCAGAGGAGTCGAATAAGAGGGGACATGGAGAAAGGAGATCGGGAGCTTCTCTTCTCCCCACCTCGTGACACAGGAACAAGGGGACATGCAATGAAACCAAAAGGGGGCAAATTCAGAACAGATCAAAGGGCATGTTTTTTTTCACACTACATGCCACTAGCCTGTGGAACTCACTGACACATGATGTCACTGCAGCCAAGAGTTTGGCAAGAATCCAAGGGAGTTGGACATTATATGGGTACCAAGCCTCGCCAGAGTAACACTGGTCAATACAAACCGAGTTTTGGAGGGGTTGGGGGGGACTCTCCCGGGGTAGATATCGCCTTCTCCGTTCACTGGTCACCTTCCTCTAAGAGTCTAAAGCATCGCGCACGGGGCCTTGTCAGAGATGAACGACTGGCCTGACCCAGTCTGGGAACACCTGTGTTCTAAGAAGGAAGCCACCGCAGCATGCATTTCTGCAGGGCCCGCGGGAGCAAACGGATGCTGAGGGGGAGGAAAGGTCTTGGCTTGTCTCCTTCAGAAGGCGCAGATCACCACGCGAGAGGAGGAACCCAGTGTCTGGCTTGGCCTGGGACCACGTGGGAACAGATTTAGCTAGCAAGCTGGCCGGATCCTTAGAGCAGCTTCCCCTCTTCCTCCTTTCTCAAAGGCTTTGGGAGCCCAATGCTGGACCACCAGCACTGAGCAGTCCCGTGCTGAACTGGCCCTGCGGCTAAACTGGTGCCTAGCGGATGTTTGGCCGTCGGCTTTCCCATCACACTGCTTCCCTCCTGGTGCAGGGGAGTTCATGCGTGGGCGTTGGAGCAGCCTGGCCTGGTCTGCTGCTGGCTGAGCAGTGCTTGGAATGGGGCTGGCTGCCCTTGCTGCAGAGCGGCTCTGTCCCTGCTGGATTTACAGTGAGGACACGTGAGAGTTGTACAAGGTGCAGGAAAAACGTCGGGGTGCAGCACTTAACGTCCAGTCACCGGCAGCCCAGGCTTGGGAGTTTCCAGGCAGAGAGAGGATGCCTGATGCTCTGCATTTCAGTCCCTGGGAATTCCCCGCTCGCCCTGGCTCTCGGCATCACTCCCCCGCACGGAATGCCCAGTCTCCAGTGCCCGAGCACCATGCCAGGCCAGCCTCCGGGGTCGCCTTGAAGTGTGAGTGCTGTGTGTGCAGCCGGGTCGGCTGGCTGGCACAGCGAGAACACACCCCTCTGCCCAGGCCTGGAGAGAAGGGTACAGCTGGTCAGACACTTTTCCCAAAGTGCTCAAGGTCCTTCTCTTTAGTGCAGGCCAGATCGTCTGCGCTGCGCTGCCCATCCCTCCACCCCCGTGCGGATGCATCAGCACCCCCACCCCGGCCCACTCATACCCTCAGTTATGCTCTCGGCCAAGGGTAAACCAAGAGAAATCCGCCTTCCTGAATTCTCCAGAAATCTGGTTCCCTGGAGCAGCTCTGGCTCCCCCAGGGACGGAGGGGTGGTCAAGACATGATCAGCCAGTAAAAGCAGCCTGGATGTGCAGTGTGCTCCTGGGACTGGTGGTGGTGTGTGTCGTTAGAACTTCATCCACCCCTGGGAGGCCTCCATCAGTCCCGACTGGCAGAGGGGAGCAATTGAGACACCACCCCCCCCATAGTGACAGACCTGCAGGGAGCCCCTCAGACCCCAGCGTGGTAGGCACTGTGCAGTATTTGCGTAGGGATCTCCTCCATATCACTGGCCCCTTCTGTGGACTTGGTCACGGATGCCTCCAATATACAGAAGCATAGGAAGTGCCGGACGGCATCAGGCCAAGACTCCAGCCCAGCCATCCGGCTCCACCAGCAGCTTCAGAGAGAGGTGCAAGAGGCCCCCTAGTGGGCAGTGACGAGAGAGCCTGCCCTGGGAAAGTTTCCTCCTGACCCCCAATAGTTAGGGCATGTCTATACTTACCTCCGGAGCGATCGATCCAGCGGGGGTCGATTTATCCTGTCTAGTGAAGACGCGATAAAACGACCACCGAGCGCTCTCCTGTCGACTCGGTATTCCACCGGAGCGAGAAGCGGAGGCAGAGTCGACGGGGGAGCATCACCAGTCGACCTACCGCAGTGAAGACACCACGGTGAGTAGATCTAAGTACGTCGACTTCAGCTACACTATTCCCGTAGCTGATGTTGCGTAACTTAGATTAACCCCCCCCCCCCCCCCCCCCAGACCAGGCCTTAGTTTGGCTCCCGCTCTGAAGCAGGAGGGTTTATAGGCTTCCCAAGCTCTTGTAAACGAACTCGGGTAACTCTGGCTGCTGTTGGTATCTTCCTGCATGTCCTGTCCCTTTGTGAATCCTGCAAATTTCTTGGCTTCTGTGACATATTGTGGCAGAGAGTTCCACAGGCTCTGTGATCTGAAAAAGTATTTCCCTTCATCAGTCGACTTGAATTTTGCCACCTTTCTGCTTCATTGAGAGTCCCCTGGCTCTTGTGTGATGAGATGGTGTGGATGGAAGTCCTGATCTCCCTTCTCTCTCCCATTCATTGTTTTATAGATTATCAGATCCCCCCCTCCCCCCCTTATTTATCTCCTCTCTGAGATAAACACTCCTGTTCGTTTCAGTCTCCTGTCTGAGGAGAGATTTCTCCAGTTCGCTGATCGTTCCTATCAGTCTCTGAACCCCCGGCTCTGCAGTGTTTTGGAGATGGGGTGACTGGAAACGCACCATTATGTATGTAAAGGCCTTGGGATAGTCTGTGTCCTGTTCCTTCTCCAGCTGAACTGCTTGTTAGATTTTTTTTGGATTGCTGCTGCACACTGAGCAGAGGCTTTCATTGATTTGCCTTCAGTGATGGCCATGTCTTTTCCCTGAGTGGATACAATTAATTTAGACCCCAATCAGAGGTACATTTGGCTCACATCTGAGCCGGCGTCCTTCCCTGACAGCTATTCTTTCCATGTAGCCCCATGCGTATACAAATCTGCAGCACAGTGAAAAGCTGGGACCAGGGTAACGTGGATGTTTAATATTAAAATAACCCCAGGAACGTGGTGCTGATAGCATTGCTCTCGCCCATATCTAATTTGGTTTTAAAAAAACAAACCGGTCCCACTGTTCTTGAATTTCCTGACAGCCGCTGAGGAATGTGCCGCGTGCTGCAGGATTTGCGTGAGTGCCGCAGGTCCCGGGGGAAGGTTTGCCGTAGCACGGGAGCCCAGCTGGGTTTAGGATGTGTGGAGCTTTGATTGCGGCTGCTCCTGCTGTAACCTCGACCTAAGGAAATCGAACCAGCCTGAATCCCCGCTAACAATCCGCCTGCTAAAATGCCCTTTATTTGTGTGCCCTCTAGGGTCCCTGGCTCCCTTACTGGAGTGCGATTTATGAACAGCGCTGCTCCCTCTCCATTAGCCCCTGCACTGCGAAGTCGAAAATAAATCCGACTTTGAAAGCTGTCCTAACGGAAGCTTTGGGAAGTGAGTCGTAATCTGTCACTTTGGTATCAGCCTGCTGCTGATGACTCTATGGCTTACCGTGCAATAATTGCCACTCTCCACTTACTATTCCACATTAACGATCAGCGCTTGCCTGTCTCTTCCCTTCTCGGAGACGAGCCTGCTTTGTGCGATGCAAATACGTGTGGATTTTAAGGTCATTCTCGAGAATATTTGAACACGGCTGCTTATTTTAGTTGTTGATGGCAGCTGGCTTGCGCTTGCCAGTCAGCAGAGGCTTGTGTTCCAGGATCCACTCGCCTGAGCTGCTATAACCGCTCTCCTAGGCGAAGCTGGGAAATGTGGGGACTTTAATAAACTCCCCCTCTCGCTTTTGGGGAGTAGCAGGAAAGTTCAGCCCACTGTGGGACCTTTTTCTGTTTTGCAGCTCATTTTTTCTGTAAGTTAATCAAACTGTGACTATATAGTGATTACCACTAATTAGTAGCCTTCATTAGCAACTTCTATTTTAGATTTGCATACGTTAAACCTAAGTGGTTAATAGTTGGGTAATGAATTTTTTTCTTTGCTTGCAGATTGTGGTTACATGTGTTGTATTAACTTCTTGACTGCACAGCTGTGAAATAAGTTTCCAGGCTTGTGTTTTAAGGCTGGCATAAGTGGAAGCAGAGTCTCTCTAGTCAAGAACAACAAGGAGGTGTGGTTTAGGGTTAAATAAGCATCTCATCCTCTGTGTACTGCTGGGTCAAAAAGGTGACTCCCAGCACCTGGTCCTTCAAAGCAGATTTCAGAGCGCTTTAGTTGTTACTTCTGTGTGAAGCTTCATTCTTTCAAAGGCAGGATCCGGGCAGTCTGATTAGAGCTGAAAAAGGGTAGGGATAGCTCAGTGGTTTGAGCATTGGCCTGCTAAACCCAGGGTTGTGAGTTCAATCCTTGAGGGTGCCATTTAGGGAATTGGGGTAAAAACCTGTCTGGGGATTGGTCCTGCTTTGAGCAGGGGGTTGGACTAGATGACCTCCTGAGGTCCCTTCCAACCCTGATATTCTATGATTCTATGAAAACCGGCCCCAGGACCGACCCTTGGGGCACTCCGCTTGATACCGGCTGCCAACTAGACATGGAGCCATTGATCACTACCCACTGATAACAGTTTTCCAACCAGCCATGCACCCACCTTATAGTAGCTCCATCTAGGTTGTATTTCCCTAGTCTTTTTATGAGAAGATCATGGGAGACAGCATCAAAAGCCTTACTAAAGTCAAGATACACCACATCTACTGCTTCACCCCATCCACAAGACTTATTACTCTGTCAAAGAAAGCTATTAGGTTGGTTTGACACGATTTGTTCTTGACAAATCCATGCTGACTGTTACTTACCACCTTATTATCTTGTAGGTGTTTGCAAATTGATTGCTTGATTATTTGCTCCATTATCTTTCTGGGTACTGAAGTTAAGCTGACTGGTCTGTAATTCCCCAGGTCAGCTCCTTGCTATGCTAGGATGTATTTCATTAGGCCCTGGTGACTTGAAGACATCTACAGTAACTTGTCCAAGTCATTTTTAACTTGTTCTTTCCCTATTATATCCATCTGGCGTTCACTGTGTCTGATGTCCCATCGCTACTGACCTTTTTGGTGAAAACAAACAAAAAAGTCATTTAGCACTTCTGCCATTTCCACATTGTCTGTTGTTGTCTCTTCTCTCTCTCTTCCCCCCCACCCCCCTGAATAATAGGCCTACCTTGTCTTTGGTCTTCCTCTTGCTTCTAATGTTTTCTTGTTACTCTTTGTGTCAAGCTAATTTAATCTCAGTGCCTTGGCCTCTCTCATTTTGTCCCTACATACTTGTGTTATTTGTTTATATTCATCCTTTGTCATTTCTCTTCGTGTCTACGTTTTGTAGGACTTGTTTCTGAGTGTCAGATCATTGACGCTCTCCTGGTGAAGCCAGGGTGGTCTCTTGCCAGACTTCCTGTCTGGCCTACGCAGTGGGATAGTTTGCTCTTGTGCCCATAATGATGTCTCGTTCAAAACCTGCCAGCTCTCTGGAACTGCTTTTCCCCTTGGCCTTGCTTCCCACGGGATCTCCCCACCCAACTCCCTGGGGTTGCTGAAGTCTGCCGTCTCGATCTCCATAATGGCCAAGACTAGCAGCCTGGTATTGCGCTGCCTCCTGGGGGAGCCGGAGTTCGTAACTGATCAGGAGCCCAGCATCCTCCTAGGGGTGCTTCTGGTGGATACAGCAGCTGGCGCAAGCACTTCCCAGTCACCTGGTCCAAACAAACCGCCCCCACTGAGGGGCCCCGTCCCTCGCCTGACATGCCCGATGTGGTGTGCACAGGCTGCAAATGGGGGTCGCCGGGGAGCCCCCTGCTGAAGGAAGCTGTCTGCGGCATGTCACGAATAGCAGGGCTTCGCATGGGCCGGGGAGGGATGGGTGGTCTAGTCGGTCTCTGCCATTCCGAATTCCTGGCACTGCCATGAATAGAAAGGGAAGCCAGTGTACGGTCTCCATCAGCCCCAGCTGGGAGGGGAGGTTGGTCCAACGGGGTGGGGGGGACTTTACAGGGAGAGTTAGGAATGTCGGGCTGGAAGGGGATCAAGTCCAGTCCGTGTGATCGTAGGCAGCCCCAGCGTATCATTCGCTTCACAAACGTACCAAGCTGGGTTGTTAGCCCCCCCAGCGCCCAGTGGAGGCTGTTCCGGAGCCTCCCTCCTCTGGTGGTTAGAAACCTGCTTCTCATTTCCAGCCTGAATTTGTTCCTGGCCAGTTTATCCCCATTTCCTCTTGTGCCAACATTGTCCTTTAGCGTCAGTGCCTACCCCTGCTGTATTTGTAGAGAGCAGTCAGATCCCCTCTCAGCCTGCATTGTGCTAGGCCAAACAAGCCAAGCTCTCCCAGGCTCCTCTCATAAGACAGGCTTCCCTTCCCCGGATCATCCCAGTAGCTCTCAGCTGCACCTTTCTGCTTGGTGATGAACCGTACACGGTATTCCAAAGGAGGGCTCACCAGTGCTTCATCCAATGGCATGAACACTTCCCTCGCCTAATGCACACGAGGATTGCACTTACTTGTTTTACAGCTGCGTCACGTTGGTGGCTCATCGGCATCTGTGAACGACCTACACGCCAAGGCCTCTTCTCCTCTGTGGCTGTCACCCAATGAGCCCTGAGCTTATAGCAGACATTCTTGTTGTTAGCCCCTTGCACTTGGTGCTCTTACATTTCATCCCATTGCTGTTACACCAGGCTTCAAGGCCTCCCTGTACGATATTCTGATCCTCCTCTGTATTGACGATGCCTACCAGTGTGGGGTCCTCCGCACGTTTCGTTAGCCTTGGCACAAGAAGCAGGAATGCGCTATCTATGAAAATATCTAAATGGGAACAGTCCCGAGTCAGATCCTTGAACTCCTCCAGCCTGAGTCGAGGGAACCCAGAACAACTTCTTCCACGTCCCCCTGCGGCTTGCTAGTGGGGCGGCTTATAGGCTGTGTAGTCTAGTGTCTGGAGTCAAGACCCCTGGGTTCTAATCCAGGCTGTCCCTGACTCCCGGTGTGACCTCTGGCCCGGTTTGCAGGGGAGCTGGGCTCCCATGCGGTTCAGTGTCTGTACAGCACTCTAAGGCCCTCTGGTCCATCACAGGTATTTCTCTAGCCCCCTTCAGTTGAGTGTCACACAAGCTTCAGTGCATTTACCCTCCATGCTATTATACTAGGGAGATTAAGTGACTCACCCAGGGCCTCACAGGGAGTCAGTGATGGAGCAGGGAATTGAAGCCAGATTTCTCAAATCCCAGGCTAGCGCTCTAACCATTGGGCCGTCCTTCCTCTCTGGTGAGCTGCTGTACGGTTGGAGTGCAAAGCATTGTTCTTGCCTAGCTCGGCATCAGCTGCCTGCTTCTAACGCTGTCATCGCTTTTCTTGTGCCCCCGGGGATCGGCAGCTCCAGATGGGCCACGATATTCTCCTTTCTTCCCATCTTCAAGTCTAATCTGCCATGCCGCTGCCAAGGCACCTCTCGCTGTCCTGGGGCGGGGGCTCTGCTCCAAAGATTGATGGCTGCCTCCACTCGCCCGGTCCCTCCTTGGTTTCTTTTTTGGTCACATCTGAAATGCTGCAGGTCGCGTCCTGTTAATGAGAGTCTGAGAGGTGCGGGCGCATGTTGTCAGTCGGGATTCGGCTGTTGTCAACGTACGCACTGCTCCCACTCTCCCCTTGCCACTTAATTTTCCCGGAGTGAGACGCGGGCATGTCATCGCAGCCTGGCTCGCACTCTGGTCTAAGGAACGTATGCGGATAGCCGTTTCTTTTCGCCCGCTGACTGCGCTGGAAATGATGAGTTTCCGAGTCGGGGAGCTGGTTCCAATTTACATTCAAGTCCCATAGCTGGAGCAGCGAGCTCTCTGCTCTAACCTTTGCCATAAAATATGGCATTTTGAATGCCCCTGCTCCTTCCCAGTGAGTCCTTTTCTGCAGTGCAAGCCGTTCAGCGGTGGGGCCGGATCTTGGGACCATCCTATTGATTTTATTTCTGTGATCTAGTGAGTTTCCATCTACATCTCTGCTTTAGCAGTCTCGTCAGGCAGCCCTTCGGTGAACTAGAGCCAAGCTTTTACTGAAGGGAAGAAAGTTTCTGGCTGCAGCTAGTTTCTCCCTTCTCCTCCTTTGCAGTTCATTTTTCTAAATTAAGGACACAGTGAAATAAAAAGCCACCTGGCTGTGTTATTTTAGGAACAGCTTTTTTTTTCCGGGTGAAATAAATCAGAAGCCCGTGACGTTTAGTGTCTTGCGTCTGAAATGTACAGATTGCTCAGTTTTTGGCTAAGGCCTCTGGTTCAAAAGAAGTGAATAACCTAGCGATTTGAGATAATCAATTGGGTAATGCATTCCCAAATTATAGGCCCAGCCTAGGAATAATGGCCTGAGATTTAAGCCTGTTTAGCAAACGGTCTTAATCTGTTGGTGCTTTCTGACCTGTTGGATGTTTGTCCTGTTTGCCTCTGCTCCGTTCTGGGGTGGGGAGGGAAGTTGGGCATGTGGGAATTTTCCACGAACTTAGGCTGCCGGTCTGCTCTGGCTTCTATCAAGGAAAGCAGCAGCGAGCTGGGAGGAGACTGTCTTCCTGCTGTTTCTGCTGTGATGGGTCCATTTGAAAGAACACTGAATCCCATTACTGTAACTATCATTCTGAGCCCTCCCTCAATGTCTGGGCCTGTCTAATGAAAGCGTGCCAGGCATTAAAGTGTGGTGCTGCACGCATTTCACCGAGCACTCGGAGTCCCTCCACCACCACCGACCCTCGCTCACGGCGCGTTGGTTTTTCACTCACCAATATGCATTAATTTATATACAGTGGCTTGTTGCTAGGAGTGGAGCAGGCAGCAAAGTGCGGTATTCAGTTGAGGCAAGATTCCCTGCGAAAGGGAAGCACTTGCTGCTCCGCCGGGGGCTGCGTCGGCCCCGGGTTATCTTTAATGGGGGGGTGAGAGGTTGCTGGAGTTGGGTGTTCCGGGCCAGCTGGCGCATCTCCTATCCACCCGCACCAGTGCTCGAATAGGCGGGTTTTAGTGGAACTGCCTAGGGCAGGGGAGTAGCCGGGCAGGGGGCAGCTGTCTGCAGAGGATTTTGGCACCTGCCGCCTTGCTGCGGTGTCTTAAACAAGTGAAACTGGGCATCTCGCGTGATGGGTGGGGAGGGGAGCCCAGGGGTGGCTCTGAGCCTGACAGGAAGAGCGCGTTCTCGCAGCACAGAGGTCCTGAGACGCAAGCTCCTTCCTTGAGGAAGGCCAGGAGCTGTGCCAAGGTCACAGGGAGCTGCCTGGATCCAGGCATGCAGACTGGGGCCAGGTAGATAACTGAGTGTTTAGTGATGATTTGTATTAGCATAGCGCCCGGGAGCCAGGCCCGAATTGCGCTAGGCGCTGTACAAACACAGGATGAAAAGCCGGTCCCTGCCCCAGAGAGCTCCCCATCAGAGTATGAGATGAGATGACAGGTGGAGACAGACAGATGGGGGAGCACATGGAAACACAGACAGTCCTGGTATCTGCTCAGCCCTGAGTGCTCCATGGATCGTCTGAGCAGCTGGTCTCCCTAGGGTCCCCGGATTCCTGGGGCTGAATTCGGCAGGGACCATCAGCCACTCGTGCCCAGATGCTGCCCCATAGCTAGCGGGGCACGAGGGTGTTTCTCGGGTGCTGTTGCCCTGGCTTGCCGGAGCAGGTTCAGAGACCTGACCCGAGCAGCCTCGTCAGCTGGGGAAGGAGGCTACGGGAGCCCAGCATTCAGGCCTTGTCTATGCCGGAAAGATTTTCCGTACAAACTCGGGTGCATTTAAACCAGTTGGTTATCCCGGTGTAGCCCCAGCCCCAGGCCTGCCGGCCCGGGGGAAGAGCTGCCCTTTCTCCATGCAGCTTGTGTCGCTTGGGAAGGGATTTAAGCCAAGCTAGAAGGATCCAAATAGAAGAGTCCCAGGCCAGGGAGGGGGAAGGGCGAAGGGCAGCTAAACCATGAAAGTGTCCGTGGAGGCAAGGCCTTGGAGACCCCTGTGTGGAGGCCAGCCCGGCTCCCCGCTGACTGTCCTGCTGGGCGGGTGGAGGAGAGGTGGTCGCACCGGGGACTCGAATCACTGTCAGTGAGATAAGGGGCTGTTCAGGGCAGCGCCAGGCCTTGTGTGGTTTGGGCCCTGGCCCTGCTGCCCGCTAGGGAGCTGGGCCTAGCACTGCTCGCAGCCTGCATGCAGCTGGGCGTACGAGTGGCCGTGTTCCCACACCTGTGACTTGCTGCCATGTGCCTGTGGGGTGCTGGACAGGAGTACCTGATTGCTGCCCTGCCAGGAAACTCTCAGCTCTCCCCTTCCCTGCTCGAGGGGCTATCTAGCATGCCGGGGGCTGACCCCACCATCTGCGGGGCTGGGGGCAGGGCTTGGCTCCCTGGAGCAGACTCTCCACCTTGCCCCGGACGGCGCTGTGCTCCCCAGGGAGAGTCTCCCAGCCAGCCAGGTACAGCACTGACCAGGCCAAGCCCCATCTTAATGGTGACTCGTTATGGGCCGAGTGCCGCTGTCCCCTCTGGCTCGTCAGCCCTTCTGTCCCCAGCCAGCAGGCTTCAGCCTCTGGCCTGAGCAGCAGGGGCCTGTGCTCGGAGGCCAAGGCTCCAGGTTCGATCCCTCACCGGCCCAGGCTGGGGGTTGTGTAACTGGCTGACATGAGGGCGCTGTGCCTTGTCCCACGGGGGTGTGGGTTCCCCCTCGCACCATCGGTCTCGAACGTTCTCTCTCCTTTCTCTCTCCCAGGACACCCAGAAGGCCAAGCAGTTCCTGCCCTTCCTGCAGCGGGCCGGCCGCTCCGAGGCGGTGGTGGAGTACGTCTTCAGCGGCTCTCGGCTCAAGCTGTACATGCCAAAGGAAACCTGCCTTATCACCTTCCTGCTAGCAGGTGAGCCAGCCTCGTGTCTGCGGGGGTGGGGCTTGTGCCCGTGCTGCGGCGGTCCCTTGCTGGGCGGGCAGCGGCTCAGCCTGCCCTTGATCTGTGGTGCCCGGCGGGGGCATGGCACGGGAGCTCTCAGGCCCGCCATGCCGCAGCGTGAGGAGGGTTTGGAATGGGGGAAGGTCCTCAGTCCGTCTGTCCATGCCAGTGCCCCAGCTCCCTTTGTGACTGATCTGAGTCTGATTCCCCTAAGGCCAGGGGGGCACAGAGTGCACTCTCCCTCCGGGGTCTCCCCTCCCCATGCTGCTGTGGGCACATCGGCTCTGTGTGTAGGGGAGCGAGCAGCACTGAACCCAGCTCTGGTGCCTTCCTGCACCTCGGCCGCATATCCTGCGCTGTGTAAACCTGCCTGGTACCCTTCTAGGTGGAGAGGCTCTTCTTCCCCGGTGCCTGCTTTGACACTGGGGCAGTGTTTCTAGGGGACCCCCCCCCCGACTTATCTCCAGCACGGAGCCCGTTTTCTTCCACCTCCCATGGCTCACTGCCTCCTGCGGGGGGAGATCCAGGTTTGAACCCTGGTCCCGGCCCCCTCCTGGCGGCTCCGGTACCTGAGCCAGCTACTCGGCTGTGTTCCATACACGTGTAGCTCTGTCTGTCTGGCGCCTTCATCTCTCCCAGCAAAGCACAGCCACAAGCCGTGTGCTCGGAACACTGTTCCTTTATGCACCAGAGGAGCCAAGCGCTTCGTTTCTTCCCCGCTGACGAGCAGTAAAACGTGCCTTTCTTGGCGCTTGCTGCCTCCTGGAGGGGCTGCGTTGTTACGGGTGAGGCCGCGCCTTTCCCCGTCACGCTTGGCACTGAGCCCTTGAAGCCTGCTCTTCTTCGTTCTCGCAGATCTCTCGGCTGATGAGTCTCGCCTGGCTGCAGTGGGGCTTGCTGGCAGCCGCTTGCCATCTGCCCCGGGTCTCCTCCTCCCTGCCAGGCTCTGGGAACTGCCTTCCCTTCCCTCCCCTCCCCTCCCCTCCCCTCCCCTCCCCTCGTCTTTCGGCAGGTAGATGGGGTCACAGGACGCAGTGCATCTTGCTGAAGGATATGGGGCCCGAGATCACAGCTGCTTCCCCCACTGTCAGTTCTTGTTGAGCGTCTCTCTCATTGCATGTGAAGTTAATGATCACTCTGCAACTTGCTCTGCCTTCTAGAGGGATTAATTGAGCTGGGGCGCCGTAATCAGACACGACTGCGGGCTCTGCCGAGGCGAGAGCGGTCAGAATCCCGGCGCTGGGGCTGCACACGCCCCGGCGCTTGTTTGCACTGCATCTCTGCTCTCCCTGGAGATCCCCCTTCCTCCTGCCAGGGTGCAGAGAGGGGTCTCTGGGTCACTGGCAGGCAGGCCTGGAGTCCTGGCTGTTGGCCTACACACAGACCTCGGCTTTCTTCCCTCCGCCAGTCCCCAGGGAGATCCCACGTGGCATGGGCAGCTGAGCCTTTGAGTCATGATGTAGGAGGAAGGCAAAACAGCTGGCTCCGGTTCAGCGCTCTTTGTTTTATTAACACTTCTATTTATCCCTCCACACTTCTCCGCCTGGTGCCTAGATCTGGGCGTTTCCCGTGACCCTGTGGAAGGAAAATGCCGCACTGGGGCTCTCTTCCAGGTGAGGGATGCCCTTACGGTGCCCAGCCAGGCCGGTGTGGAGTATCCCAAGCCCCGCTGGTCTCTGCTCCTCTCGGGTGCCCCGACGTCACCGGCTCCATGGTGACACTGCTCTGTTCGGTCTCCATGCAACCAAGTTCTTCTCCAGCCAGCTCTCAGAGCGGCTCGGGCAGAGTCCGACTGGTAGTGGGGTCACTCCGTGGCCTCCCAGCAGGCTGCTGCAGCCCTCCCAGAGTCGGGTCCTGAATCTCATTGAGCAGTGAGCTGAACAGATGTGAAATGTATTAACCGGTAGCTACAGCGGAGTGTTGGGAAAACAGCTGTGGCCCTTGTATCCTAAAAGCCCTCTGTAAATCAGGCAACGGTTCTGAGCCTCTTGCGGCTCACTGCCGGGAACTCCGGGCCCTGTTCTGCCGGCCGCCTCTGCTCTGGCTTCGCAGGTGTTTGGTGTCCGGGGCGGGGGGGATGTGTTTGAGGGGGTGGTGTTGCTGTTTGCAAGCTGTTGGGCTCCCTGTGCCACTGCCGCACATGGATACATCCTGGACCCGAGGCTCTTGTGGCCAAGCATATGGCCGGCTGGACAAACTCTCTGTGACGGGATGGCATTTCCTCCCCGCCGATTTGCCCTGCACCCTGGCCTGGGCGCCGGCTCCGGTGCGAGCTGTGGGCTAGGAGATGGGTTTCTCTGCGATGGCCATCCAGTCACCCTGGCCCAGGTCCCCAATCTCTGAGCCGGACAAGCCCTCAGGAATCCTCAGGGGTGGTTTGAAAGGAATCTGTGGGAGCTGCTAGGAATGGCTCTCCCCGCCAGCTCCAGTGTGATCGATGGCTGGATGCAGGTAGTGCTCCTCTGCAGTACTTGGGTGCTGTCTGTCTGGCCCTGTTGCAGCGTAACCCAGGTGCCTGGTGTGTGATGCTGAATGTATTTATGGCTCTCCTGGTAGAGGGGATGCCCAGCACCCCTGGCTGTACTCACGGGGGGCGGCAGATGGCCCAGACCTCTGGGTACAGAGGGGGATTTGTGCACCTTACATTTTTGGTGGGGAGCATGTTGGCCAGCTCTTCTGGGATGTTACGTTTCCACCTGGGCAATCCAGAATCTCCCGTCTGGCTTTGATTCGGGTCACTTGTCCTCATCCCTCTGCCCCACTTCTGACTGAAGCCAGGCCTCTCCCATGGCTACGAACCCTCAGCCTGGCACTAAGTAGGTGGCCCCACAGATGTTACCTAGAGAGGCAGGACGGGGACGGTATGGCTCTGCCTGTCTCCGGTCTGCTGCGGGACTGGGCTGAGCACCCAGGTTCCTTACAACGCAGAGTCTGGCGTTGGATTAGCTCCTCCTCGGGACACGCTGCTCCCATCACCAGACTCTGAGGCCATCTACACTACCTGGCTTTCCGTTCTATTTCCCCTGCCTCTTTCCCGGGGCAGCTCAGCCTGGGCGTGCCAGAGGCTGTCTCCACTGCACACCATGTAGGGTAGGTGTGGTACATGGCGCAGTGAGAGGCAGGTTCCTCACTGCCGGCACCTTTCCCACTGCCTGCTTCCTGCCGGAGCCTTTCCCCACTGCTGGAGTCTCCCACTGCGGCGGGGAAAGGCTCCGGCACTGGGACACTCTGCTGCTTGAAATAGCCCAGTAGCCATGGGAGGCACTGGCTGGGCGAGTAGAGCCCTAGAGGTACCTATCCAGCTACGGTCCCACAAGGGTCAGGCGTGTCCCTGTCTACACTGCTGTTTGTACCCTCGCTCTCCACTGGGGAGGGAGGCCACTCTGCCTCGTTGTCAGAGGCGGTAGTCTTCGGGCTCGGGCCACGCCGTAGGCAGTCTGTGGTTCTGGGCCCGTCTAACAGAGGCAAACACACCACAATAGTCTGGGGCTCTGGTCCCTACCTGTGGGCGGGGCAGTGCCTGACAGTCTTTAGCCCCCAGCCTCTCAGCTGGGGTTGACAAAAATTAACAGTAGGGCCCCAGCCCGCGGGGCTGATAACCGGCTGTAGCCTAAGCCTCCGGGCCTAAGGTAGCCGGCAAACACACCCAGTCAATAGCTCTAGCCCTGTGGGTGGGGCAGAGCAGGGAGCAGGCTTTAACTTCAGCTTGTGGGCTAAGGCAGCCAGCAAACACACACAGTCTCGGGGTTCAGATAGGCATGAGCACCCACACAGTCTAGGGGCTCCAGAGAGGTTGAGCACCCATCGGGCGGTCTAGGATGCTAGGGGGGGGGGGGGTCGTCAAGAAGCACAGTCCTCCTGGCCTAAACTGGGGAGTCGGCCACCCAAGGGTGGAGTGGCAGGGGGACGCGGGCCCACTCTACTCCACCGCGTCCCAGCCCAGGGCCCTAACAGTGGCAGAGTGATCCGCCACTGGGTTGGCAGGGATCCAGCCGCAACACGCCGACCCAGAAGCAGTCAGCCCTGTATCCGGCCAGTCTTCGGCTGCCCCGGGCTCCTTCCTACCTCCCCGGGGTTTGGTACTTCCGGTGTCCACTGGTCCTCAAGCTCCTCTGGGTATACAGCTGATGGCAGTCCCGGCAACTCCTCGTCTGGGTCTGTCTCCTCTGGGGCAGGGTGCGGCCGAGCCCAGGTTCGGCTCCCGGTGCCGCAGCAGGGCAGAGGCGTCCATCTCCTCCACTGGCTCCGGCCCAACTGAGCTGCAGAGCTTTCCTTTTATACTTCCTGCCCCGCCCCGGAGGGGGCGGGGCGGGTTTGGCTCCGCCCACCAAGGGGAGTGTAGTGGTGCCTCAGTACACTGTACTAGGGGTGTGTGTAATGTACGCACTCTCTGTGCTGCCGAAAGGAGTGTGTGGTGTAGATGTACCCGTTGTGTACAGCAGCGGCTGGCAGGTTTAGCCACCTCTCATGTGCCCCTGCTCGGCGCAGGGCTGGCGACCCGGCGTGTTTACACCAGCACTCCTGCCACTGGAGCTGCACCAGCTGTGGAAACAGAATGGAGTCTCCTGAAAAACTGCTGAGCGGGTCTGTTGTGTTCAAGGGAATGTCTGGGCTAAGGTGCTACACTGCCCAGTATTACACAAGCTCGGGCTTGGTACACAGGGACCTCCGCCTGCTCGCACCATGGCAAACGCACCACCGGACAGCCTGTTCACCTCTGTTAAGGACACAGAAAACAAGGAAAAACAGCTACAGTCGGAGCAATGTAAAATGCTGAGTAAAGTGTTTCCTGTAACAGCCTCCCGGGTCCCCTTTCCCTTTCGCTGGAGGGAGTTGGGGAAGGAAAAGGCCCTTGTTTGCCAGTCTCTGAGATGGTAGAAAGCCAGTGATCACTCTCCTTTTGGGGAGATGGGCTGGGGCTGCTGCTGCGTCCAATCCTGTTTTATCCTGGGTGGTGGTTGGGATTCAGCCGGAGCCAGCAGGGATGGCGATGTCAGCTGGGTCCCTTTCTCTGGCCACCACTCCGGATCGGGAGGGAAAAGGCCCAGGGGATGGTGGGGAGTGGCAGCCAGGATGGTGGAGCTCGCTCCCGTAGCTTCTGTCTGTTCTTCCGTCTCTTCCCCCAAAGCCTCTTGCTGTAAGGACCCAAAAAGGGGTGATGGGTGGAACAGCCCATCCCCTCGTTACATTGTCTGCCAGTTAGGCCTAGTTTCCTATCCCAGTTTTGGGTCACTGATTTCTAACGTACCTCAGTCCTTGAGCTGTATCTGGAGGCCGTTTTGTTTGGACTAATTTGGTTTTTTTGCCCCTTCGTGCCTTTTCCCTACAGGTTATTGTGACCCCTTATGAACTGTCATGCACTCTTTGCAGCTGAGCTCACAGTGAATGTAGACCAATTATCGTAACCGGTACGAGGCCTCCATCACCCCCAGTTACTAAGAGTCTCCAGGTTCTGGGGAGGGCTATTGGCAGAGGGAAGCTGTTCCATAAAACCGGCCTGGGGATAGGATGACCACGAAGTTCCCCCTGCACTGAGCTCTGATCGGCTGGGGGGCTGCCCGGAGAATTACGGACACACCATCAATGTGTTTTGTGCGTATCCCTCTTCCAGAAGCTAGAAGAGACATTCCTGCCCCGGTAAAGCTGGTTCATTTTCTAGCTCGTGCACCAGCGTCACTGACCGCTTGGAACCTATTGCATTCGCTAATGTTGCAGGATCTGCATGGAAAAGTAGGGGAGAGTTTTTATTGTTCCTGTAGGTCCTACAAAAATGCTGAACAGCGTTGTGGGTTTTTTTTAAAGAACTCCTATTACTGGTCCATTTCTGAACTAATACTTAGCCCGTCTATAGCCCTTCCCAAATGCCGTGGAGCCTTTATTAATAGCTACCAGGCTCTGTTGGCAGACTAGCTGGTGGTAGCGGCAGCAGGTACAAATAACCAGAGGAGGCTGCCGCGCGCCCTTTGTCCCCGTGGATGGGACCAGCTCTTCCTCTCCGACGCTGTTGACTTCAGGGTACTGGATTATTGTGCAAGTTGCAGTGCACAGAGCTTCCCGCCTCCCCTGCTGTGTTCTCCTGGCTCCATCAATGGGAGACAATGTGGGGCTGTGTTTATCTCTCTTGTTCTTGTTTCTATGGTGATAACCATGTACAAAGGATAACCCTGAACACTGATCGTTCTTAACTCAGTTATGAAAAATTCAGTAAGCGCATAAATAAATAGACAGGCGTCACACAGACAGGAGGGTTCTGTAGACTCTGGCTCTCGCCTCTACCAGAGGAAGAAATTTTCAGGATAGATTTAAATTTACAGCCTTAACCTGCTTTTAGTCCTTTTATCCGGGAGATGGAGAGCAATCTGTGCCCTTGAAAAGGAGACGCTTGACAGAGGAGCGGGGTCTTGCTTCCTTCCTAGCTCCCCCACTGCTGCTGTCTTTGACCTCCTCTCTCCTTCCCTGGGCCTCTGAAATTAGCAGCTGGCTAGAGACCCACCCCACCCTGAGAAGCTCTGAGAGGCTCAGGAAACCCGAGCAGCAGAAGGCTGGTCTGCCGGCTCACGCACTGGGCTGCAGCTCAGGGATCTGTGTGGGGTGGCCTTGGGCATGTCACTGATTCTCTCTGGGCCTCAGCTCCCCTTCTGTGCGGCGTGGATAACGACGCTGCCTTTCCCCCCCGTCTTGTGAGCACTGTGGGGCAGGGATCCTGCATCACTCGCGGGTGGGCTGTGCCAGGCGGATCTCAGCCGGGGTCTCCAGGAGCTACTAGGATAGTAAGAACCGGAACCAGCACCAAGGGCTCCTCCTGCCGCCACTGTGCATGGAATGGAGTGGGCAGCGCGCTAGAGTTCTGCACTGCATCCCTTGTGGCTCGGACAATGACAGGCAAGGGACTCTCTGGTAGGGCCTGTGTGCTCCAGCAGGGTGGAGTGGGCGGGGGGGTCCATGTGTCATTCAGCAGCTGGAGAGGGCAGGGCTGTGGCGCTGAGTTCCTCCGTGGCTGCAGAGCCCAGGTTGCGCCGTGCGTGCGCTGCGGGATTTGGAGTAGATGTTTTGCAGCTGGTGAAGCTGCTAGAGAGGCCCGGCAGATAGGGACTGTCCTGGGACTCGGGGACCTGGGTCCTATTCCCAGCACTGCCGCTGGGCAAGTCACTGCCCCTCTATGCCTCGGTTTCCCCAGCCATGAGAGGGGGTGATGATGTGGGCCTGCCTTGGTGAAGCCCTGCGAGCTACAGATGGAAAGCGCTGTCAGAGAACAGTTGTGGGGTTCTGCGCTGGCTGTGGCAGCTGCTGCAGAGATGGCCAGTGGTGGGTTGCTGCAGTGACGCCTGCTGCTCATGCCGGTGGGCAAGTGTGCAGCTTTCCAGCCCCCGTCTCAATGCTACGCAGCTGCGTGTTGTGTGCCCGGCTCCTTTCCCCCCCTCGCGGCTGCCTGTTCGCCGGGGATCAATTGCTGTGAGTCCACGCTCCTCGTCCGTTCGCAGGACCCCACCGGCCGGAGCGCCAGCTTCACCAGCGCTGCTTGTGCTGGGGAGATGGCGCACTCCAGCCGTGATGGTGATCCTACAGCTTCCTTCCCCGGGAGTGACTGGAGATCTCACCTATGCAAACTGTCTGGAACATAGGGACTTCCCACCACTGCAGTGTCTGTCTCTGCGCTGCACAGCTGGGCGGAAGGAAGTGTGCACCCTGCGCAGTGTGCAAAGGCCTTGCTGCTTCCATAGGCCCATTTTCCAGAATCTGAGCTAGACGTGTGCTTGTGGGAGGCGTGTGCGAAGCCAGCTCCTCCGTGTGTGGGCACAAGTCACTGCGCAATCTTATTTATAATTAACTGGCCTTAAAGTCAGCTGCAAAAGACCAGGAAGACTCCCCGTGCCAGGGCCTCTGACATCTTAAAATTTTAATAAGCGATAAAACTCCCACTTGAGGGGAAAACCACTAAATAACGTGTCTGCGGGATGGCAGGCTTGGAAGCAGCTGGCACGGGGGATTCTCTCGGCTTGCCCTGAGAGCTCATCTCCAGTGCTACCCCAGTGCCAGTCACGCCCTGTGTGCACTGTATGAATACGCGTCGCTGTTCATTCGGGGTGTAGAGCCAAACTCCCTCTGCACCACGACTCCCGCTCCTTGGGCTGGACTTGGTGCCGTTCTTGCACCCGGCTGGCAGACCGTGGGGTTTGGCTGCGCGATGCTGCTCTGGGGTGATTTCTGCATACTCACGAACCCCCTGCGGGAGCTGGGAGGGCAGGGCTGGCACCACCGAGTTGCTCAGAGGAAAGGCATGGGGAACGTTCTTGCCAATCAGTCCCCACCCCCACCCCCAATGAATTAGGGCGGCGAGATGCTCCCCCAGCACAACACTGCTAGGGCCTCTGTACGTCTGAGTGGAATCCTGCACTGCTGTCGCAGGGGCATGAATGATTCAGATGGCTGGTGTAATTGTGTTCCCTGCGTTTCTGCCCTTAATGAGACAATTAGTGGGGCTGCTGAGACTTCGGAATTCTCTTTGCTTTCTGTAATTGAATTACTGTTTTATGGAAATCAGGAAGGGACAGTCCTCCCCCTCCAGCCCCCCACTTCCTCTCCATGCAGAAAGCCGCCGTTCCTTTCCAGGATGGCTTCCCCCAGCCCCGGGTGCTGTGCTGGCTGGGGATAGTTTGCCTCAGAGGTCTGGGGCAGCAGCCGCTGAAGCTGTGTGGGTTCGTTTGGCGCCAGCAGGGCTGTAACAGTGGCCAGGAGGCGGCTGGCCTAAAGCGCTGTGTAGACACACCAGAGCCTCCCCCGTCGCAGCACAGGCTCCCCCCAGAACACGGGGTCGAGGTCCTTGTCTGAACAACGTGAGGCCTTAGCGATGCCCTGTGCTCTGGGAGCATCCCTGCACCACCCCCGGGGGCTAATGGACGAGCTGCCTGTCGCGAGGTGGGGGGCTTTCTGGGGGAGGGAGAGCTCAGTGGTTTGAGCATTGGCCTGCTAAACCCAGGGTTGTGAGTTCAGTCCTTGAGGCGGCCACTTGGTCCTGCTAGTGAAGGCAGGGGGCTGGACTCAATGACCTTTCGGGGTCACCTCCAGTTCTATGAGATAGGGGACTAGTCCAGGGCACCCCAAACCTTGCTGGCTCCCGCTGGGAGCACATGGTGTCCTCCGGTCACACCCGGCACACGGTGACTAATGGAGCTCCTCCACCCTGGGGGCAGGGGGAAGGGACCAGATCGGGCAGAGTCATGTTACTTGCGTGCCTCAGTGGGATACCTGGCTGACAGGCGCCATAGAAGAACCTGCACAGAACTCTGAACCATGACGATTCCTAGCTCTTGGTGCGTCACTAACATTATCCCCATTGCACAGGTGGGGAAACCGAGGCACAGAGCACGGCAGTGACTTGCCCAACATCCCCCAGCAGGCCAGCACCCGAGCCTGGAACAGAGCCCACATCTCCTGAGTCTCAGCTGAGTGCTCTAGCTACTAGGCCCCACAAGATACCTGGCAGGGTGCAAGTCACTGTGGCAGGTGGCTGGTATGTGGCCCTGTGTGGAGACACCCAGCACTGGGGGCTGGCTCCTGTGTTTGTTAGCGTGGCTGCCAGAGGTGCTCCTAGGGCCTTTGCGTTTAGCTCTCCTTGAGAGACAGCCCCCTTGTTAAGAGTCAAGGGCCCCAGCACAAGGCAGCGTGTTCCCACCAGCCTACAAGGCCCCTCCGCCTGTGGACTGAGGCTCTTGGGAGGGGGGAATCAAAGGGCTTTTGGGACACTGGGGAGTCCTGTATCTGCCTGGCTGGCAAGATGGGCCCAGAGACATTGCCCTTTGCTGTCGCGCTTGTTGCTGGGCGACCGGGGTCTCTGCCCCGCGGCCTCACGAAGGCTAAGAGCCCAGCCCGTCCCTGCCTGCCCACGGGAGTTCTCCAGCCCCTGGTGCCTGGGCAAGGTGGGAAGCAAGATGTACCCGGCCTGTGTTGGCACGTTCCCGCCTGGTAACACTGACGTCAGGCCCGTTAGCCTGTGCAGTTGCTGTGCATGGCATGTGGCCTCCAACACAGGCCGTGGGCCCCCACACACACCTGGGGGAGATCGGCTGCATGGGGTGTTCCCAGCCCGCTCAAGTTCCAAGGCTTTGGAGGGAACTGCGTGTTCAGGTGGGAACCCCTCCCCTTACCCCCAGTAGCAGGGCTGCTGCGTCACCCGGCCTCCTCGCAGGCACCAATTAACACCACTCTGCTTAAGAGCCGGGTCTGCTGCCGCTCAGGCTGGTGGGAGCAGGCGGAAGAGTCTGCAGCGTACAATTATCTCCCCCATTTATAGTTCAGCCAAGCGCCTGGCTGGTGATTGGCATGAGCATGCTGTGCCTTTCCAAAGGCAGCGTTAATTGAAATGGGTTTCCCACTGTCAGAACCATTCACCTGTTGCCCCGCCCCCGTTTACCAGGCGACTGGAGGCCCTGTTGGCCGTCCCCTGGGAACAGCGGTTAAATATATCCATCCTTTCCCACAGGCGGGTCCCCGCCCCCGGTGCGCTGCAGCGAGGTCGGGGATCAGGCGCTGGCATTGGGTGGCGGCGCGAAGTTTGGTAATTCGACATTGAGAGGGATGCTCTGAGCCCTGGTAATGGATGGTTCCAGGGTGTGCTGCACTCGCTGGAAGTTATATTTAATCCCCGTTACTATGGGAACCGACAGTCGCCCGATCAGAGGTTTGATTTCCCTGAGAAAAGTTCTCAAAATTAAAAATATGGCCTGGAGTTGGGCTGCTGTAAACCCCACCCATGGCCTCTGCCCGTCCCGGCGGACCAGCGACAGTCTGAGCCACCCCAACCCTGGCTTTCCAGCACCCTGCTCTTAGCCTTGAGGCTCGGTCGTGGGTTAAAAGGAAAGCTAGCCTGGTGCCTTGGGAAATGGCAGGCAGGCCGGCCAGGCCCCCGGCGCCTCGCTAAATGAACAATGACCAGGTGGGGGCATTGGTCCCCTTGTCACGGCACATGTCTCCATGCGGGAGCATGGCCGTGGAAAGGGGCAGTCATTCTCCCTGGGAACCCCAAGGCAGCCTCTTCCGGCCTTGCTGCTGGAGTGACCCTGGTCAGCCCAGGCTTAGCCTGCTCCACCTGCCCGGCTGGCACCTCTGCGTGCTCTCCTTGGCAGCTCACTGCTCTGTCACTTTGGACTTGAGGGCCTGCGGTGAAGGGCTCCTCCTCGGTGAGGACGTAAATCGCATGCAGCAAAAGGGATCTCCCCCAGCCCGGCTCTGCCGGGGAGAGAGGCTGCAGCATAGTCTTGATTTAAAATCCTAATGGTAAAAAATCTGCCTTTCCGAGAGCTGCAGGTGCCCTGAAAAATTACTGTCATGCCAGCCTCCCGATTTCCCAGTGGCATTAAAAATCCCACGCTCAGCCAGGAAGCCAAACTGCGCCAACTACAGACAGGCTGTGCGCCACCCGAGGGTGTGGGGGGGACAAATCCTGCGTCTGCCCCAGCTTGTCGCTGCACTTGGGCTGTTGTGGACCACTGGGTAAAGGAGGAGCGAGTGGCAAAGTCCCAGGGCCCTCACTGAGAACGCCTTGCCAGCTGCCCCTCCTGCCCCTACCCAGTGTGTAGCGTGCGCTGCCCGGGATAGCCCATCAGCTGAGCAGTCTGCCTCCGGGACCCAGAGCGGGGAGGGCTGGCTCTCCCCCAAGCTCCCTTGTCCCTCCTGGGTGAGGATGTAAATAGCATGCAGCAACCCACCTGTATCATTCTGGGAATTACCTGCTGTTTCCATGCCATCCTGGCTCCCGTCTTGGGAGCGTGCCCTCAGCGTGCCACCCCCTCCCGGCTCTCTAATCAAGTTGTAGACATTAATTATGGACTGAAAGGCAGGTAACGTGCCAATTAGCATGGAAAATGAGGTGCTGCTTCTGCCTTCCCTTGTTTTGGAGTCTGTACATCTGTTGGTATCTCTATTCCCGGGGTTAATTTGGATTTTTCTCTCATTTTTAAATTGGAACACGGTGTCTGTGGGCTCAGTGCGTTTTAAGCTGTTCCCTTTTGTGATGCATGCGCTTATTAACTCCACCGATACACCCATTCGCTGGTAAGCGTTTGCATTCTAAATGACAAGGCGACATTTCTGCTATATTTGCACCGTCCCCTTGTTGTGCATGATGGTGCGCGTGCTGCGAATGCAGAAGTGGCTCTGTCAGGATCCTTGCAGAAAATCCCTGTGCACAAGCTCCTGGATGGCCTGTCCCCCAGTTGCCGGAGCTCCTGCCTCGTGGCCTGGGGATATGGGCTGCCATGCTCCCAGCTGCTGAGGAGGAGTTTTGCAGGCCCTTCCCAGGGCATTGGGAAGACTGGCCCGGGCACTCGGACACACTAATTACCATCGGAGCAGCCTGGGTGCCGTGTAATCGATCGGCTGTAAATTGGATGTGAATGCTGCGGCCAGGAGCGCGGTCGGTCTGTCTGTAGTTAGAGTTTTGTCAGGCGGGTGTCAATCCAGAACCCAAGAGTTAATTTTCTCCATGTACGCACCTGGGTGAACCTGGGGCAGATTTGGCCTTCTCTGCCCCAGCGTGCGTCAGGCCCCACCTGTGTGTCTCGGGCGCCGCCGATCTCCTGGTGGTTGGTAGCTCCTGGGAACAGGCTGCATCAGTGCAACAAGTGCTGCCCCTCTCGGGGTTTGTTTAGTTCTAGGCCGTGTGTGGAACCCGGGGAGACTGGCAGCCCAGCCCCCTGCGAGCCGAGAGTCCAGGCGTGTGGGGCACGGAGCTTGTGCCAGTGCTGAGTTGAGTCCTCCGCAGGCCCAGCGATCCATCCCAGCAGGACCCGGGGCTTGGACGCCTGCCTGGGGCCTTGCGCCGTGGCGGCAGAGGAGCATGGACCGAATGGTGATGGGATGAGGGGTATGAAGGGCAGCGACTGGAGGAGCTGGAAAACTTTTAGAGTGGGGGAGCTGTGCCCCCCCTTACCCCGTCTGTGCCTCCCGCCGCCCCTAGAGCTGGGGCCAGGAGCAGGGCTGTTGCTCCAGGAGGGCGGGACGCAGATGGGGTAAGGGGGCCAAGGCTGGGGCCACAGGTGGGAGCGGGGGCGGAGCCTTGCGCGTGGGGCTGGCAGCCGAGACCCATGTAAAACCTGGGGTTGCTGCAGCACCCCCCGCACTCCTAGTTCCCTCACCTACAGGCAGTTCTTCACTCCAGCCCTGGCAAATGGCCCCGCGGTTTGGTCGCTGCCGTTTCTGGAGTAGAGGGATCTGCACTGCAGAGAGCTCTGCCGCTCTCAGCAGGCTGGCCTGGCCGATGGCCCTGGCACTTCACCGTGCTGTCAGAAGGGGAAGGCCACCCTTTGGAGTCGGTCAGAGGCCAAGCCAGGCCCTGGACAATAAGCCAGATGTGATCCAGTCAGAGACTGGGTCTCCTGCTCTCCCAGGGGAGCAGGGGTGGGGCCTGACCCGGGCCATGTGTGGCCTGGGACCCGCCCCTGGTAACGTGCAGGTACGGCCCCCAGAGAGCAGGTCCCAGCTTGGTAAGATGCTGCCTGGAGCTTGTCCTCGCTCCATGCTCCAGCCCGGGGCAGGGCATCGGCCAGGTGCCAAGAGAGCCTTTGGATGGGCGCGGTGCAGGGATGCTGCCTGTCAGCGTGCCGTGCAGTGCCCTGCATGCTGCGCATGACCCTCCTCTCAGGGCAGATGACTTCACGTCGCGGTAGGAGTGGGGTGGCAGGTCAGTGGCTCCGCGGTCACCAGGCAGGCGGGCTAGGGCAGAGGTGTAGCCGGGGTAACTGAACTCCCTGGCTCTTGCTGAGACAAGCTAGCACCTGAGGTGTTCACCAGGCAGCGTGTGCTTCTCTCTCCCTTTCCTGTATGAATTGGAGTGTTGATCACACTTGTCATTTGAATAACTTCTCCGTCTTGGGATCCCTGATGCTGCTGCTGGTCCCAACGCACCCTGCACGTCGCGCAGAACAGGTCGCGTGGGGTCTGTGTGCGCCGCCGAACGCATGCTCTACCGGATGCCTGCTGTGGAGGCTGACAGGAACGGCATCCCCCTGCAAAGATCCCAGGCACAAAACAAGGCGGAGGAGAGATGCAGGTCGGGGTTCGAGACTTACATCTCCCTCCGTGCCTCTCGCTGGTTAGGAGGCTGTTGGAGTGAATCAGGCAGTGCGGGGCTGAGATACAAGCTGGATAGGCAAACCTGCTTCTCCCCAAATCCTCTCACGCTCCTGCGTGTCCGCGGGAAGGTGCGTTGCAGCCCTGTCTCCAGCCGGGCCCTTTCTGCGCCTTGCTATTTGGAAAATCTGGGGTTGCTGATTATTTTTGAGAGTCTCCGGAGCTGGACTGACAAACCTGGAGACTGGCGCCTCCCTGCCCTTGGAGGTGGGCATGGCAGGGCCTTGGCCTAGTGAGCTTCCCCTCCCTCCATCCCTCCTGCATGCAGCTGTAGCAGGGTGGAGCCGTTCAGCCTCTCTTGGTGCTTGCCTCTGTGCTGAGACGCCCAGCTGGGAGTTTGTGTGGTGAGACCCCCACTCCTTGCACGGGGTCCCTGAGCTGGTGCCAAGACAGCATGGAGAAGATCCATGGGCTGGAGATTTTCAAAGGAGTTCAGCCCCGAACCCCCATTGAAATTCCCCTGGGGTTGGGTGCCTGACCCCTTGGCCTGGATTTGAATTGCCGCCCTGTGGGTGGAAGGCTGCATAGCCCATTCTCCGTCCCCTGCGCGTTGCCTCCACTGTACGGAACTTGTTGGCTGCTGGCTGAAACCGTGACTGGAGTGGGCTTAGCGTGACCAGCTGGGGCTGTCTGCACGGAGAGGCTTCCTGGCCCGCGCTCCGCCATCCATGGGAGCCCTTTGTACACAGCTCCTCAGCCAGCGTGCCGCTGACTATACAGTAATGTCTCCGGCCCGCCGCCAGCCCCGGGTATTGGAAACCAGCGTAAGCAGCGAAGCCGCCCACTCGAGTAACAAGCAGCTGGTCCAGGTTGGAGAAGGTGCAGGCATGGAGCTGCCTGCTCTGGAATAGTGGCACTCGCCCATTGATGAGTGGCTGGGGCCGCATGGAGGGGATTGCGCGCTTTCCTTCACGCCTTTGTTTGAAATCCACTCTTGGGTCATCTATTCAGTGGTTCCGTTATTGAGGAGGGCAGAATAGAGAGAGGAGAATTTCCTTTGCAGTCATTCACTCGGCTGTCAGGTTCAACCAAACGCAGCGCCCGAGCGAAGGGGTGCAGACTGGAACTGCGTGCAGTAGTTGGCACAGGGTGGCACGGTGAGTGGCTCGAGGTCATGGGTTGGGCAAGTAAGTCACCTCTTGTTCGTCCGGCCTCTCCAGCTCTCCCCTGACGAAAGTGGTCATGGGTCAGAGTTCCTTGGACTCCCCTGGGGCGCGCTAGCCACAACCCCCTGCTGTCGCAGGATTGTTCTTCGCTTCCTGGCTGAAGCTGTTGTGCAGTGTTGCTGTGCGCTGTCAGATAGCTGCCTTGCTCCACCCCAGAGGTGGCTGTGTTTCGGTGGTGGGTGAAGCAATCCCTATGACTGCAGTGTTCCCAGACAGAGAGAATGTTAAGGTAGCGACAGGGGAGATGATATTGCTCTTCAGTATAACGCTGCAGCCCAGGCCCCCCTTTGGACAGGATGGCGCAGCTCCGTAGCCTGCCACAGAATCATGCTTCAGAGTCAAACCATTTGCAAACCCCCCCCCCCCCCAATGTCTCACCCGCAGGCTGGAGACACTGCCACCACAGACCACAGTGTGCTGCCTTGTAAGTCCAGTGGAACCCCAGACAGCCGCTGGTCCTGAAACCTTTAACTAGGGGTTGGGGAATCCAAGGAGCTGGCCCCGAGCTCAGGCCACGGCCTGCTGGCTGTCCCACCCCTGAGCGTGGGCTAGCTCTGGGTCAGGCAAGCGGTGCCCCTCCTCCAGCTGGGGGAAATGGGCCAGCACATACTGAAAGCATCCTCGCTGTCCTGACCAGGCTCCAGCCTGTAAGGGCAGTGTGTGCTTGGGTCAGGGCTGATCCCTACATGGTAAGTGTGGGACCTGTGCTGGCAGTGGGGGGGAGGGGGGCTGAGCGTTTGGAGAGAGGGGGGATGTGAGGAGATGCCAGCTGCTAGCCACAGGAATTGAGGGGGGAGAGAGAGAGACGGTCTCCCCTTAACTCTGCCACGTAGTCTGGGGCTAGATCGGCCCCTTGCTCGAGAGTGGGTGGCTGAGGGTGCCCGTGGCTCGGCACAGTGAAAGGAGGCTGAGCTTAGTGGAGCCCTTGCCGGCCCTTCCCTGGGTCCTTCCCACAGGCAGAGAGCCCGTCTTGCTAGCCAGCACTGGCGGCTTGAACGGAGTCGGACACCTCCACGTCAGGCAGCCTGGGCACCAGGGTGGGGCGAACTGGCCCTTTCCATCACCTGCCCCAGAATCAAAGCAAGTTCCCAGCTCACCCTGTCTGGCCAACCTCAGACGGCCTGGAGCAGCCTCCTCTGGGCGGCCCCAGCACGCCAGCCACACTCCCTCTTGGGAGCCGGGGGAGGGCCGAGGGGCTGCGATCCAAAGGGCTTTAGGATCTCAGGGCGCGAAGCGGAAGAGCTGATTAACGTTCACAGGGTGAAGGGTGGGGAGATGCGGGAGGGAGCGAGGCCGGGAGCCCAGCGGCAGGTCCGAGCGGGGGTGGGGAAGGCAGGGCTAAGCCATTGTTAGCTCCAGGCATCATATTTATTGGAAAATTAAACTTTCGCCCTGAGTAAGCAAAGTCCTAACTTGGTCACTGAAGCGTCTTTCCCTCTAATGAGCCCTGGGCAGCCCATATGAATAATTCAGCGAAATCGCTAATAACAGGCCAGACGAGTTCACGGGACTGGCAGGTCCTTGGGCCCGTGGCTTGGGGAAGAGAGAGATCAAAGGCAAACCCTGCCTGCCCTCATGGGGGTAAACTCAGTAGTTGTGGGGGCCAGGGGAGGGGATAAACCTGCCCCCCCTCTGCCTCTGTGCCGCGGGGAGCCGAGCAGCTGCGTGTCTGGAAGGCTGGGCCTAATTCTGGGCTGGCTGGCTGCAGGTGTCTGGCTGGGGAAGCGCCATGGGCGGAGCTGGGTCTCGGAGACAACCGTCCCTGCTGGAGACTTGGAGGGTAGCTAGACACGGAGCCGACCCCAGTAGGTGCTATGGAGCACCACCTGTATGGAGGAGGGCAGGGCCCCTCTCCCAGTGTGCCTCTAGGGGGTGCTGTGCTGCGGGAAGTGGGGAGAGGGACTCAGTGGGGGGGCACTATCCCCTTGGAGCCATGCTGACTCACCCCAGTGTTGCAGTGTGCTGGGAGGGGGCCGGGGCAGCGGGATCTCTGCTGACCCCAACGTCCTGTCAGGTGTTCTCTCGAAGAGGTCAATGTCCACATCCTAATCGCTGGCCAGTCAGCTCCCAGGGCATTTGGGGTAGCGTTGGGCATCTTCCGGCCTCCTTACATTCCCCTTGCTGTCCTGGTTGTGCAGTGTTGCTGTGTGGCTGTTCCACCCCAGAGGTGACTGCACATGGGTCATGGGTGATAATTCCCCGAGTGCTTTGGGAGGGGAAGTGCTATACAAACATAGGCTGATTAACATGAAGAGGTTACCAAAAATGAACCAGGCCCCCATCTTAGTCCCTGAGCTTCCCTGCGGTGCAGCCCGCTCCTTTCCCTGCTGGCGTTGATCACGCAAGCTGGCTGGTGATGTAGATGGTTACCCAGTTCACCCCACCCGGGGGGATCTCGCCTGCATGGACAGCTGGGCTATTGGAAATTGCAGGAGGTGGGGTGCAGCAGGCAGTTCAGACCCCCTCAGCGCAAGAGCGGATCCTGCCTCTTGTGTACCGTGGACCTGCCGCAGGGGTGTGGCTGGAACATCATCCCAGCTCTTCTCCGCTCCCTGCTAGAGCCAGCATGCTCTCCCCAGCCGCAGGGTGATGGGGCCTTCCCCGGGAGTGGGGCTTAGCAGCAGGCCGAGTTCTCGCCGGAGGGCACAGCCCCACAGCTGGGAACCAAATGGAGCTGCTCCCATATGGGGAAGGGAGGAGTCCCTGGGCTGGCCTGATCCCAGTGGAGGAGAGAGCTGGGGGTGCAGGAGGCTTCCCCCCACTTCTTGGAGTGGGGTACAGAGCTGAGTATGGGGGAGCCCAGGCTGGAGAGCGGAGAGGAAGGCGAGCTCTGTTCTCTTGCAGGCTAGAACGTAACTGTGGACGGCGAAGTCCGTGTGACTGCTGGCCGGACGGCGTTCTTTTCCGGGGCGAGGCTGGTCAGCTGGGGGCTGCTGCCTTCAACTGGGGCAGTCGGGGCCAGGAGCTCTCGCGGCTGCTCGTTTCCTGTGTGGGATGAGTCCGATCTCAGGCCACCCCACTGTCACCGGGGGCACTGTGTGGCTGCCTTGTCGGGGGCTGCCGAGGGGCTGAGTGTTGAGCAGGCTGCCTGGACAGGCCTGGCTGGTGGGACGAGGCTGAGGGCAGAGACATATCCCTGTGTGGGCAGCTCCCTCCTGCTGTCTGATTCCTCCCTGTGCCAGGCTCGCCGTGTGCGGAGTGGAGTGAGTGGGGAAGGCAGAGCAAGGTGTGGGGGAGCCCCTGGGCTGTGGGGAATTGCGGGGGCAAGGCGGTGTGTCCTATAGCCCTGGAGCAGAGCTTCCCGGGGGACCTGCCAGTGCTCAGCACCCCAACTGCCCCCCGGTGAGCAGGCTGCTGAGGGCGGGGCGGCTCCTTCCATGCCGAACTCAGCTGTGCGACAGCAGTTCTCGCCCCAGTCCTGGCGCCGGTTCGTTCCCCCCGCCCCCCCTGCGCTACGTGGCCAATGTGGGTCCATCACCTCCTGGTGAGCTGTCAGAGCTCGCTGCAAGCCTGGCCACATGCAGGACGTGCCGCTTACGGGCTCGTTTCCTGGGCAGGACGGGCATGAGTGTGGGCAGGAGCCGCCGGCTCTGGGAGCCGCCGTTGAATACTCTGCTCCTCAGATAAACGCTCTCTAATTAGCTGACTTACCTAGTGTTTTAAGTCTCTGACTAGGGAGGTGTTAGCCACGGGCTAGCGCTAATGCGATTGATCCAGCTCCCAGCCCTGCAATTAGTGGCAGGGAAAGGGGCTATTTATTATTGCTCTCAATTCTCTGAGCGCCGGCAGTTTCTGCAGATTGGCCTGGAGGAGGAGGCAGTCCTGGGCCAGATCCGGATCTCGCACGGACTGCCCGAGCTCTGCACCCTGCTCCACACCCTCCTACCTGTTCCTCTTACTGCAGCTTGGCATGCCGCGGGCTTGTCTTACCTGCTTTGTGGGCACCTTTCGAGGTCATTGAGTGACTGGATAGCGGGACCCTGCTGCAGGGCCTGAGTGCGCTGTGACCACTCCCCTTTTCTCCACGCAGACAGCTGTCCCTTGGTCACCCTGTTCTCTAGCCCCCGAACACCCACCTCTGCTGCTGGGAGCATCTTCCCAACCCATCGTGCTGACCACCCCCCGCTCACCTCTGTCACTGCCCACTGCGCTTTCCCTAGAGCCGTTCCCTACCCTGCCGTCTCCACCCTGGTGATCCCTGCTTCGCCCATCCAGCCATCAGCTCCTCTCCCACCCTGGAACGCCCGCCCCGAGCCTATCCGCCAGGCTTCCCATAGGGCTGTGTAAACTCTTTGGGGCAACGCTGGGGCTGATACTGGGCATCACCGGCCCTAACCCTGACCACCCGCTTCCAGCCTGGCCTTGTCCCCCGCCACCCCAGGTCCGGGGAGCTGGGGGGTGGCACTCCGGCTGGAAGTGCTGATGCAGGCGCTGCTGGAGTGGGCGGTTTTCAATGTGGGTTAAACCCTCCTAGGGGAGGGAAAGGTGCTTCCCTCAGCCTTTGTCAGCTCTAATCACCAGCTGTGTTTAATGTATCTCACTTAGCAACTTCTTTCTCTTGTTCTCTTGCTGTTTGCTTGTTTTCTGCTGAGTAGATGGGAACTTGCTTGGGTGTCTCTTTTCTTCTCCCTTGTTTGAAAGCAAAATTGAATGCTAGGTCAATAATCCCTCTGGTTTGCAAGCCAGAGACAAAGCCCTTTAGAATTAGGACTAAGTATGGGAGCGGGGCAGGGGGCCAGGCGGCCTGGTGGGGAAGTCTTGGGGAGCATGGGCTGCTGGGCCAGGGCCCAAGTGGCCTGTCGAGGTGAGCCTGGGAGGGCCAGAGGGCCTGGAGGGGAAGGCTCCGGGCGCCCTGACTGCGGGGCCTCTCGGGGGGGGGGGGGGGGGGGGGGGGTTGGCCCAGGTGGTCGCTGGCTGGCAGCCCGTTGGCACTCAGGACAGCCTGGCCAGGGAGGAGAACTTCCAGGCCCCCGCTCAGGGCTGCCCTGTGCTTTGGTGAGGGGCATTAGCTGGATGAGAAGTCCCATAGCGCTACAGTCGCTGCCCGCCGGTCAGACCAGGGAAACTACAGGCTCCCCTGTAGATTAGTGACCCCCGGCGCTGCCTGGCCAATGCCTCTGTGGTTCCAGGCTCTAACTCCTGAGCAACGAGGGTGTTCTGGCCCTGGAGGGGCCAGACAGAGGCCGGGGGGACGGGTCGGGTGAACTGCATGCTCCAGTGAAGTGGAGGGGGGAGAGCCGCTAGCAGGAGCTCAGGCACCTGAGGCCGGTTCTGTCGGAGCTGGGCTGCAAGTGAGGAAAGGGGGTCACGTTCCATGCAGGAACTTTCCAATTGCTAGGTGGGGGAGGGGAGAGGGACTTGCAGGACCAGTCGCTCTCCGAGTTTCTCTGTGGCTGGTGGCCCGAGTCCATGGGCGTGGGACACGGGAGGCCATGTACCCTCTCTTGTTATTGAGTCAGATCTTAAAGCAGTTTACAAACACCAACCAGGGCAGGGCAGTGTTGTTAGCCACTTGTTCCAGGTGGGGAAACTGAGGCACAGAGGGGCAGTGGCAGCACTCGGGTTAGAACCCAGGTCTCCCAGGGCTGTCTCTTGACCATAAGGTGAGTGTTCCTCCAGCAGGGTAGTTTCTGGAAATGGGGCCTTTGTTTCCAAAGCTTTGCGGGCTCCGTGGGGTCAGCCCCATGACTGTTTTTCATCGGCTGGTTTTTGATGCCTGCCCCATGCGTTCGTGCCATGGCCCGCTGAGGAGGGGTGGTGTCTGGAGAACAATTGTTGGTAATTGGCTAATTGATTAATTGCCAAAATAATTACATCATATAGAATAATGTGCGGGATTGATATTAAATCGCTGCGTGCCTAGGAGCCGTATTGATTCTTGGAGACAAGCCAGAGCCATCGAACCATGCATTTGTCAGGCGAGACGGGACCTTGAGAGGTCACTGAGTCCAGCCCCCTGCACTGAGGCAGGCCCAAGTAATCCTGGCCCCTCCCTGCCAGGGGCGTGGCCAACCTGGGTTAATCCATAGCTGCTCTCTAGACGACTCCAAGCCAGCTAGACACCCCCCTGGTGGGGACTGCACCCCCCCTTTCAAACCAGCCTGTACTATCAGAGCCAGAGAGGGGAAGTGGCTTGTTTAGGAACTTGGAGAGAAGTTTTTAAAATCGCAGCCAGGCGCGCGAGAAACCAGGAGCTGCCAGCACCCGGGCTCAAACCGTCCGCAGCAAGGTGCTTCCACGTGGACTAGGGCACAGGGTCTGCGGCAGGGGAGCACCTGGCGTAGACCATACGCGGGGACGTGCTGATCAGCCCTGCTGGGGGAGCCGGCTGGAGGCAGCCTTGCGGCCGCGGTTTGATGGTGTCCATCGCGGGTGGTGTAGCAGGGAGTCTGCGCTGATGGCAGCAGAAAGGAGGCCATGAGCCCTCCGCCCCTTCCTGCACTCCCTCCCTCTCCCTGCTGCCAGAGCCCCTCAACACACACCGCTCTACCCAGGAGGGATGGGGGCTCCTTTGCTTACGGAGCCAGGTGCTGAGAAGTGGGGAGAGTGGGGCAGGAGGGAGGGAAAGAAGAGCAGGGTCTGGGGGGAGAGGGGCAGTTTGTGACTTGGGTACAGGAAAACCTGGGGGTGCTCAGGTGGAGTGTGTGCAGCCCTGGGCACTGCCCTGGCGCCAGTAGCTGGTGATAGATCTACCCCGCGAGCTGGCGGGGCCTGGGCAGCAGGAGCCTTCTGGTCTGTTCCCCAGGGCTTTGCTCAGGCCAGCTGCTGATGCCCCAGGCGAAGGGGCTTTGCCCCAGGCAGGCGCTACCCTGCCCGTGTCCTTGTGAGCCAACCAAGGCTAAATCTCTGCAACCCTTTTCCCTTTCGCTAATTTCCTCTCCCACGGCCAGCCCCCCTCTTAGAGCTTGTGCCCTGTGCATCTCCCCTCTTTCAACGCTAGGTGCTGCCCCCACTAGTCGTCTCTTAGCCAGACTGCTGTCCGGATTTACTCCACTGGCTCTTTCCTCATGAATCAGTCATGGGCCTGTTTCCTCTTTCGTGGCTTTTTAATCACGTCCCTTGCCACTTTTGCTAATGATCAGAGATGTAGTGTTCTGGCCAGCGTTCCGCCGAACTGCTCCCGCCGCCCCCAGGCCGAGCTGCTGCCACCCGGCCATTTACGCGCGTCGATTTCCCTTTTTATTTACAGAATTATTTATTGTAATCATCGATGCTGGAAAGTAAAACCCGTCTAATACAAACGTGCCTGCTACAGGCGAGCCAGGCCCATTGTACCACCGACTTCAGGGATCTTCGCGGCGGAGATTGATGCTGTCTTTCCAGCTGAAATATAGATATTCTGGTGCTATAAATATTTGCAAATAGAGTCATAATTGAATCTCACTGGCTCGTTGCGTTCTCCCGGAGAGATTCTGAATCCTGTGTTCTCAGGCAGCGAGTGAGGGATGGCAGCGGTGCTGGCTGGTGTGTTCAGAGGGAGAACACACAAGAAATCGCACCGAGGGGCTCAGGCGGCTGTCCGTGTCTGGCACAGTGGGAGCCAGCGCCTGCTTTCCTCCCCCATCGCTGTGATGTCTCCAGCCCTGACCGGGTGCTGGGCATTGCAGTTGAGATCAGACCCCAGCGCCCTGAGGGCCCTGTCTGACACGGTGTAGTTACCTTTGGGGGACTTGCAGCTGCCCCGCTCCCCGGCAGGGAGCGTGGGGTGCAGAGA
>NW_020664581.1:2062914-2112744 GCF_002925995.2 Terrapene triunguis | reverse complement strand
GAAGGGCAGTGTGGGCACGGGGCGGGCTGGCACGGATGGCCCAGGAGGTTGGAAGGCAATGAGAAGGAAAATGAGGGAGATGGGGTGGGATTGTGCCAGGCTGCGGGGTGGGGGGTATGTGTGCACGCAGTGGAGGCATAGGGAGCTGGGCGCCTTAGCCAGAGGGGGATGGTAGAGGGGGGTGCATGGCTGTGAAGGCAGGGCCATAACAAGCCGGTTGCGGGATGGGGAAGCCAAGGGCAATGAAGCCCGGTGGTGACAGCCCAACTCTGGCATTGGCGTCAGGCTGAGTGGGAAGCTCGGCAGGGAGCTCTGGCCGACCAGCCCTGGCAATCCAGCTCCTGGCCGATGGGGGCTTTGGGGCGCCCGCTGGGCTCTTTGCCGAGGCTGCCGATAGGCTGCGCTCCCGCCTGAGAACGCCAGACAGCCTGCCCCAGCACGGGGCCGATCCCGCTGCCTGCGAGGCAGGGGCTGCGGCAGCTCCCTCTGGATGCCTGGGGTTGATCTGTGTGCAGGAGGCAGGGGATGGATGCTATCTGCGGAGCGGGAGAGCAGCCGTAACTCACCCCGTCGGCCGGGCAGGCAGCGTAGCCGGGAGCTCTCAGCCCCCTCTGCGTCTGCCTGGGCCTTCCCAACCCCTGTACAAGCCGGCCTGGCTCGGCCTGGCAGCACGCGGGCCCAGAGCGCCCTGCGGGGGAAGGGGCAGCACAGTGGTGGGTGGAACTGCGTGTCCCTAGCTGTTCCTCACCCTGGGGTGCTGGCTGGGAAGGAGCAGGCCCTAGCTAAGCCGGCAGCGAGCAGCACCGGCGAGGTGGGGGAGCCCAGTCAGCAGGGGACTTGGGGCAAGCAGGCCAATGGGGAGCGGGGCAAGCTCATGCCTTGGCTGTAGCAAATAGAGGGCGTAGGCGGCTGCCCAGTGAGCTGGCCCCGGAGGGGAAGAGAGGGGGAGGGGTTTACCCCAGAGTCCCTTAGGGTGGGGGTGGCTCTGCTGTGCACAGCTGGTGTCTGGCTCCTGCCTTCCATCCTCAGATGCTGGAGTCTTAGTCTGAGCCTTTCCAGGCAGGGCTGCACCTCCCGTGTCCCTCCATTTGTGTGTGTGTGGGGGGGGGGGCCCCTCCACCCCGCCCCCGCCCTCTCAAGAGGAGTGTTTCTGGGGGGCATTTAGGATTCCTCCTAGAGCCCTGGGGGCTAGAACCAGGGGAGCCCCAAGCAGAGTGCCTGAGCCTGCCTGGGGCCTGCGGGGAGGCTTACCGGCCGTGGCAGGGTCCGTCCAGGCCTGCACTCCATTGAGGCAGGGCCTTGCTCCTCTGGCAGGGGTGGGGAAACGGCCTGTCTCTCCTGGTACCTTGAAGGGAAGGAAGGAGCCTTAATGCCGCTGCGGCAGCGGCGCCTGTCAGTCTCTGGCTCTGGCACCATCCGTCAAGGAGCAGAGCTCAGCTCAATTCTGGCTCCGGAGCAGAACGTTCCCCTCTGACACTGTTCCCCTGCCCAGGCTGGTCTCCCACCGCCTCCAGCGGGCGCCTCAGTGCGGAGACTGATGGAGTGGAAGCTGTCCCGGGCAGGCGCACCCCTTGGCCTGGATGTTAGAGAGCTTCTTCCTTCACTCTCCCACTTCCCTGGTCCTTCTCCCATGAACGAAGAGCAGCAATACCCCAAGTCCGAAGGTGCAACCAATTCAATGTTTATTGGGGTGAATGTCCAGCAAGCTTAAATCCAAGTTCCTTTTTCCTTATTTTCAAATCCCCACTTACTTCCTGTTTGCCCCTAATTTATATAGCCCTAGTCTCAGCTATACCTTAACCAGTCATTTTACTGAAATCTATCTAACCAATCCTAACATACTGTAACATGATTAGCTAACCAATTCTATCCCACCACCTTCATTAACTTACACCTAGCAAAATTAATTAAACAGCAGACAGAAACAATCACAGAACCAGACAGAGATTATACAGACAAACAATAGGGAAGTGGAGTCTACAGTGATAGAACAACAAAGAAATGAGGATTTCATACCCCAGCTATTGATAAGTGAGTTCTTGCCAGACAGGATGCTATCAAACTAAGTTTTCTTTAAATCTTCTAGGCTCTTCCCTTTCTCTGGAGGTGATAGATTGGATCACCTTCCTAACAGCCCCAAACTGCCTTATTTCAGTGTTTCAGTGGTAGCTGTGTTAGTCTGTATCAGCAAGAAAAACGAGGAGTCCTTGTGACACGTTAGAAACTAACAAATTTATTTGGGCATAAGCTTTCGTGTCTGAATAAAGACTGGCAGTGGTTGGGTCATTACAAAACCTAAACTTAATTTCCCCAATACTAATTTCTCCCTCCTGTTACTCACACCTTCTTGTCAACTGTCTGTAATGGGCCACTCTCTTACCACTTCAAAAGTTATTTCTCCTCCCTTGGTATCCTGCTGTTAATTGATTTATCTCGTTAGACTGACCTCACACTTGGTAAAGCAACCCCCATCCTTTCATGTATTTATACCTGCTCCTGTATCTTTTACTTCGTACATCTGATGAAGTGGGCTGTAGCCCACGAAAGCTTACGCCCAAATACATTTGTTAGTGTTAGGCCCAACGAACCTTGCCGTCTGGGTTAAAAAGTCCCCGACATTAGTCTCTAAGGTGCCACAAGGACTCCTCGTTTCTTTTTATTTCAGTGACTGGTGAGGACGTGACCATTCGCTTCCCAGCGTATGGCTGCCCCTGCTGCTTGGCCAAAGGCCTCCGCCTAAGAACAGGGCATTAGACTCTCCCAGTGAGAGAAGGCCCATGCACAGGCAGACAGTGGTTTTGTACCTCTAGAAGTAGCTAAATGATCAGAATACACCTAAATTCTTACAGTATAGGCCTGTGCAGTCAGGCCTGACTAGCTATAGCCTAACCCTGGCTAGGGAGCTGCTGGGGGGCGGTAGGTAGGTGTCTCCATGGAACGATGCAGAAATGTTAGTGTTGCTGTCCAGACTTCCACCCCCCAACCCTTTCAACCCCACTCCCCTCCCAGAACTAGGAGGGGAACCCAGGAGTCCTGACCCCCAGCCCGCTTCTCCCCAGACACTGGATAACGCAGCACTTTTGCTCAGTTTCCTTTGTTGTTCTCGTGACTCTGAGTTAAGGTAAAAGGCCAGCCTGGCTCTCCGATGGCTCCAGCATGCGCGCTCTGCTGTGCGGAGCGGTTGAAATGCAGGCAAGGGGTACCACTCCCTCTGAGGGAGGCACCTTCTTATCCCAGCGAGATAACGCCAGGCTGCTCTGCAAGCTGCAATTTGTGTTAACTAGCCCCAGGTTTGTAATGTTGGTGCGGGAGCCAGAGAGCCCCTGATTGTTGTGCTCTGGCTTTAGCCCCTTCCCCAGTATCGGTTTAAAAGCCGGCGTCTCACCGTAGATCAGTGCCAGCTGCAGTCGGGGTTTGTCAGCGCCCGGCCCTGCACCTCGCTGCGTGGTCCGGGAACAATCACCTTTCTGAAGTACCTTTTTCAAAATAACCTCGGCAGATCTGGCTGGTTTCCTCAGCCTGTTGTGCTGGGAGGGGAGGGGGAGAGGTTGTTAGCAAAGCAGCCCTAAAGGAACGGGGTGCATGGAGTCGGTAAACCAGGGAGACCTTGTTCCTGCTCATTTCCCAGCTAGACGCAGAAACAGAGCCGAGCGAGGCACTTTGGGCAGGCGGGGGCGGGAGAGGAGCTGGAGGAGCCATGCTGCCTGTCTCTTGCCGAAGTGGCCAGGTGACTCAGAGAGCCGGCCGCTGGCAGCGCAGCCACCAGAGGGGCACGTGGAGGGGCGAGGCCTCTTCCCATTCATCCCTGCGGCTCGTTTGCCCTTTGCCAGGCTGTGTTAATGCATAAGCATAAACCTGTTTGTTTGCAGTATTTATGCCCTTATTTTTGTGCTGTGCCTCGAGCGTGATGAGCCCGTGTGCTGGGCCTGCAGCCCCTCGCATCCTGGCCTAAGAAGAATAAAAAATGGAGAGAAGAAAAGAGAGAATCTGACTTCAAGGTCATTCCTTTTCCTGTTGTTTTACTCAGCCAAGCGGCTCTCCCCGCAGAGCCAGGGAACCTTTTCTCTGCCGCCTCCTGCAGCAAGAGTGTGACACACACACGCCGAGGCCTGGTTCCGGGCTGGGCACAGACCGCTCAGCCCCACACGTTCAAAACGCCCCAGCCCGGCCCAGCCTGTGGTTTGACGTTCCTGGGACTCCAGGCGCTGGGGTTTTAAGAACACCGCCAGCTCTTGCAAGACTCGCTGTAAACTCCTGAGTCTGCACTTGGAGCTGGGGGTGCGAGTCCCCGCTGGAGGAGACATGCTCACGCTCGCGCTCTCAAACCGAGCGTAGCCGCAGCAGGAGGTGCTAGTCACCCCAGTACGTCCCCAGCCGAGTTGCTAGCTGTTCTCGTCCCCACGATCACGCTGTTTTCAGTGTGCTGGCTCGGGGAGAACGGAAGTGGGTACGTCTCTTGGAGCTGGGAGTCTCACCCCAGCGCCAGGTGCAGATGTACCCTGAGGCAGTAGCCCCCTCCTGGTTAATTCAAGGGAGATGAGGCATTATGTCTATTCCCCCTCGAGTGCTGTCGGAGAGCCACCCACTCACACCTGCGCTGCTGCCCTGTGGCAGCCAGGTTCCTAGTTGTGCCTCTAGTCCGTGCTTCAGCTGTATGGTGGGTCGGCACCTCCGTGTCCTCAGGCGGGGGGGTTGGGGGAGGAGCTCGTGAAGATGCCAGCCCCCCGTGTTCAGAAATGGAGTCCGGTGTGACTAACGTCCGTCGTGTGGGTCCGTCTCTCCCTCCCCAGGCGAGAATTGTGTGTCTGACTCCACTTACGAAGGAGCAGATTTTCTTGGCTTCCTGCCCTGAACTGCTGCATAACGTTGCTGTTTGCTGTTGCTCAGGTACTGTGCTCCACCCCAGAGGTGGCTGCACCTTGAGAGCCTTTGGAAGAGAAGATGTAGAAATGACATAGTAGAGCCTTACTAATCTGTGCCAAAAAATCCGTGGTCTCTCCAGACTTTCATATTGGGGATTAATGCCCATGCCAAGGCCTTGTCTTACTCCCGCTTTGTTCTGTGTATGCAATGTCCTGGAGAACGTTGACTCGTACATTGCAATGTGGCCTTAAACCAAACGACAGTTGTCAGCGTAAAGGAGCGGAGGACACTGTGGAGACTTTATCTCTGCTTTGCCATCCTTGTTGGCTTGCTTCCAATTGGTAGAGTTCAGTAACTGGCACTTCCTCTCCCTTTCACCGTGGTGATCTGGCGAGAGACATCCGTGCCTTTCGGCCATCAGACTGGGAGGGGCCAGGCGTCCTGATATCACGAGCATGTGTGTGGGGGGGTCATGGCCTAGCCTCTAGTGAGCCCTAAAAAACACCCACCCAGTTCGGTAACAAGGTCCAATTACAGCTTGAGCTCCTCAGTTCTCACAGCCTTGCACCCTGCTGCCTGCCAGCTAGCCCTGCGTTTGCTCCTGGGCAGAGTCTGGTGCAGCTGCCCTGGCACTGAGCGGCCAATGTAGACAGGTCAGAGCCGTTCTTAGGCTCTCATGCCACACCTGCAGCCATTGTCTGCTGTCGGCCGGGTACAGGTGTTTCCCTTTGCAGTCAGGCCTCGGGGCGGCTCCTGAGAGCAGGACCCCTTTGCGCTAGGGCTGATTTTCTCTCTGCATCCCGTGTGCCATGCTGGAGCCTGCATGTTCACAGAGTGGTTCTGGGGGCCTCCTTTCCCCCGAGGGACGCTCACCTCGGGAGGCCCCAGCCTGTGGACCCTGAGTGGTCACTGGTCTCCCAGCCGGCAAGCAGAGCTGGGGCTCTGGATTTCTCTGGCACCTGCCATCTGAGCATCTCAAAGCGTTTTACGGGAGTCGATCAACAGTCTAGGAGGAAGGGTGGCTCAGTGGTTAGAGCACCCGCCTGGGGGTACAACTGCTTCTCTGCATTGCCAACCTGGGGTGTTTGCCCCGAGAGCCCTTCTTCCCAGGGGGCTGGGAGGAGAAATGCATCGGCGGTTGTGGTGATGCGGGCCAGAGAAGGGGGGGAGAGAGCTCAGTGATTTGAGCATTGGCCTGCTAAACCCAGGGTTGTGAGTTCAATCCTTGAGGGGGCCATTTAGGGATCTGGGGGAAAAATCTGTCTGGGGGTTGGACTAGATACCTCCTGAGGTCCCTCCCAACCCTGATATTCTATGATTCATTGCCAGACAGCTTGGTGAAGGATTGTCCCCATCTCGCCAATGGGGGAGGCCTGAACTTCCTTTGCGTCCGGAAGCCCTTGTTTGCCTGCCTCCCCAAGAGATGTGTGTGAGCTGGGAGTGGCGGGCAATTGTCTCTAACCCGCTGGCTCGAAGTGCACCCGCTCGGGGTGGGTGCTGAGCTGCTTGGCAGGCACATCTCCCCGTCTCGGCCTAAGAGCCAGAGCTCCCTCCTTGCTTTCTCTAGGCTGCTCGGAGTGGAGCCGGGGCTGCTCCAGCACACACTTTCCCGTATCTGTGCAACGCCGGTGTAAAGCTCCTAATCTGGCTGGCTGTTTTGGGGGGGCCACGGGCTGCTCTGGATTTCAGGAGTCTGATGCATGGTCATCTCCAAGCCTCCGCTCACAAAGATCCTCTCAGGGCCCCCGCGCGCCTACTGCTCTGCTGCTGCCCACTAGCTCCCCCCGGAGGAGTGGGCGAGCAGGTGGGGCGGCTGCTGGAGCATGGCTGCAGCTCATGGGCTTGCCCAGGATGATGCGTCGCTGGGCTTGGTCTTGTAGCAGGTTCTGCATCGACCAGGTGGCCCGTCTCTATGAGCTGGAGCAGAGAATGGCTCAGAGCTTTGATCCCAGCCAGCAGGGTAGCTGGGGCCCTGATGATCATGGGCTGAGGACACATCCATGCTGCAGGTTGGATAGACATACCCAGCAAGCCATATGGGCTGAATGACCCTGGGTAATCCCTGGTGGGGCCAAGCCGGGGAGGAGGGCGCACCGCAGCCCCAGGGGACTAGATTAAAGCTAGCTCAGCCCTGTCCACGTGAACCAGTCGCACCCCGTGATCGCAGTGCAGGCCTAGCCTGAGAGAGGTCCCTGCTCCTCTTCCTGCCTTCAGCGTGTAACTGTAATGCCCAGTAGCTGCGCTGCCGAGGGACTGCTCTGGGTCATGGACGTAGCGGGAGAGAATAGTGCCGGCGTGGCTGGGTCAGGCAGGAACTCAGGGGAGCGAGTTTTTTTGGGGGGTGGGGCTCTAAGATCTGGACTCTGCATCTGGTAAAGCCAGGATGGGAGACTAGCTTGGGAAGCAGTGACACCGCCCGCCACAGCCCCCAGCTGAGCAGGAGCTCCCAGGGCGAGGCAGTGGCCAGAGGGGCTAGTCCACCCTGGGGTGCATGAACAGGGGAATCGAGGAGGAGCAGAGGGGTTATTTTACCCTGTACTCGGCACGGGTGCGACCGCTGCTGGGATCCTGTGCCCGGTTCTGGTGTCCCGATTCAGGAAGGATGCTGAGAAATTGGAGAGGGGTCAGAGGAGAGCCACAAGGACGATTAAAGGATTCGAAAACCTGCCTTATAGTGATAGATTGAGCTTCTTGAGTCTGTTCAGCTTAACAAAGCGGAGGCTCGGGGTGATTTGAGCAGTGTGTAAGTACCTACCTGGGGAACCCGTATTTGAGCACAGGCTCTTCACTCGAGCACAGGAAGGTCTAACGCGATCCCATGGGTGGAAGTTGAAGCGAGACATGAGTACATTTTAACAGTGAGAGTCATTAACCATGGGAACAATTCCCCCAGGTCGTGGTGGATTCTCCATCGCCGGCAATGGTGGTGGTTTTTCGAAGAGATCTGCTCTAGGAATTCATTCGGGGCAGTCCTCGGGCCTGTGTTGTGGAGGGGGTCAGGCTAGTTGATCACTGTAGTCCCTTCTCGCCGTGGGGTCTGACCGGGGACAGGCCGGATTCACGGCCCAGCAGAAGGGAGTCCAAGCCCCCGTGAAGACACGCAGGCTCCCTTCTGCTGGGCCATGAATCCGGCCTGCCCACGGGGACCGTCCCTGCAGTGATCCAGGCTGTGCGGAGCCTGCTCCCTGGGAACTGGGCTGTAATGGGGATCCCAGCTGACATGCCTGCTCCTGGTTTGGCAGCTCCGCAGACCCGCTCCGGGGCGAGACAGGGCTTTCTTTTCCTGCCGCGGGAGGAGGGGCGAGGGGCGGTGCATTAGAAACCCCCCTGAACTGCTGTGTGGAGAGAATGAAACCCCGCCCCAAGAAAGGAAGCCTTGAAAGCAGCCCAGTGCGGTGTCAGCAGGCTGGCTGCAAAGCAAGCCCAGGAGACTGGCTAAACGCCCGAGGAATGGAAAGCCGGGTTAGCTCGGGCTGAGCTGCAGCAGCGGGGGAGGCGGCTCCCTGGCATCGCTAAGGGCCCGCTGCTTTTCTCCGGTAACCTGCAGCAGAGTCTTTCCGAATAGTCAACCTTCTCCCTCCCCACAATGCTGCCAGGGCGTCCCAACAGCCAGAGCCGGCTCCTGGGCTGGCTTCTCCCCATTGTCCTCTCCGTCCTGCTCTCTGCAGTCACTGTTCTGGGGGGGCCGGGAGAACTCGCCCTGCAGCTTTGGAAGCCGGGGCAGCAAGCAAGGCTGGCTCTCTGGGGCTGGATCGCTGGCACCCAGTGCTTTGGGGGCATGAGTGGTTATAAGGCAGGCCCTGAATAGCACCCCCATCCCCCCGAGCACTACTCCTGTGAGAGCCTCGCACGCCCCCCAACCCCCCCCGAGCCTGGGGGCTCCACCCACCGCCCTTCCTGTGCAGGCTAGGATTGCGGGCCGCCTGATGCCAGCTGTAACCCCCCTTCCAGCACCAGCTGCTGCCCTGTCCAAGGTAGGATGGTTCCCCAGTGTGCGCTTTCTGGGGCTTTGTCCAGCCTGCAGACGAGTGTTATGATGGGCTGCCAGCCCTTCGCCATGGGGAGCTGGTTCTGCAGCCTGTCTGGCTCACTGCCTCAGGCCTGGCCAGATCGCCCTCGCTGGGGGGCTCCGGGCTGTGGAGAACGTCTCACCCTGAGCACCGTAGTTAGCTTGACCGAACCCCCGGTGCAGATGTGTTGCTGCCGATGGACGAATTCTTCCGTCGACCTCTGGGAAGGAGGGTTAACCTCCGCGAGGGAGAAACCCCTTCCTTCCGCAGAGGAGTCTGCACCATGGCGCTCCGGCAGCACTGTAGCATAGACATTCCCTCCAGCTAAATCCCTCCGGCGTGCCGCGGCCCCTCTCCCTGCACTCGCCCCTCCGGGCCCCAGATCAATCCTCTGGCTGAATTCCCTCCAGCCAGCCGCTGTATGGAGCTGTCCAGAGCTAACCGCGTTCCCGGTGCTGTGGTGAAGGGCTGGCCGCTCCCTGCAGCTCAGAGTGTAGGTGGCCTTTCTTTGCTCCTGTATCGTGTGTGATTGATTTCCCTTAGAGCAAGGGGTTGCAAGCCAGAGCCCTGTAGCCCAGCCAGCGCCGGGATGTGCCTGGGAGCTGAAAGCAGCCTGTGGCACGAGGGGGGGGCAGTCGGAGGGGCAGCGTGTCCCCGGGGCTAGGGCACCGGACTATGAGTCCGCAGAGCTGAGTTCTCTTTCCAGCCCTGCCATGCATCGGCTGGATGACCTTGTCAGGTCACAGCCCCTTTGTGCCTCAGTTTCCTCTCCCACCCTTTGCCTTGCTCTGTGTCTGTGCAGCACCTAGCACAAGGATGCCCTGATCTCGTTTGGGGCCGCTGAGGTGCTGCCCAGGAGGTATAGTTATTTTTATCATTTATATCTTAGGGGTATTTTATCTCTGTTTATATTGTACATGGGTTATCTTTTAGGTCTATTTATTTCATAATATAAATTCTAAGCAGGTTTGGGGCTGTAGGCAGGAGCCCGCATGGCTGCTCGGGGAGCAGGCTGCTGCAGGCCAGCCTCGCTTCTTCCTGCTACCGTCTGGCTCTCTGTTCTCTGCAGCCTCTATTTTTGTAGGGACTATGTTAAAAATATGCACCGCTCCCACACTGGCTGTGCGACAGCAGCCGAGCTCCCATCACGACTTTGCGAGTTGGACGAGTTTGTGCCAACGCCAGGGAAGCTGCTGCCGGCACGAGAAAGCGAATACTGCCGCGCCGGCTGCCTCTCTGCAATGCAGGGCGGGTGAGGGTGCCGAGGGGAAACTGGCAAAGTCCCTTTAACTCTCCTGCAGAACTGGGGCTGCTGGCATCCCAGCCGCTCGCAGCTAATGCCTCCCCCCTCACTGCCCCCCAGCCGAAAACCTCCTCTCGTGTGGAGAGCAGCACTGGAAAGGCAAAGAGGGGCTGGTGTGCTGCCCTGCCCCCACACCCCTCTCTCGGCCTCACCCCAGAACTTGGGGGCATTTTTCTCTCCTCTCCCCCATTTTGCTGCCCTAGGATCTTGCTCTCTGGATAAAAGCGAACTCGCCTCTTGCAGCCGCGAGCGCTGCACTGGGACTCAGAACATCTGGGCCCGACACTCGCTTTGCCAGCGACCTGGTGTGTGACCTGGGACAGATCGCTTCCCCTCTCTGTCTCCCCCCACCCCCCGTTGTCTTGCTATTTCGAGTGTGAACGATTTGGGGCAGGGACTCTTACTTGCGCCACTCCCGGTACAAGGGGGCCCTGGTCTTGACTGAGCCCTCTTGGCGCGGGTTCGTGCGCCTCCCTTGGAAGTATGTGGCCGCCGTCACAGACAGGACACTGCGTGTCGCACACCCACGTGGTTAACCGTGTGCGTTTGTGGGGACAGTCCTGCCAGCCTTAAACACCTGTGCCCATCCCCCGAGCAGGTAGCTGCTGAGCTTGGGGGGCTCTTGGAATCCACGTTCTCTTTTGGATGATGTCTAGCATGTGCAAGCGCAGCAGGATTTAATGCTGTTCTTAAACATTCAGGTCTCGCCTCGGCGTGTTGGCCGTAATTACTGGGTGGCTCCGTTCAAGTGACTGATGCTCCCGAGCAGCCGCTGTCCTCCCCTGTGTTCGGTTTTTATATTTCTTAAAAAGTCTGTAAATTCCCCCGAAGATCAATCTTCCCCATTATCAACTGTAAAAATGCTCCCAGGGAGGGGAGTTGTGCTGGCCGAGTCGCCGAATGCCAGTGGTGCCAGCTCCACTCCCCCCCCCCCCCCCCCCCCCCCCCCCCCCCGCCCAGGGATGTTCTCAAGGCTACTGCACAGACCAGAAATCAGTACGGTCTGACCTCTGGGGGCACGGTGTTTTCATTTGATGAGAAGCCCCCGTACACTGATAGGTCGTCAATGGTAAATCAGGGAGAGGTTTTCTCTAGAGAAATTTGAGTGACGTGTTTTGAATTGTAGGGGGGAAAGCATCAGACGCTTGTTGTTGTGCCACTCGGCAAATCCCTCTGCATCCTCTCCAGGAGACGGGGGAGTGTGTGATAATTGGTGTGGGTGTGAGAATATTGCCACCGATGGCGTTTTGATGAGAAATGGCCTGGCTCTAATATAGTGGCTGGAATCTCTGGGATATTCTGCAGGTGAAGCCGTTAAGCCAGCCAGCTCAAAAGTTTATTAACTGCTTTGCTGGAAAATTCCCATTCATCTATCGGTGGCTGTGTGTGAAATAAAGAGATTAGTGTGGTAACAAACCCCCCCCCCCCTTAGTTTATCCGTATGACAAATATGAAATCAGCGCTCGCAATCTGTGCTTAAAGAAAAACCGCTCCTGCTGAACTGACATGCCGCAGCAAAGGTATGCCACAGATGTGCAGAGGCCCTGCTAAACGCTGCAGCGTGCTGTCGTGGTTCCCAGCTCGCCCAGCCTGGCGGAGATGGTAGAGCGGGGACTTTGCCCAGCAAGATGGGGCTGTTAGAAAGCGGTGAACTTGCCTTTCTTAGTGCGTCTTATTCTGAAGGGGAGGTCCCAGCTACATCGCGGCCCAGGTCTTCAGCTGGTGTAGGGCTCGGCTCCCTCTGTGCTCGAGGGCGCGGGGGGCGTGGCAGCCAGCAGTCTGGAAGCAGTGGTGCGCCCGTGGGGGTGCCCCGTGGTGAGCTACTGGCTCTCTCCAGGGGCTTGATCGTTCACCATTGACGTCTTTATGCATGGGAGGCTTGCCAGTGATCTCCCGGGGCAGCGGGGTCGGGTCCCAGTTGCACGGAGGCCGAGGTGGCTACAATGCTTCCCTGCCCTTTGTAGTGCAGAGGCAGTAATAATATAATATAATATAAATAAATGGAGATATACCTATCTCATAGAGCTGGCAGGGACCCTGAAAGGTCATTGAGTCCAGCCCCCTGCCTTCACTAGCAGGACCAAGTACTGATTTTGCCCCAGATCCCTAACTGGCCCCCTCAGGGATTGAGCTCACAACCCTGGGTTTAGCAGGCCAATGCTCAAACCACTGAGCTATCCCTCCCCCCAGCTAATGTCTGCAGAGCGCAGCGATTTCGCTGGGCTAACACACTCTGCTCCTTCCTAGGCACTTCAGGGAACGACTCTTATCCCCGGCCAGGAATGGGGAAACCGCTTCGCCCCACTCAAGCAGAGAGTCTATCAACAGCTGCCTCTCTCGGAGCGGGGAGGGGGTCTCCTGCGGTTTCGCTCTTGCTGTGGGGCCTCTGATCTTTGCCACATCAAACGCTCTTTGCAGGCTGCATCCTTCTCCTAACCCGTTGGGGGTGCTGAGCACAGCTCCCTCTGGGGGGGCTCTGCGCCTCCTGGCTCTGCTGGAGGAGGTAGGTGGCTGTGGTGCTTCTCAGAGAAATGCCCACGGCCTGGCAGTCCTATGGGCCCAATCTTGCAAGGCCTCCGTAGGGAGCCCTGGGTGTGTAGGGCTGCCGGGTCAGCCCCTTAGCCAGCCCCAGGAGGGGGGTTGTGACAGTCAGGCGTGCCAGTAAGGACCTGACAGTAAGGATATGTCCCTCTGGGTTTCATGCTGTGCTCATCTCCATGGTACCTGAGTGCCTGCATTCTAGGGCTAGAGATGATAAATATACAAATACCAGATGGCTTGGGCCAGTGCGAGGCTGCAATTGGTCCAGCCGTGTGTGAGGGATGCAGTGGCGCTCAGAGAGCATGGTGACGAGTACGGTGTTAAAGTCGAGAAAGACGGTATCAAAAGCTTAGGAATTACCACCATTGGCCAGGCCCCAGGTCTCCAGTGTCGCACTTTGGACAAGGGCTGGGGCTGGCTGCTTCGGAGGAAGTTGCAGGAGGAGACCTAGTGGACAATTACGGAACCTGCCCCCAGGAAAGGTTCCTTCCTGACCCTTATAGTTAGCGGTTGGCTCATGCCCTGAAGCATGAGGGTTTATAGCCCTGCTATCTCATGCTACTGCGGATGGTCTCATTGCCCATAGACACATCTCATACTTAGTTTGGCTCTTACTCAGACCTCCACTCTGCACTTTAGTCTTGAATGCTCTGGGCAGGCCGCTAAGTTAAGGGAGGAGGGGTCTTTTTAATGCTGTAATGAGTTTTTGTTTCTGTTTTCTGGGCTCCTTTTTCAGGTCTAAGAGGAAGGGAGAGAAATTTAATGAGTAGAAACAAATCTAAAGCGTCTAAAAATTCCACACGCTAGCTACTGTCCATCTGATAGCATAGACGCCGACTGCATGGGTGCTCCGGGGCTGGAGCACCCATGCAGCTCCACCCCCTCCCTCCCAGCGTGGATCAGCTGTTCAGCAGCGGGCAGGAGGCGTGAGGGGAGGAGGTGGGAAGAGGCAGGGCGGGGGTGGGGCATTGGGGGAAGTGGTGGAGTGGGGGCGGGGGCAGAGCAGGGGTCGAGCACTCCTGGGGAAATGAGGAAGTCGGAGCCTGTGTCTGCAAGTAAAATATTCCAGCTCAGAGGTCTGATGTGTTGTTTGTTTGTGTGTGTGTGTGTGTGTGTGTGTGTGTGTGTGTGTGTGTGTGTGTGTGTGTGTGTGAGTGAGAGAGAGCTGCAGAGTGTGTTGGAACTAGGAGAGCCGTACTAGAGGCAGAGGTTAGCAGTGTGTGTGTTTGGAGGGACAGAAGGATGCCCTGGCTGACGCACAGGCCCCTTGCCACCCAGAGGTTGAATGTGTTCCCTCCCTAGGTGGTAAGTTCTGTTACCCTTGTGTCTCGGGGGGGCCGGTGAAGGGCCTGGACCCTTGGTGCAAGGTGCTGTTCAAAGAAGTGATAAGTCTCCATCCCAGAGGGCTCAGAACAGCTCCTCCTCTTTTAACCCTTGTCTTGTGGTAGCACTGAAGGGTCTCGCCCAGGTTGGGCCCGTTGCCCTTGGTGCTCACAGCCCCGGCCCCAGAGAGCATAACGTCTAGCTAGCTGTGAGCTCCCTGGTGCAGGAGACAAACGGCAGCGGGGCGGTAGGTGGGGCTGGCCAATAAACAGGTGGGGGAAGCTGACAGGAGCCCGGTCTGCGGAGGAGGCGGCAGTCTGCCTGCCCGTTATCGGCAGGGTGCGTCTCTTTCAGTTGAGAAATGGGCAGTCTCCAGCGCGGGGTGCCAGGCCCTCTGAGACATGGCCCTTGGCCTGGGCAGCTCCTGCGCTCAGGAGCCGTGCGCAAAGGGCAGCGGGCAGGGGATAAATGCAAAGCAGGTGCTGTTTTTTCCAGGCGCCTTTTATCATTGAAGCTCTGGCCGATTGCCTGCCAGCTGCAGCCCGGGTGCCTGGCGCCCGCAGCCAAGGGAGGGACAAGGCACTGCCGGCATGGCAGGCTGGGTGCAGTTAGGCATCCCTCCTGGCTGGGAGCCATGTCTTGAGTCAGGTCCGGCTTTCCCGGGACAGCCCCTCGTTGGGCTGGCTGAGCGGCCTCCCCAGAGCCCCCTCCAGCCCCCGTTTGCTTTGTCTTCACACTGAGGGCTGACTGCAAAGCTCTCCTGCGTCACCCCTCGCCCTGCCTCCGCTTCACGCCGGGCTCCCCAGCTTACATAAGCTCAATGTTCCTGGCAGAGAGACGCTGCCTGAGCAAGTGTTTAGTAAAACTGATTTGTGGCTGAGTTATTTTGAGACCCCAGGGGAGAGAAATGGCAGCCAAACACTGCAGTATTTTAAACTGCATCACTCATCTACCCGGATTAATGCATTACAGCTTCCCGGGGAGAGCGACGGAGACGGGCTCTCGGGTCCCGTTATTTAGTGAGTTCAGGGGGGTGTAACTTGGACGGGCTCGCTCGGACGGTGACGATCGCAGAGCGCCCCCTCCCCTCCCAGGTGTCGGAGGGGGCGTTTTGGGTTTGGTCGGGCTCATTTTCTGCTTTAAAAAACCAATTGGTTTTAACGTGTGCTTCCTTCTTACACTTTTAGGGGGCACCAGAGGCAGGGAAAGGATCCAAAGTGCCCCCCTGAATTGCTGCACGGTCTGCTCAGGGTTTGAGGTTTCTACATGGGGCTGTCTCCACTGGAGTTAATCGCCTTCCCACACTCCTTCCTCCGTCTGGCTGGGAGGGCTCGGAGGCCTTAGCTGCACTGTAAAAACGCTGCGCTGTTCAGGTGCTGATTTAAGAACTTGGATACTCTCTCAGCTACTTTTTAAAATCCTTCTTTTTTTAAAAAAAACTCACCATTGCTAGAGCCAATTAGCAGCAAAATATTTCCCCCTTTGTCTTGCTGCTGCAGAGGGAGCATGAAAGTTTGCAAATCCTACAAAAATATTGGCTGTGGTTTGTAATTTCTCAGCCTTTCGGGGGGGTGAGCCGACTCCAGGCCCCTCCCCTCCAGGTGAGAACGAGTTACAAGTCCGGCCGTGTTATTTCCCGGAGTCCCTTGCTGCGTAGGGTGGAGCAGGGCAGCACATCCTGAACGCGGGTCACGCCATGGCTGCAGCCCTAGTGTTGCGGAGCCGGTCACGTTGGAAAGCCTGGCTAATGTGTCTGCTCAGTTCAGACTGGAGGCAAATGTGCAGCAAAAAGCAAATTTCTGATTGCTTCGATTTCAGCAAAAAGCATATTTCCTCCCCGCTACCAAACGTGGGCCCATCTGTTCGCTTTGCGTGTATCGCTGCCTGGAGAGCCGTGACCTCCTTGCCTTTGCTCCTGCGTCTATTCTCTGAACGGCTGGGCCTGGTGGCATGGGGGTGACCACACGGGGCCCTGTTATTGGAAAGCCCTTTCCCCCTGGAACACAGCTGGCCTCAGGGGGGCAGCCGCACTTGACAGTCTGATATCTGGTCTTACTGGGGGGATGAGGAGGACGGCGTGGACTGCACACTGAGCAAGTTTGCAGATGACACTAAACTGGGAGGAGTGGTAGATACGCTGGAGGATAGGGATAGGATACAGAGGAACCTAGACAAATTAGAGGACTGGGCCAAAAGATACCTGTTGAGGTTCAACAAGAACAAGTGCAGAGTCCTGCACTTAGGATGGAAGAATCCCATGCAGTGCTACAGACTAGGGACCGAGTGGCTAAGTAGCAGTTCTGCAGAAGAAGACCTAGGGGTTACAGTGGACGAGAAGCTGGATGAGTCAACAGTGTGCTCTTGTTGCCAAGAAGGTTAACTGCATTTTGGGCTGTATAAGTAGGGGCATTGCCAGCAGATCGAGGGACGTGATCATTCCCCTCTATTCGACATTGGTGAGGCCTCATCTGGAGTACTGTGTCCAGTTTGGGGCCCCACACTACAAGAAGGATATGGAAAAATTGGAAAGAGTCCAGCGGAGGGCAACAAAAATGATTAGGGGGCTGGAGCACATGACTTACGAGGAGAGGCTGAGGGAACTGGGATTGTTTAGTCTGCAGAAGAGAAGAATGAGGGGGGATTTGATAGCTGCTTCCAGCTACCTGAAAAGGGGGTTCCAAAGAGGATGGATCTAGACTGTTCTCAGTGGTACCAGATGACAGAACAAGGAGCAATGGTCTCAAGTTGCAGTGGGGGAGGTTTAGGTTGGATATTAGGAAACACTATTTCACTAGGAGGGTGGTGAAGCACTGGAATGGGTTCCCTAGGGAGGTGGTGGAATCTCCTTCCTTAGAGGTTTTTAAGGTCAGGCTTGACAAAGCCCTGGCTGGGATGATTTAGTTGGGGATTGGTCCTGCTTTGAGCAGGGGGTTGGACTAGATGACTCCTGAGGTCCCTTCCAACCCTATGTGGCAGCGGGAGCCAGCCTGTAATGAAGCAGATGGGGAGCGTGGAAGCCCTGACAGGCCTTGTTGACCAAGAAGCAGAGAAAAGCCAGCCTGGGTGGCTCGGGGGGGATGTGGGGCCAAGCTCTGCTCTTTCTGCCTCCCATCACAGGCGGGTTGGGCAGTCGTACCATGCGCAGTGATTCCAGCCTGCTTTCCGGCCAGGGGCAGCAGGGCTAGTCTGTGCTTTTCCCTGTGTTCGCTGCCCGAGCCCACAGTCTTCCTGGCTGGGCTGAGCTTCTGTGGGTCAGTGTAGAGCCAGGCAAAACCCTTCCTCGCTTCCCCCGCCCCCAAACGGGAGGACTCCAAGGCCTTCGGCCACTGGGGCCAGGGCCAGGAAGGAATCCCCACCCTGTATCTAGCATGGCCTGGTCCTGAGCTTCTGCCCCCTCCGTTTGTGCCACCCCTGCCGGCGCGTGGCTGGAGGACATGGGTCTCAGGTGGCCTTTCCGAGTTCTTTGGCATCACGGCAGAGGCCGAGCTGTGCTGGGGGGCGGAGGGGGCTGGACCGGAAAGGGGCTGGTGTGGTTAGGGCACTGGATGGCCCAGTGACTGAGGCAGGAGGCTCAGGCACTCTGGGTTTGCTTCCCAGACTCTGTATGACCTTGGGCAAGTCGCTCAGTTTCTCTGGGGCCTGAGGCCCAGCTGTATCGTGGGGATGATGCGCCTTCCTTTGTCGGCTCTGGTTAGGTGGCGAGTGCTTTGGTGCAGGGCCCGTCCCTAGCTCAGGGCCTGTGCAGCCCCTGGTGCACTGGCGGCTCCAGGCTCTTTGAGGAACCCCAGGAGTGGGCCCTGTGTGCGGTGAACAGTGTTCTCCCCCGGTCCCAGAGCGCCAGGCAGGGTCTGGGTGCCCGGTGCCAGCGCTCTGCCTGGTGACTTTCCAGCCACACGCCTGAGTCTCGGCGCTGAGGTTCCTGCCCGTTTGCCGCTCGACTTGGTACGACGCAGCGAGGCGTGAAAGCTGCAGAGCGGGAAATCCTCTTTCTAATTCAGGTCATCGGGAGGATGCCAGGGTGCTGCTCCCCCTCCCCCTCTCTCCAGCAGGCTCCCCGCTGCAGAGGAGCCTCCCTCCATGGCACGGCCCAGCTTTAACGCGCCCGGGGTTGCGAGCTCTGTTCCGAGGCGCATGGGAGCCGGCCGGGAGCTGCCCAGCAGGAGAATGGTGCAAAAGCAGCTTTTCCCTTGGCCTGCGACCGTGCAGCCTGGAAACCCTCCCCCTTCGCCTGCGTGTTGGGCTTTCCCCATAGTGCCGGCCTCGGGCTCCCGCTTCCCCGTCCCAGGCTGAGCCCTGGGCCCCTCGCGGGGCTCTGGAAATGCAGATCTCCAGCAGTGGGTGGAACTGGCCAGTTGTGGGCAGCCTCAATCAGACGAGGGCCCCCCACTCCCCCCATGGCAGTGAGGAAGGAGGAAAGCACTGGTGGGAAATAAAAGGCATGGCTCTGTGCGCACCCTCCCTTCATTGTCCTCTGGCTTTCCAAGCTCAGTCAAAGTAGGCCCTTCAGCAGAGCCTACAAGGGGTGGGGTGTGTGTGTGTGTGTGTGTGTGTGTGTGTGTGCGCTCACAGGCAGTGTGCTCTGGAAAGGGAGAGGCGCAGCATAGCCGTGCCCCTGACGCTGGGTGTGGGGAGCAGCAGGCAGAGGAGGAGAGGATGTGAAGGGGCAGAGAAGGGACCGGGGCTCTTCGGGACAGGACAGAGCCTTCTGCCCTCTCTTGTTCCTCGAGTGCTGCCTGTTGCTGCTGAGTCCGTCCCGGTGCAGCCTGGGAGACCAGCCACGCCTTCCCTCTCCTTCCTCCCTTCCCCTCCGTGCTGGAGAACCAGGCTGTCCCTCAGCCAGGCCCGCTCTGACCCCCGGGGACCCAGAGCTGAGAACGGGCAGTTCTGAATCCTCCCTCTGTAACGGGGCGCCAGGAACCCCTGGGGTATTTCTGAGCTGTACGGGAGGGGGCTGGGGAGTGAGCAGCGGTTAGCTGAGTTGGCAGTGTCCTCTCGGGGCATGGGTCCCTGTGCAGCGCTGGCACCCCACTCTGCGTAGTGCGGGGGTGACTGCGCTTGCAAATCCCAAGCCTGGCTTACTGCTGTGCTGGTGACTGGGGGCGCTGCGGTTCTCGGGGGCCCACGTGGAGATGCCTTAAAGAGTCCTAATCTGCAGGATGGGCCGAGCCCTCTGCTGACCCAGCCTCCTGTCAGGTGTCTCAAGTTGGGCCCCTGAACGCTCCTCAGTCCTAGCTGGCGTCTTGGGCTCTGGGCCCCTCCATGCCTGAACGGTCCTGCCCCAGCGGATGAGCTGGATGGGAACTTTCCATGTCTAAATCTCACAATGGTCAAATCTCCAGCGAATGCGAGTGTGGGGGCAGGACACAATGGGGACGGGAGCTGCTGTGTCCAGGCCCCTGCCCTGGAGAGCATCCGTCCTTATCCGCCCCCCTCCGCTGATCTCTTCCCAGTGCTCTCTGCTTCGTGCTCTGGCTTTAAAGAGCCCCTAGTGGCAAGGGCCTGAGCAGAGGCGGTTTGGCCTGCAGAGCAGAAGGCTGGAGGCCTTGTTGTGTCTGATGGCCGGGGCCACATGTGCCCTGGGCTGGGGGAGGCAGGACCCCAGGCACCTGCCTGGGCGGTGAGTCATGGCCTGCCTGCACTTGTGTTTCTATTTCATTGATTTCCACCCACCCCAGCTCGGGGAGGACAGAAAACAGGAGAGGGGGAGGGGGCACAGGAAGAGGAAAGGAGAGCAACATCTGGTTCCATCCGCTAGGAATGGTTTCTAAAAAGTCCGACCAGATCTTTCCGCCCTTGAACTGGTAGCTGTGCCTTGCCACGCGGCCCTAACACCAGAGTCCATTCCAGCGTGGCCAGGGCACGTGCCTGCAGTTGTTGATCGTTGTGTTTAACCCGCGGCTGCAGCCCCAGGAGCCAGCGCTGGTGTCGTGTCCGGGAACACGAGTGCAGAGGTGCCCTGATGGGAAGGGAGCAGGAACCTGCGGCTCATGGCAGAGGTGCGTGTTGTGGATACAGCCCTTGGCTTCCCGCTGATGCTCCCCTCCCCCCCAACACAGCCCCTCCAGCTGTCCCAGCTGCTCTTCTCTGCACCCCCCCCCAATCTGTCAATCCCTTTCTGGGGCCGTGGGGCCCTGGGTGGAGGGTTGCAGGACACGAGGCCTCTGCACCTGCACTTTGAAAGCCGTGCTCTCCCCCGTGCTGGGCACTGCTTCCCCCAGGCGTGCTAGCCGCGTGCTTGCCAAGCGGGGGCTCCTGCCCGTGTCTCTAGCCCCTTCGGCTGATCTCTGCCCTCACGGGCGTTAGCAGCTCCGCCCTGGTCAGAACTGGGTGGGTTTCGCTACTGAGGCTGAGGACTGCACATGGTTGCAGGAGGTCACTGCTCCCTGCAGCACTCACGGTGCCTGTCCCAGTTCCAGAGCCCTTTGTTTCCAGTTCATGTGCTGTATAAGCCTGTGAAATCCCAGTGCCGGCGGAGGCCTTGCCATCTGCCCCGGAGACAGCCCTGGGCCGGGGGCGGTGGCTGAGCTGCCCGGAAAGCGGCTGCCATCTCACGGTTGTTAAACTCCTGCCAGGCTCCCTTGAAACATTTTGCTTCCTTGGGAGCCAGCCCGGCGGAGAAAACACTTCGCTGCCTGGTGCTGCACCTCAGCTCTGCAGTCTCCCACTTGGCGGGGAAGGCAGCGGGCTGGGGGGCGTCCGAGGGAAGTGGGGAGGGCTGCGTTGCCAGGTTTGTACCCGCAGGAGGGGAGGTGCATAGCCAGGTGAGACCCTCCCACTCGGGACCAGACCCCAAACCTGGCAATCTCCGGAGGAACGGGGCTGGGACCCCGGCCCCTGGCTCAGACAGCCCCGATTCTGGTAAAAACCAGTTCAGCCTCCCCCAGGGCCGTGCGTGGGCGTGGGTCCCCTCAGCAGGGAGCCGCAGGCATCTGGCGGTGCGGAAGGGAGGCCAGTGGCTGTCGCTGGGCACCTCCTAACTCGCTGCGCGCTCCTGGAGGCTGCTATCCCCGCTGGGCGGATGCAAGTGCCCGAAGGCCCCAGTGGCGCAATGTGCGAGACTCTGCCCGCCTGCCCCTCGCTGGGCTGGGCAGGGCAGGGCAGGAGAAGAGCAGCAACATGCCCTGCTAGCCAGGCCCTGCTCCCCTAAGGGCTAGGGGTGACAGTGCAATCCGGCCTGCGGAGAGGACCCCGTCGGGGTGCTTGGGCCCCAGTCTCAGGCAGTCCTGCCCCCGCAGGATTCCGGTTCGGGGCTCTGGATTGAAGCAGACACAAGTGCAGGCTTGGCTTCCCCCAGACAGCCCTCTAGCTTGGGTGGGTCCTGCACTGCCCTGGCTGCTTCCTGGCCTCTCGACATCCTCTCCTGTCCGCCGGAGAGGGAGGGGCCGCTGAGCCTGGGGCCTCTAGGACGGAGAGGAGAATGGTGCACCAAGGGCGATGCCGCCGGGTGGGTCGAGGGCAGGGGGCTGGCGGGAGGCTGAGGAGACCAGGCTAGCGGAGCATCGGGGCGGGGAATGAAGGTGGTTTCTGGGGCAGGGCAGGGCGGGGGGAAGAGCCCCCCCAGCGATGCTCCTGATTTGGTAGCTGCCTTAGGCCACAGGCTGTGGTGTTAGGAGCTGTAACTGGGAGCTGAGCAGAGGCCAGCTCTGGACACGGCGCTGGCTTCGCCCCAGGCGGAGTGAGGACAGCAGCTCTGAGATTGCTCAGGCACCTGGCGTGGAGGCTTGTGAGTGGGCAAAATAGCAGCCCGGGCTCTCCCATTCAGTCTCCTCCACATTCCCAGGGTGTAAACGCCCCCGCAGCCCTGGCCCTGGCCCTTAACCCTCCCCAGGCCGAGCGGGGCCCCCTCTGTGCGTGGCCCGGCGCGGCTGGGTAGGATGAGCGTCCCCTCCCCGTGCACCTGTCAGGGCGGTGGCAGCCGGCAGGATCCCAGAGTGTGTTCTCCGGGACCCGGCCGCGGCGTCTTGCGGTCGCACCTTGAAACATAGCTCAGTGACTCTCCAATGCTCCCCATCCCGTCTCTTGCCCAGCTTCAGCCGCGCCTCCTTCAGGCCAGCCGGCTGGGAGAGGGGTTGTTTCCTTCCAGAGTGCAGCCCCCCGTGCTCACGCGCCTTGCAAAGCGGGTCACGTGGATATGCTGGGGAACATCCACCGCGAAAGCAAACCTGCGCCAGCTTCCCCAGGGTCATTAATATGTGGAGGCGCTGGGGGGAGATTTTGCTGCAGAAAGCACTTTTCTTTCTGATTTATTCACCTATTTCCTCCAGATGCTTTTTATGCTGCGAGATCAGGTCCAAGAAACTCCTGCACTAGAGAGACGCGTGCCAGGCAGGGCTGGCGGCGTGGGGAGCGTTGCTTCTGGGGACGGTGGCTTCCAAGGGAGCTGAAGTGGATGCTGGTGGAGGGGGGAGAGGCCGCTGCTCTGGTAGTGGGGACTGAAGGGGCTGAGCGGCGCTGGGCATGGCCAAGCGTGGGACGCATGGAGGCTGGGGTCTCCTCTCAGACCCACTCCCGGGAAGGCATGAGGATGGCTGTTCAGAAGGAAGCTGGCAGCTGATCTGATTGGCCAGATTGTGATAAACTGGGCAGAAGAGTCTGGGAGCAGCTGAATTAGGATTGTGCAGTAGAAATAGGGGGAGCTGGTGGGTGTGGGGTGAGTGGTCAGATGTTCCCCTTTCCTTGCGGGGGGCTGCCGCGTTAATTCCACTGGCAGAGAACTCAGCGGGGAGCTGCGTTCTAATCCCACCTTTGCTCGGGCCGTCTGCCTTTGCAGGGTGCAATGTCCCGGGGAGAGAGCAGGGAGTCGGGCACTCTGGGCTTCTGTTCTTGGCTCTGCTACTCACTTTATGGCCTTGGGCTTTGCCTCTGTTTAGCTTCCCCACCGGTCAAACATGCATCACTGGGGGCAGGCAGGGTGAAGTGCTCCGGGAGCCTCACGTCTCAGACGAGGTGGGCTGTGATTCCCCTCCCCTTCCATGACGCCTACAGAAACATGAGCTAACTCCTCCGCCCACCCATTTAATCTCGACTTCCCGAGTGAGCTGCTCCTCTTAGGTGGTCTGCAGCCTCCTTCTCTTCATACTTGGTCCAGCACTTATTAGGGACAGCAGCAGTTCCACTTGCAGAAGAGTAATTGCCAGGCTCCATCGTCTTTCCTTCATTGAAAATCTGCACCCAGCCGTCTGGCTCTGCCCTTTTCCCAGGACACTTGAGCAATAATGGTTGCTGTTCCCTCAGTGCCCTGGCTTCACATCACCTGGACCCACTGGGCTGCGTGTGTTTTGGATTCCCCAGTGCTCCCATCCTGGCTCTTTATTCTTTACCACCCGCTTGCTCTAGAATTGTCCGTTTCTGGGTTTTGGAGATGGCTTTGTAAAGTTCAGTGCCGTGGAGATCTCTCCTTTTCACACCCTAGATTTCATTCCCCCGGCTCCCGTCTCGCGGGCGGTGCGCCTTGTACAATGCATGCAGGAAGCAGCTGCACACTTCAGCAGTTCCCCTTGTTCCCTCTGCCTGTTCATCTCGCCCGCCGGCAGGAGCCACGCAGATTTAGAGCTCTGTAGTGTGTATTTTAATACTGTCACCTTTGCTGACACCAGGGCGAAGAGCAGTTGAACTTTGTCGCCCTTCCCTGTAATTTTTCCAAGTGCCACCATTCTTCATAATATGGTCACCAAAAAAATGAGCCCGGTCCTTCAAGCGGCGCCGGGCTGAGCGCTGTAGATCAAAGCGGATCAGTATTTATGTTGCTGAGCCGGTCTCTCTCCTGGCACCAGGGTGGTGCTTTGAATTGCTTCTCCACTTTGCCGTTAGTTTTCCGAGCAAGGCGAAGGACGCTCGCAAAGTGTTTCTCTTCTGGGATTTTGATTCATGCGTTTTGGTCCCCGAGTCGTCTTATCTCTGAGGTCAGCTTGCGCTCCAGTTCTCCTTTCTCCCCCAATTGATGGCACAGCCCTAAGCCCAGGAGGGTTTTACTTACTCTGAAGGGAGCCAGGCTCTTTCTGTTGGGAAGGTCAGAATCACAGACCTTGGTGCCTCAGCTCAGAGCAGAGGGATGGCCCCGGGGTTTGTAGCTGGAGGGTCAGGAGGTGCTTGGCTGGCAACTTGTGACTGATTCTGAGCGGTCCCAAGCCCCGTGAATGCCCTTGACTTCATGGGAGTTGAGGGGTACTGGGCCCTGGCTTTGCCTTTCTGTATCAGACAGTAGAAGTATGCGCAGGTGTCTGCTCCCGCCCTCTCTCCACACATGCTGGAGGGACTCGTGGGCCCCTGGAAACCAAGCTATACAAAGTCCTCCTAAGTGCCCATGCAGCTCTCGGAGGTGGCAGACCATCTCAAGGGAAGCCCAGCTTGATCGCCATCCCCGGAGGCAGGTCCCAGGCCTCTACCCAGATCCTGCTTTTGTGACTGCCCCTGTGGCAGCCAGAAATCAAAGGCCAAACTGCATCCAGCACGATGCAGAAAGGGCCACCAGGAGCCAGGCCTCCAGTGCCGGATCCCTGCATGTTCCCGTTCCAATAGCGGCATTACCAGGGGCCGAGTTAACAGGCTTACGAGGCAGAGTTTATATTACCCAGGTAACGGCGCACTAGGCAAGTTGCTCAAACAGCATTTATCCCAGCAGTTGCCCCTTTCCAATATAAGGGGTTAGCGTGTGTAATTTCTCTTCTGCAGACTGCAGCCCCAGAGCCTGTGCATTTCAGCCAGGCTGTGTGCTTAGCGAGGGCCATGTGTGTCTCGGTTCCTAGCACCAGGTGCAAAGCAGCTGGGTGGAGACAAAGAGATGATCAGCTCCTCCTGCCACTGTCTGGTCTGATCTCAGGTGCTCGTGCGGATGGCTCTCCCTTTGATACCGGCCCTGGAGCCCGCGGGAATCTGTGGGAACAACCCTCTGACAGTGTGGAGATGGATGGTTCTCTAGCGAGGGGGTATTCCCACCTCTCGCTAAGGGGGGGTGGACACTGCAGCAGAAGACCCCGGCTGGCCCCAGTCAGCTGACTCGGGCTGGGGCTTCAGCACAATAGCATTGCAGTGTAGACGTTCGGGACCCCACAAAGGGAGAGAGTCTCTGAGCTACACTGCTGTCTTATAGCCCCCAACCCCAGTCAGCTGACCTGGGCCAGCTGCGGCAGTGTAGACGTACCCGTCAGTGCTGAGTTCTCAGCCTTGTCCAGGCTCTGTTGCGGTGCAGACCTTTATCTGTGGTCACCGCATTGCTTTACTCCATTTCACCTCCTCGCTCTCACATTGTACTTCTTCCTCCTGACTCTTCCCCCGGGGCCCAGTCCTGGCTCTCGCTCCCGAGTTGTTCTTGAACGTGCCCGAGACGCTCGTGGAGAGCAGCTGCCAATACAAATATGGGGAATGCTCCTACCCAGCAGGTGCAGGAATAAGGCCTGTGGCAGGACCTCTGTATCTTCCGTGGGCAGCTTTAACAAACGCCTGGGCCCTCGGGGGAGAGATTCCACTCCCGGTACGAGCAGGCTCCCCACCGGGTCCAGGCACCAAACAATTTCAGCCAACACGCTCAAATCTCTCACCTTTATTTCATCAGCTTTAAGCCTCTGCTCCTACAGCGCCCTTAACTCTCCCCTGCGCTGCCCCCTCGCCACAGCCTTTCCCTGTCGCCAAGCGCTGCTTGGAGGGACGACAGCATAGTTTCCATAGTAATTACTGGACTTAAAAGGCAGCGGCAGACTGAAGGGGGGGCGGGGAGCAGAGACAAGACACTCACGCCGGGAGCAGGGCGCAGTGCTGGCTGGGAGGGAGGTTGGTTCTTAGATTCATGGCGCTGAAGCGTAGCATGTGTACGTGGGGAGGGGAAGATCAGAATTTGGCAGTCGTAGCCGTTGGGGGTCTGTGGCGCTCGTCTGGCCCCCACTGCAGTCAGAGCTGGGCTGCTGGCAGGGCCTACATGGAAGCTATGTGACACAGCCAAGGTCACACAAAGGAACCTGTGGCAGAGCAGGGAATTGGCCCTAGGGTCCGAGCCATTTCCTTAGAATGGGAGAGCGCTGCCGATGTCTCAGGGCCGGGGGTGTGGTACGAGTTGCCATGTTGCTGGTGGTGGGGTGACACTTATGCACTCGGAAGATATATTGGAATTGGAAAAGGTTCAGAAAAGGGCAACAAAAATGCTTAGGGCTCTGGAACAGCTTCCCTGCGAGGAGAGATTAATAAGACTGGGACTTTTCAGCTTGGAAAAGAGACTAAGGGGAGATATGATCGAGGTCTATAAAATCATGAGTGGTGTGTAGAAAATAAATAAGGAAGTGTTATTTATTCCTTCTCATAACACACGAACTAGAGTCACCCAATGAAATTAATAGGCAACAGGTTTAAAACCAACTAAAGGAAGTATTTCTTCACACAACACACAGTGAACCTGTGGAACGCCTCGCCAGAGAATGTTGTGAAGGCCAAGACTATAACAGGGTTAAAAAAAGAACTAGATAAATTCATGGAGGATGGGTCCATCAATGGCTATTAGCCAGGATGGACAGGGATGGTGTCCCTAGCCTCTGTTTGCCAGAAGCTGAGAATGGATCACTTGATGATTCCCTGTTAGGTTCATTCCCTCTGGGGCACCTGGCATTGGCCACTGTGGGAAGACAGGAAACTGGGCTAGATGGACCTTTGGTCTGACCCAGGACGGCCAGACGGCCGTTCTTCTGGAAGGTGAAAACAGAGCTAATGCTCACTCATGACAAGGACTAACCAGTCCTCCCGATTTGCTTGGCGAGGTCAGCATTGTCCCTGCTGTCCGGGAGAGATGAACTGACCTTGCTCTGGATGTGTCAGTGCGGCCGGGTGTGGGGCACGGGGCAGGATTAGAACCTGTCAGTTCCCGTCACTCACTCTGCGCCTGTCTCTCGCTCTTGGCGGGCTCTTCCCCCCTCCTGCTGGATGTTGACAGCAACATTATTGCAACCAGTGCTTACAGCAAAGCTGAAGATGAACAGCCGTCCTGGAAGCGAGACACCCTGTCACGGCAGACATGCCCAGCCTGTGCGGATGGTTTATGGCCGCACTCTTGGTATTCGACATGCAGGGAAGGACGGCATTCATCAGCTGGGGCGTTGGGGCTTTTAAATCACCACGGGGGAGAGGTTATGTGGAGGCCCGGGCACGATCAGCCCGGCTTGGACGGGTCACGCTCTTGTGCAGCCGAACGGAAACAAACTGATGGCAAAGCCCACCCTGGAGGCATGGGAAACCGAATGTGGACCTACTGCTCTCCCTCGCTGGCCTTCTCCTGGGCTGGTGGCATGTGTCCTCAGGAACGCACGGATCTGTCCCGGCATCCCTGGCATTAGGGAGGCCGTGCCTTCAAACGGGCCGGCCACTCCGGCTAGACGAAAATGGGGCCAGCTGGGATACAATAGAAAACCTAGTGGGGAAAGGACCCATTTTCACTGGCTTCCTTTGGCAGAGATCAGAGTCTCAGTCTCAAGGCGGCCAAGGGTCTAGGCTCAAGCTACCCCAGATCGCGTGATGCTGTGGGACAGGGACTGCAGTCGGCAGCTCCGTTCCTGGGGCACAGTGGGGCGGCCTGCTGCCAGGGCAGAGCTTGTCTGTGACGGAGACGGCGCTTGCTTGGGAGCCAACCCGCCCCAGGAGCATCCCAGACCTCCACACCTCCTGCTCCTACTGCCAGGCGCGCTGCCCCAGCCTGCCCTCCCCAGCGAGAGTCCAGAGCAGTGTGGATAAACAATGAGACTTAAAAGGCCAGGCCCCTCCCCTGCATATCCAGCATCCCCCCACGGAGAAAATGGGCCTCACGTCGCTCACTGCACGAGTGGGAGGCTCGCAGCTACCCGAGCGCTGAGGGCAGGGTAAGAATCCGTCTAGGATAAGACGCCGCTGTTGCCTCATTGCAGAGCTCACCCTCAGCTGAACTGCCCTGCCTCGGGCCTGCCTGGATCTGCCTCTGCCCCCTGCTTTAGGCACCGCTGGGACCCCTGCAGTGATCCTCCATGCATTTAGAGCTTTCCGTGGACTTGCTGTCCTGGGCCTGCTCTCTGCTCCTCTGCTTGTTAGCAGCAGCCTCCCCTGTGCCCCACCAGGCGATCCCACGTCTGCTGGTGCAAGAGCCTTCTCCTCTGCAGCTCCCACCCCGCGGAGCAGCCTCCCGGGGTGTGCCTGGCCCATAGGATCGCCAGCTTCTTTGCGGTCACATTTGGAAACCTGCCTTCTCCCTGCTGGTCCAGAGTCCAGCTTCCCTCTGGTAACACGCGGCAGGCGAGAGACTGCGTGACCAGCAGTGTGGCCCGGGGATAGGGACGGGAGGAGGACTCAGGACACCTGCGTTCTAGCCCCAGCTCTGGCTGCTGGGGGACCTTGGGCACGTCCCTTCTGTCTCTGCCTCTGTCCGCTCCCGCCCCTGTCCGCCTTGTTTATCTAGAGGAGACGTTCACCAAGGCAGGGATCCGCTTGTTATGCGTAAGTGGCACACCTGGCACAATGAGCCTCGATCTCCGAGAGAGGCCCTGCGTTATATGTGCGCGCCCCACGGTTAATCTGACTCGGAACGGGGCTCTTCTGTGCCCTCCTCTGACCCTCGCTGATTCGGAGCCCGGCATCGCCAGTCGTTGACATTGTCTTCTTTGCTGGCTGATCGCCTTGATCCTCATGGTTATCCTGACAGTTCCTTTGTTCACCAGAGCAGACTGGAGACTTACCGCTCGGCTCCTCCCCTTCAGAAGCGAACAGGTCAGGCGCCCGGTCACTGGCGCTCCTGGCATCCCTTTACAAGCAGTGAAGCTAGCAGTGGGATACTTAACCCTTTGATGGCCGGAAAGGAATGGGCGCTTTCAAAGCGCTTTCCAGTGGAAGACCAGCATCGCTATCCCCATTTACAGGGGGAAACTGAGGCACAGAGGGAGGCCTGGACAGGATCACGCAGCAGTTTGATGTCCGAGCCAGGCCTAGAACGCTGGTCTCCTAGGTTCTCTCCCCAGTGAGCCACGCTGCCCCCCGATTGCTGGGCCAGGGTTCTGCCCAGCCAGCGGAGGTGGGGCCGTGTCCATGCCCGCTGCCTTCCGAGGGAGGAGGGAGCGTGCCAGGCAGTGGGGAAAGCAGAGATTTGCCAAAGCGGGTTCCCGTATTCCTGCCTGCGCGAGGAAATCTCCTCCTCCTGCTGAGTACAAAAGCTTCAGCATTAAACCTGTGAGAGCCAGCCCTGGCCTGTCACCGCAGCACAAAGGCCCTTCAGAAGAGGACAGCACGCGGAGCTGCTGTCCCTTCCCCGGTCCAAAGGGAAGAGCCGGCCCGGCCCAGCGGCTGCTACGTTCCCAATTCATGGCAGCTCTGCTCTTTCCACGCAGCGGCTGGAGGAAAGCAAGTGCCAGACAAACTTGGTGCCTAAAAACAGCTGCAGTTTCACACCTACCCCAGCTGGAGGGAGCTGGTGGCTTTGAGTGGCCCCTTCACGCCCTCCCGGTGGTGCCTGCACACCGGCAACTCCCAGGCCGTGGGGCTGCACCCAGTGGTTCTCAGTTGCGTGAGGCTGAGCCAGGAGGGGCGAGGTGGGGCTTTGCATGCTGGCACCTGCTGTTTCTGTGGTAGGTAGAGACGTGGAGCCCCCAGTTTGCAGCCTGGCCCTTCGGGAGTTGGGATGTGGCCCGTGTGACGAACTGGGACTGTTCTTAATGTGGTCTTTGAATGCTGACAGGGGAGTGTGGCTAGGATAGTCTGCATTGGGGGATGGGAGACTGACCGACGGAGAATACCTGAGCATGTAACATGAGAACCCAGGAAGGGGTTAGAGGCCAGGTGACACCTTTGCCTGGGAAATTGAACAAAGGCTGTGGGAGGGGTCGCTGAAGGCAGAGTTTCAGGAGCTGGCTGGTGATGTGGCTGGGAGGGAGACAGGGCTCTGACCTCCCAAGGGGGCTGGGGCGCCCTGGGACCCCAAGATGGACCTAACTGAGGGGGGTCCTGTTGTCTGTGCCTGCAAGACCTGTCTTGGACTGTGTTCTTGTCGTCTAAATAAACCTTCTGCTTTACTGGCTGGCTGAGAGTCATGGTGAATCGCAGGAAGCCGGGGGTGCAGGGCCCTGAGTCCCCCATACTCCGTGACAGCCCGTCCCATGCACACTTACACCAGACATCCCTTTCCATGTCAGCACTCCCCGGCGTTGCTGGGTGGTAACTTGCTGGCTGCTGTTCTGCAGGGCGCTGACTGGCTCCGTCCCGCTGCCTTGGGCAGCCAGCCATTGGGCCTTGCTGCTCCGCGGCATTGACTCACCAGTCCCTGGAAGAACTGGGCAGCACAATTCCAGCGGCCCTGTGTTCGGCCGGGTAATTCTCAGTTCTCCAGCTCACCGCTGGAGAAAGCCTGGGAGGGAGGGGGAGCAGCGGCGCGCGAATCAGCTGTTTCGCGCGCCGTGGCCGCTCGGGGTCTCTCCCTCCCTCCCAGGCTCTCAAACCTGGGAGGGAGGGGGAGAAGCGGCGCCCGCGCCGCGGCCACTCGGAGTCTCCCCCTCCCTCCCTCCCTCCTAGGCTTGAGAGCCTGGGGGGAGGAGGCAGGGAAGGGGCGGAGTTGAGGCGGGGCCGGGGTGAGGTAATTAAAAAGCGGGGGGGGGGGGGGAGCGATAGTTGTTTTTGCTTTGGGCGGCAAAAATCCTAGAGCCGGCCCTGCTTCCGGCTCCCTTCGGGATTCTCCCCCTGTCCTTTGCTTCTGGCTCCCGAGGCTCAGCTGGGCCAAGACTGCCCCAGCCTCTCTGTCCTGTGCCCTTCGTCTGGTCTCTGCTCCAGGGCGCTCACTCCTCCCGTGGGACGGGCTCCTGGTGGTTCTCTAGCGTGGCAGCGTTGTGGCTTCTGAAGCATAAATGGTGTTAACCTCACGGGTGCTCTCTGTGGCTTGTTAGGGCTGGAAGCGCAGCCTGGTGTGGTGATGCGGCCCGTGCCCCAGGCTCCCAGAGCCCCAGGGAGACGCACCTCAGGGCTCTGTTCCTGAGAGCTTTGACACCACGTGTACCATGAACGCTGACCATCGTGGGCCCTGGTTTCCATCCTCTCTTTGAGCAGAGCTGAGATCTCTCTCCCCGGCCTAATGTGGATCCAGCCAATGCCTGGGGTTGCTAGCGCACTATACGTGGCTTTGGCCACTTCTTGTGGGATTGAAACAGCCAGCCAGTTGGAGACAGGCATCCTAATGCCTAGACAGGAAATCGTAGTCCCTAAATACCCCTGTGACGAAGTGGGAATATTCTTAATGTTTTCTCTGAATACTGTGTGGGTGCCTCAGTTTCCCCTGTGCCATTCTTAAGTATCTAGGTGGTGGGATAGGGGAGTGTGATTGTTGCAGAGCCCTAGAGGGCCAGTGTGATGCTGCCTGCACAGAGAATGGCCGACACCCTGTCTCCTGGCAACTAACGGCCTGGGCCCCTCCTTCTCTGCAAGGTGCCAACTGAAGGTGTTGGAGAACAAAGAGATCAGGTTTCCTCCTGGCCTGAGAAAAAGAGACAAAGGCCAGAGGAGGGGTTGGGGGGAGTTTCAGTTTAGAGCTGGCTGGGGAAATGGAGGGAGGCCCTGAACTGGGTTCTGGGCTCCCTAACCCCTCCATGATGGATCTGACTCAGGGGTCCTGTTCTCTGTACCTACAAGGTCTGTTTTGGACTGTGTTCCTGTTGTCTAATAACCCTTCTGTTTTACTGGCTGGCTGAGAGTCACGTCTGACTGCGGAGTTGGGGTGCAGGGCCCTCTGGCTTCCCCAGGACCCTGCCTGGGCGGACTCGCCGTGGGAAGCGCACGGTGTGAGAAGGGGATGCTGAATACTCTCTGAGGTCAGGCCCAGGAAGGTCGAAGCAGTGTGAGCTTCTTGCCCTGGAGACAGTCTGCTCACAGAGAGGAGGCTCCCCAGAGTCCTGACTGGCTTCGTATGGAGCAGTTCCAGAGCATCGCCTGGTGACTCCGTGACAACCCCTTGCAGCTTCAGTTGCATTGTTAGATTTTTCCCTTCCTGCCCTAATCTGTTGGTTAGCGTTGCTGTGGACTGTCAGTCAGCTGCACCCCGGAGGTGGCTGCATTGCAGTGATGGGTGCTGTGCTGTGTGTGATACTCTTCTTCCTAAAGTGATTTAGTCTCCGTGGGTCAGGAGCCCTGTACATTTTAGGGAGGTTATTATCAGTACATTCTTGCATCAACCTCCCTCTAATCCTAGCTTCATGGTAAAGTCCATCCCTAGCTAACCATGTGTGGTTAAATCCACTGCAGACAGGCCAGCTGGGTGACTGAGGCTGTGTGAACATAATGCGGCTGAGGGCTGGTGCCAGTGTGACTGTCAGAAGGAAGATCCCGAAAACTGGGAGCATGGTGCATTCTCGCATAGCATCTCTGGCTCTTCCGCTCGTTTGGCTGAGACCTAAAGCGTAGGGCGCTGCCTCTTGCTGTCAGCATCTCCATTAGAAACCCCCCTCGCCGCTTAGAGCTGGAGTGTGAATGTTCCAGCTTTTAGCCCTCTATTATTTTTAGTAATGACTTGTACTATTGGGGGATGGGGGGTAAGACTAGCACTTGACCTGCTTCTGGGTCTGTAATAACATGGCAGAATTAATACTTGCTTATCAGGCAGTGCCCAGTCGGAGTTATCAGCAAAGGCAGCTATTAAAGGTAATAAGCACAACCCAAAATTATGCGCGCTTATTAAACTGGCTTGGGATGGCGTCTGTACCTCCAGCAATATCTCCCTTCAGATGTTGAGCTGGCTTCTGGGCGATGTTTTATGCTTTGTCTGCCTCCCGGGAGGGCTCTGCCGCTCCTCTGTCTTTGGAGCGGGTCGTAGGAGATCGTGTGTCCACGTCCTACCTGGGCTGTGTTGCTGCCACGCTAGGTGACCTTGGGCTGCGTGCTATAGGCAGCATTTTCAAATTGGGCCCCGCGCCTGCAACGATTTCGGTTCCTCCAGACCTCTGCCTGCTGGGTCAGTGTAACGGCTCCCCGGGCTGCATGCCAAAGTCTGTGCGGGATCGGGGGCTTGACTGCCGAGGGGTAGGCAGCCAGAAGTCTGCTGAGCACCCACCATTCCTGTTGGCTTCAATGGGGCAGCGCCTCGGAAAATCGGGCCGCTTATCGAGGTGGCGAAGTGTAGGCAGCCAGGTTTGGAATGTTGGCCGCCTCTGTGCGCCTCAGTTTCCCCACCTGGAAATTCTTGCAGGGGTTGCTCCCGTTTAGCTGTTCGATGCACCTGGAGATTCTGAGTAAGGCGCTACAGAAAGGCAAAGTGCGGCTGCCACTGCTTATGGCTCAGGGGCCCTGGTGCCTTGGTTTTCTTTCAAGTCTGTCCAGTTGCCAGGAGCACGGTGGGGCCTGGGTGTGAAGGGCAGCACCCCCGAACTGGCTGCGCCAGAGCAGGGGGCGTGCCATGCAGGGCATGGGACTGCAGCGGGAATGGCTTCCATGTTGGCATGTGACTCCGGCCCCTTGCGCTGGGCTCGGGGTGTTATTCCTGCTGAGGAGTCCGCAGCAGCCGACTGGGCCTGGGGCCCGCTGTGCTGGGTACTGGGGGACGCTGCGGTCCCAGCCCGTGGGAGGAAGCTGAGCCGGGAGAGGCTGTGCTGGCCTGAACAGGCACCTCCCGTGTATAGCAGGGGCCTCGTCCTGCGGAGGCACGCTTTGCGGCCCAGCAGCTTCACCCAGAGCAGAGGTTTCCCTCTCCCCTGGCGTGGCAGTTGTGAGCCACTGAACCAAGCAGCGAGGTCCTTCCTCCCCCAGCCCAGGAGCTGGATTCGCTGGCAGCAGGTTGCGGTGTTTGCGCTGCTCCTTGGGAGAGGAAATTCTCCTTCCCTTCCTGCTGGAGCGTCACGGTTCTCACCTCCACCTGCGCTCTGCGTCCCGTCGGCAGCAGTATCGCCCCAGCCCGGTGACGCGCGTCCGGCTGGCTCACGAAAGAGTTAACGGGTTTGCTGGCCCAGGTGATCGGGCCTTCCATAGCGTTGGGTTTTGCAGGGGGGCAGACTGGCTGGAGTGGGTGAAGCAGGGGATCCCTGCGTGTATAGAATAGTTCTAAGGCCAGATGGGGCCCAATCAGCGCTCCGGTGCAGGCGGCACTGGGCGAGGGTCTCTGACACTGAATCCACGGGCGTCCCCATCCCGCTCACCTTCGCTCCCGGTGTAGCTGCCCATGCGGGCATTGCCTGGCATGGAGCGTTCTGGAGGTCTCTCTCCCTGGTCTCCAGAATAGCGAGCGACCCTTGGCGGGAAGGGTTGGACATGTGGCTATCCAGGCTGTCAGGAGCGAGGGGGTCAGAGGAGCAGAGCCGGATTGGGCAGGCAGCTCTGGGCGCTCCCCGCTGCTGGCGAAGCCGCGCTGACATTTTGCAGAGCGCACACACGCTCGGTGAATGAGCCTTTTGACAGATGCGGCGGTGGCTGTAATAAAGTATCTTTATGCACTGTGGTCCCCTTGTTCTCCCGCTGACGGCATGTTCCCTTCACCAAACATTTATTTCAGGGGCCGGCCTGGCGCTTGCTTTTCCAGCTTTTATTACTTTTTTAAATTGTTTTGCAGAAATGGGCTCCTGGGTTGAGTGGAAGCCCCCCCCCCCCCCCCCCCCCCAGATTTCACCCGACTTTAAATTACATCCCTTCCTGGCCTGGGCCTGAGCTGATCAGCATTCAGCTTGCAAGCTGCAGAGGAAATCCAGCCCTCGCCTTGCAAGGCAGTGGGGGTTCTCTCTCGCGCGCTGTTAATAGAAGCGTTCCTCGCGTCGGGCTCAGGGCTGTCCACACAGTTGCCTTTCACTTGACGATTATCCTGATCATCCCAGCAGAAGTTGTGATACCTTAGTTAGACTCCCCCCCCCCCCCCCCGGCAATGATTCATTCTTCTTCTGCCTCCCCCCCCCCCCCGCCGCCCGGCCCCGCCCCCCGCCCCGCCCCCCCTCCCCCCCCCCCTCGTGGGGGCGGGGGCCTGTCTTCTTTCCCCCCCCCCCCCCCCCCCCCCCCGGGTTTGGCTGTCTGCTCCTGTGGGGGTTTCTGTAGTGCCCATCACCATAGGCACCTTCCCTGTCCATAAATGTTTTCCTTGAACCCCCGCGGGTATCCCAGGCCCTTTGGCCCTGATCAGGAGCCCCCTGAAGTCGCTGGAGACTCCCGTGGCTCAGCGAGCTTTGGGGCAGGCCCCCAGAGATTTAACGCGTAGGGCAACGCAGACATTCCTGTGCCCGTCCTGAGGCTCTGCTGGCAGCTAGCCAGGAGCCGTGCCCAGCTTGCGTGCAGTGGGGCTCACGTTTCCAGGGCCTGCAGGGACCAGCTGAACCAGCTGAGGGGCCTGGTTCAACACAGTGAGAACCCTCCCCCCCCATGGCAGGCGAGTCTGCCTTACTGGGGGAGCGGGTTTGCACTGCAGAAGGGGGAACCCGGGGCTCGTTCGCCTTGGCCGAGCCCAGGGCAGGCCCTGGCTAGCATAGTTGTGGGTTGGTAAATACAGCTGTGGGCCCGTGCTCTGGGCTCTGTTCAGGAGGGGAGTCATAGCCTTGGGCAGTTGGACTAAAAGTGGGAGGGGAAACTGAGGCACAGGGCAAGCTGTGACTTGCCCAAGGTCACCCAGCAGGTCGTGGAGCCAGGATAGACAGTAGGTCGCCTAAGTCCCAGACTGCAGTGCCTGTCATGGGGAAGTGGGGGGGAGAACTGTTCTTTACCCCTCCCGCCCCGGTCTGAGGTGCTGGATGCTACCCCAGAGGAGAGGTGGCTGCATACGATCCCCCTGGCTCTGGTGAGGCAGGGACCTGGGCAGTTCCGGGCCACAGCCGCCAGCCCCTCCCTCACCCCCGTGACACCTCGTCTCCTCACCAAGGTGTGTTTATTGCCCTGCTCAGGCATCGAGTGTCCCCGCGGAGCACGAAACCTTCCCGGCCTGGTCCAGGAGGGAGAGCCCTTCAGCGAAGAAGCCACCGTCTTCACCAAGGAGCTGGTGCTGCAGCGTGAGGTAGGACATGTGCCCCACCTCCCCATGCATGCAGTGGCTGCCGCGGCTGGCTTTGAGGCTCCGCCTTGAAATAGGTGGCGGCAGAGGGCGGTGGCCCTGGCTCCCAGTCGGTAGGGAGGGCTCGTGCTCCCCTGTTTGGCCGCTGCCTCCCCATGAACGGTGCCGCAGTGCGTTCGCTGATCCCGACCGGAGACTGGGCTCCCTGGGCCCCCCGGGCTCTGGCTGGGGCTTGCTGAGCGGGTCGAGTGGCTCGCTGCGCTGAGGCATCGCGGTGGTGTTCAGCAGAGCTCCCCAGGTGGTGACGTTGCGCTGAACCGCACGGGGCCGGTTCCTTGGAGCGTTGTTGGGTTTGGCTTGCCGCGCCGCACTGGAGTGCTCTGGAGTCGCCTCTCCCAGGCCATTGTTCGCTGCTCTCGGTTACAACGGAATGGCCTCGCCGGCAAGGCTTGGTTTAGTGAAACGTTTTCAAGCAGAGGGAGGAGCCTTTGGGGTTGGAAGGGTCTGTTGGGGGCGGGGCTGTGCCCTTTGCCCCCTCCAGGAGAGGGGCAGCAATTGCTGGTTGATCGAGTTCCCCAGCTGTGGAACCCCTGACTGCGCGGCGCTCTGCTGACCCGCCAGGGGAGCCGGGCTGGCAGGGTAGACGCTGCGACGTTGGTCCCTGCACGCAGACAAGTCCCCCTGAACCCCCACTCCCGTGGTAACTGGTCTCGGACCTCGTTCCGAGATCTGCGTCGCATGGCTCTGGCCTCACTCTGCTTTGCTGGGGTCCGAACCGGCCCCAGGACATCAGGTCTGCAGCGTGGGCAGGGTGCCACTCGGGTGTGTCACCGGCTGATGCGGGGGAGCCGGGCTGAGGGAGAGTTCAAGGCAAGCCGGGCTCTTGTGCACTGCCTTCAGTCTGCGCCTGTTCCCCGCAAAGACCCCACGCCTCGCCCTCCTGCTGGCTGCTGGGGTCAGCAGCCCGGGAGCTGGCCGGGGGGAGGGCAACGCTGAGCCGACTGCTCTTCCCTCTCTTGGCCTTGACGGAAGCCTTGAGGAGGTGCCCGGGTGAGAGCATCACCGGCCCCCAGTGCCTGGGCTTCCCCAGGCCCTGCCGAGCCGTGGTGCCGTATGTGCTGTGAATGCCGTAGTGCCCAGGCCGGGCGGGGACCTGGAAGGGGTGTAGTCAGTGGCTCTGTCAGAGGAGCCTGGCCCTGCCTCAGCTGAGCAGTGCTGGCTCCCAGCTAGAGGTCCCCCTGTGCACCCGGCGTGGCAGCCCCGTCCTGCCGGTCTTTGGGAGCACCCCCTTCCCCCGCCCTAAGGAGCGCTCGTGCGCTGTTGGGAGGGTGCGACTCTTCCCCCGAGGCTGAGCTGCAAGTCACTCAGTGCTCATCAATAACAGGCCCCCGCTCCTGCTCCCTGGAGAGATGGCAGAGCAGAGCGATTCCCGGCCCGCTCCATGGGGCGCGGGCACACGCCAAGAACACTCCCTTGGTGGGACTCCGGAGCTAACCGGGATCTCTGCTCTGCAGAACGGCAGCGTGTCTGTGCCTCTGCAGCCGTGGAGGCTGGGGCTAGCTGCCCCGCTCTTCCCAGGCTCCTGGCCGGCACGGCGTGGCTAGCCCTGGGGATAGAGATTGCACCAGGATCGCCTGGGGTGGTGTGGGGCTGAGCTGGCCCTGGGCAGCGAGCTCACCCTCCCTGAGCCAGGCCCTACATGGGTATGGTCCTGTAATGCCGGGTGCCGCAGTGCAAGCAAGGCAGGCTGGGGGGCTGCCCCAGGGAACGGACCCAGTGAACGGTGCTTGCACAGGATACTACAGACTAAGTGCAGCGTCAGGAGAAATACTGCTGGCGTATATCACCTTCCCCTGCAGTCTGGAGCCTGGGCATGTTTAAACTGGTGTCAGTGGGGGATTCTCTGTCACCTGACGTCTTTAAACCATGATTTGAGGACGTCCGCGGCTCAGCCAGAGGTTCGGGGTCTGTCACAGGCGTGTGGGTGCGGTTCTGTGGCCAGCGCTGTGCAGGAGGTCAGACTAGCGATCATGATGGTCCCTTCTGACCTTCGAGTCGGAGTGGATAGGCCAAGCAAGCTTGCAGCATAGAGCGCTCCGTGGGCTGACTGGCCCAGGCCTGACGTGCACCCAAGGGTGGCTGTGCTGCTGGCTGAAATTGGAAGGCACTGGGTGCTGGTTAAAGTATTGAGACCCCATTCCTGGGAGAGAAGAGCTCAGTGGGAAAGATCGAGGGGTCGAAGTGGAAGTGTGTGGGAATGGGGGGTGTCTGTATGTGCAGGGGGCAGCCTCTCGGGGTGGGCAAGTGGCCAGGTGTTGAACTCTGGGTTTGGGGAAGGGACGCTGCGTTTCTGCAGGAGATGAGTCGGGGTCGGGTCTGGCTGGCATTTGGTGGAAAGCGCTTGGGCAGATTCCTGCAGCGGGGCTCAGGCTGGGGCTGGAAAGGACCCTCTGGCCGCTCACCTCCACGCTGGGAAGTGTCTCTCTAAGAGACCTGCTGCACCCGGTCGAAGGGGGGTCAGAGGGGCCCAGCCAGCCCCTTCTCCCTGACTAGAACTATGCAGGGGAGACTCCCCCTCTGGCTAACCCCCAGCCACGGGGCCTTTGGGAAGGAGCCAGCCAGAGGCCGGAGCAGCTCTGCAGGAGCAGCTCGGGCCTGCGCCTGCTCTGTCCCGTGTTCTCATGCCATGTTCCACGGCCTGCGCCCGCCGCTTCGCCTCCCCTGCCCAGCCCTGCCCTGCCCTGCCCAGCTAGCCACTCCCCTGCTAGCCTCGGATTTCAGTAGCGAACGAATCCCGCCCGGCCTGGCACTGCCATGCTGTTTGCTGCTGTCGCATCGGTCCTCGCTGCTGCTTGTGTGTCCAGTCTCTTCCCCTTCCCCTACCCCCCCGGTGTGTGTCCTGTCTCTGGAGACTGAGCAGTTCGGGGGGAATCGCTCTGCGCGGGCAGTGCCTGGGAAGGAGTACAGTTAACAATAGCGCTAATCCCAGCCCGGCCGCAGAGCGTGTACAGCCAGCCCAGCTCCCCCTGCTCCTGCGTGCCTCCCCAAGTGCCGGCTCTCTGGCAGAAAGGCACCGCGCGCTGGCAGCTCTCCTCTTGCACAGACAGACATTGGCTGGGGCTAGCAGCGCTTTCACCTTGTGGCCTGTGAGGAGTGGATAGTGGAGATGCCCCGTGTGCCCCCCGCCCGCCCGATTGTCAGAGGGGCTGCCGGAGCCGGCTCCGAGCCACCTTCTCTTTTCTCTTTGAGAGAGGTCTTTGCCTTGACCTCGGGCACCTCCGCACACCAGGGCTTTTCCTGCCTGCGACTCGCTCGTGAATTCCCAGGGACCTTTTCACCAGACCTTTAGCATCTCAAAACACCAGGAAGAACCCCTTCCCCGCCCCGAAATCCCACCCTCGTTCTCCTTCACCTCGGTAGCTCCTTCCCAAGCCGTGGGGATCCCTGGGTGAACCCTACAGAGGATGCACCAGGCCAACTGCAGTGTTTGGAGCGGGGCTGGGAGATGGCCCTTGGGCAGGGGAGCAGGGGGCTCTTTCAGAGATGAGCCGATCCATTCTTGGGTGGGGAATAGCTCCCGCATGGTTGGAGGCAGAATGCAGGGTGTGTTGCAGGCCAGGCGGTACTGTCACGTGCGTGGATCTCGCTAGCAGTGTGTCCTGGTGTGTGGACAGCACACTGCTGTGCTTTGTGCCCCTCTGACGTTCGCACTCTGTTTTATTCATTCGGCACATTCCCCTCCAAGGGATCCACCCTTCAGACAAGGAAAATTTATGTATCAATTTTGCATCATTGCCCTGTATTCTAACTCCCACCCGTTCGGTTTAAATTGACTTAAGAACTGGTTATCTCGAGAACTGTCAACCCAATTCCCCTTAAATTCGTTTTACACGGCCGCTGCGTAAAGCCAGCCCGCTTTGAGAGGCTGACATTTCCAGCCATCATTCACTGTCAAGTTACTCCGTGGCCCCGGCTGCATTTCCCGGCTCCCTTTCAGAAGGAAAGGTCTCCATTTGGCGAGTTTCTGAAGTCTCTCCTATCCCGGCACAACCCTGCTGCGTTTGCATTCAGCAAAGCTGCCACTTCCGCGATCTTTCTAGTACACAGTAATGACTTGAGACTTCTTGCAGCGAGCAGAGTTTCCTGGGCTCCGTGGCGTACTGCAGTCCGGCGCGGGAGCCTTCTCTGGGGTCGCGCAGAAGCTGCTGTAATGGGCAAGTTGTGTGGGTTCCCCACCCCCCACCTCTGTCCTTCCCTGTCCAGGAAACCAGCAATTCAAATCAAAGTCAGTGTGTGAGTCTTTAATAGCGACACACAGCTCTCTTCTCCCGCTCCCACACACGCATGCAATTACTCCGACCCCGCGGAGATGGTGATTCTGGTGCCAGTTTTGATCAGCCACAGACAATTACCCGTCAGGAATGAGATTGGGCCCTCCCCACCGTCCTGCGGGATTGAACAAGCTGCCTGTGTCTGGGCAGACCGCACCGGGATGGCAGTGAACTGGAGGTGGAGCTGGGCTTTCGGGTGGAGGGGACGTCCCCAAGAAATCGGTTAGGGTTGTAAGAACTGCCAGACCGGATCAGAGCCGAGGTCCATCCAGCCCCCTTCTACCACAAGCCTACCAAAAACAAGGCAATTAATACAACCTTTAAAAGCTCACCCTACCCCAAGCAGAGATTTCACTCGGAAAAGGAAAATATTCCAGAGACTCCATGAAGTCCGCTAGGGACTTGGTTCTTGCTGCCAATTTTAAGCGGCAGGCGCCCTGATACCAGGGTGATGGTCCGCTGTGTAAAATCACTAACTTGCATCCCATGGGGCCGCAGCTGCTTTGGGGGAGGGGGCTCTCCCCGCTGGCGAGCGATGCCTGTGTGCAAACAGGTGTTGTGGAAGAAATGCCTTTCCCGTTTGGCAGTGCTAAACAGCCGTCCAATCTCAGTAGCTTCAATCCATTCCTAAAGTGCCACCCAGAGAACTTCCTGTTGCCGTGCGATAGAAGTGTTTATTTATTCATCTGCTGTGCATTTACGGGCTATTTCAGCTAGAAAAGCACTCCGCTCTTCCATTGCAATTTCAAGAGCAACTAGCATCATAGCACAGGGAAACTGATCCGCGCTTTGGCTGTGCAGGCAGCGTTGCTGGGTCTGTAGTAGCGATGAGCATGTCCTTGGCCAGCTTTCATTTCTGGGGGAGGCTGCCTGGGCCGCTGAGTGTCCCCAGATCTTTCAGCCAGGGAGCTGGGAGGGCTTGGGTTACCTAAGGGTGTAAACGCCAAGGAAGGGAGCGGAGTGCACTTGGTGGGGTTAGGGGTGACATTGAGGAGGGAAGGCTGTGGAAGGACTGCGAGGAAAGTCTGCCGGGAGGTGCCGCATGTTTTGCCTCTGGAATAGTCCCCCAATGGAAGATCCGTCACTTGGGGCTCTCCGGCTCTCGAGAGCGAACTGTAGGGAGGTGAAGTCCTGTGGGGCCAAGCAGCCAGCCAGACGAGCTCCCTGCCGCCCGTCGCTTTCCGGCTGTAGAGATTTGAGGTGAAAAGAGGCGGTGCTGGAAGAACTGGCCCTGGGACGGGGGGGCTCGTGATGTTCCAATCAGGTGTCTCTTTCCAGGGCGTGTTAGCTCAGCCATCAACCTGCTGGAGTTCTCTGGCCCGGCTACGTGGGAGGTCAGGCAGAACTGGGTTCTCGCAGTGGTCTCTTTAGGCCTTGAAAGCAGTGGGCAGACGAACGTTTCGAGAGACCCAGCCAGCCCAGGAGTTCCGACGGGACTGCAGGATGACGTGGGCAAGCCACTAGTTAAGAGATGCTGTCCCTCCTTTTAATTAGCTACCACACTGCAGGGCTAGAGCCCACGTGATAGGTACAACGAAAAGGGCGGGTAGATATCTGTCCCCCGTCGCTGTAGTGTCAGAGTGCTTTACAGTCTTAGAATGCATCTGCCCTCCCAACGCCCTGTGCTATTATCCCTGGGCTGTTAGCAGCTGGGAAACTGAGGCACGCCAGGCCCGGGTCACACAGGCAGTCTGTGGCAGAGGAGGGACTTGAACTCCGGTTTCCCAAGTCCTAGGCTAGAGCACTGCCCCACCCTCCAGTAGGGCTAATCCTGGCGAGCTTTATTTCCGTACCAACCCTGGTGGTGGAAGTGATCACCGGAGGGTCCCCGACCCCCTGGCCGAACGAGGTACGGTCGGGCCGGGACAGGCTGCCTCGGTAATCTCTGGGGAGCCTTTGTGCGCGGCGCAGCTCGTTGGGGGTTCCAAGCACCTTCCCCAAAGCGCAGGAAGGAAGCTCCGGAACCCGGGCGCGGAAGGGAAAGCGTGGCCCCGAGCTGGGAACCGGTGATGAGCCAGCAAACACCGGGCTCAAAGGGCACGTTCCAGCGAAAGGCTCCCAAGGGGCTGGGGTCAGAGGATCAGGAGAAGGGGGAGCGGCGCAGGGCCCAGGCTTGCAGGTGACCCAGCTCTATAGAGCAGACGGAGTGACGCAGAGGGAAGCGGTGAGCTGAAGTGACTAGACGCAGGGCTGGGTTCTGAATGGACGGTGAGCTGTCGCGGGAGCAAAGGCAGCCTGCTGACGTGCAGGGCTGGGTGTCGCCTAGCTGCTCCGTTCGCCTCTGGCACGGGATCCGAGCCGCTCTCGTGCCGCCTGCGGCTGGTCCCCAGCATGTGAAAGGCACCACGGGAAGAGAAGCTGTGATGTCCTGTAGGCCCCAGCGTCTGGGCTTGCTTACCCCCGGTCCGGTCGTGTGTGCAGCAGTGAGGACAGGCAGTTCGGAGTGGACAGCTGAACTGCGGGGTGGAGTCGGTCTCCTGGGAACGTAGGTGGATTTTGCCCAGTGCCTGCCGCAGCAGATAGCAGAGCTGTGCCGTTGGGCACTTTGCTGCTCCCGGCAGGAACGTCCCCTCCTCCCGCAACACTCACTCACGCTCCCGAACCAGACAGCACCTACCAGCTGGGACAATGTGGATACAAGTGATTGGAGCTACCCCTGTCAGACGCCGTGCGCTCAGTGATGTTCATCCTTGCCTTTGTGCGTGGGGATTTGCCATTGGCTCACTCAGAAAATCCAGTTACTCGCCATTGCTCTCCCAGTCGTTAGTGTGAAGTAACGAGGTTCTGCTGCAATTAAAACTAATCAATAAAAGCCCGTTTTGGCCCTTGGCCGCCCTGCCCTGCTGTGCTCTGGATCAGTCGGGCGCTGGGGCAGTGAGTGCGGCAGGAGAGTGGGGCTAGGCCAGATGGCTTTCTGTAGCACTTGCATTGCAGCGAGGGCGTCCTGCGAAGGGCTGGAGATGTCACGCTTGCAGCTGCGACTCACAGGCTAGTGACTAAGGCAGCGTCTTGACCAGGGTGCTAAGTGGAACAAGGACTCAGCTGTAAGACAGGAATGGGGGAGCTGGCCCTTTAAGTTCACAGTGCGTGTCAATTCCACTGAGCCGGGGAGCTGGGCAGAGACGAGGAACCTTTGAGGGTGGATTGGCACGTGGTGGCGGTTCTGGGGCTGGGATCCTGATGCCCATCTGCCGGGCACACTCAGGGCGGCCCACTTAGATCTTGGGCTCCGTGAGACATGAAGGTCGGGGACTTTGGGAGGTGGCAAGCAGGCCCCTGGTAAAGCAGCCATTGGGAAGCCTGCCTCTTGCATGGTTTGCCCATTAGTGCAGCCCGGTTATGCCCACGTGGTCTGGGTGTGCCTCTCGATGCCAAGGGAGGGAGCCGCTGGAAGGAGACCCACGCGTGAGGAGCAGGAGCTGCTTTTGTGGGGTCCACGCGAGCCTCCCAGCGCAGAGCCAGGCGGATGCTCGCAGGGGTGCAGAACCCCAAGTAAGCAGTGCGGGGGGGCTGGGTGCAGGGTTGTGGGCTCTCAGTCTAGAAGAAGATAGGCCAGGCTGCCCAGGTGAAAATGGATCGGAATCTTTCCCAGTGATTGTGCGGCCTCTCCTAGCCAGGGCTTGCGTAGGGTTGTGTGGCTGACACGGAGCCAGAAACCGCACCTTAGCTCTGGCACAGGAGGGACGGAGGGGAGGGCCTCTCGGGGGCTCTGTCTGTGATCTTGTGACTCGCAGAATTGATGGCGTTTCCCTGGCCTTGGCTAGCCCCAGCTTGCTCTAATTACACACGTCACCCCGCAGAAGGGGCTTCTCTGCCTTCCCTACAGGAAAATGTAAATGACTTTCTTTCTTTAGAAACTCTCTAAACATCCTAAGAGATCTCTGCTTGGGTGCATGTGTGGGGATTTTCCCTCAGATTGCAGGGGAAGCGCGGAGAAGGAGAGGTGAGAAATTGCTGTTGGATTTTGGAAGGTCAGATGTTTGCTGTTTCTCCACCCAGCATCTTCCATATGTCTGCTCTCCTGCTAGCGATACATCGTCAGCTGCAAGGCCCCGGAAAGATGCAGCCCCTCGGTATGCCAAGGGTTTGCTCCATCTCCTAGCCTAGGTTTGAACGTTAAAGCATCTAGATTCACTGAGGGCTGCTTTGCTGAAGGTAGTTTCACGGGAGGAGAGGTGGCCCTGGATGGAGTCGATAAGGGCTTGTCTGCTGGAAGGCAAAAGACAGACGGTGCTAGTTGCTTTACTGAAGGCTTTGAAGAGCACGGAGCATTGGAAGGAATTTGTCACAGAACCGGTCTCCTGTCTTTGCCTCCCCCTGCTCTTAATGAGAGCACATTAAAATCTCTTGATATTAAAATTCACTAACTCGTGCAACGTCCCTGATTGGAACTTGTGTGTTGCACCAGAGTGTTGGTTCCGTTTTGTACCATTACGCTGTGATTCATCCTTTCAATGGAGGGGAAAGACATTCCCCCCACCCTCCTCTCTCTGAATGATTGTCAAGATAAAACACACCGTTTATGTTCTCTCTGCTTCTCTCCAGCGCGGGCTGCGTTTACCCGTCGCATTGGTGGTGGTGCTAAATCTCCTTTCCATTTAAATTCGCCGCCATCCCTGGGCACAGTCCAGACCTTCCGCGTCGTGTTTGGCACGTACTCCATGCACACACGCCTGCACGCTCCCCTTGCTGGGGCTTAGCCAACGCAGGAGCCATCAGCCCTCGCGTTTGCCATTCGCTCTTACCGCTGGTTTGAGACACTCTTTGCAGCTCCCTTGTGTGGCGTGGCGGGTGAATCGCGGGTTTGGAATTGCTGCAGGATCCTGCGTGCGTGTGGACTGGAGCAGAGCAGCTGTTCGATGGGAGGGTCGAGGAAAGGCTTTACAGTTAGTAGAGTGGGGAGGCGCACGCCTTGGCTGATGTTTGCACTAGCTTGCTATAAATAGACGTTGCTCCAAGACCTCTTCTCCCAGTAGTGCCCCGCTTTGTTCACTTTGCAGACTGAACCAGGAAAGCTGTTTTCTAGCACGCGCCCGAGTTCAGTGATTAGCTTCTTTGGGGGCCAGGGGGGTTAGCAAGCTGTTACTAACAAGGTGACAATGAGCTGCCTCTAACGAGCGTGTATCCATCTCTCCTGGGTCTCCATTGGTAGGCACAGGGATTTCTTCAGCCAGGTTCCACCCCAGAGGTGGCTGGTGTTCAAGAGCGCAAGGCGACCCAGCATGGCTTCCTGGAACGTAGCATTTGGGGTGGGCAGAATTCGGTCTCCGCGGACTAGTGGGGAGGAGGGAAAGGGAAACGTGAACTAGAACATCAATTACATGTGTTCTTTGGGCAGGAACGGCCTCTCATTGCTGGCTGTGAGCAGCGCCCAGCACATGGGGCCCCAGGGGCTACTGTCATGCTCATAATTAATATCACTTGTCCTGACATGGCTGCACCACGCGCTGTGCCCGGGAGGAACCTGCAGGAGAACCCCCCGGGCTCCCGGGATCTCCTCTCCCCCGCGTGACACTTCAGATGCCTGCCTGGACTGCAGGCTCCAGGGGGAAGGGGCTGGGTTTCTGTGCAGCGCATGGCACAGTGGGTCCCCCTCCCTATGGCACCAGCTGGCTGCTAGTAACAGTCACCCCCCGGTGGGCTGGCAGCAGCAACACGGCCCATTACTGGGAGGTCCTAAATCGAGAGCAAAGGGCCTCTGGTATCCCCCGGACGGACAGACGTACGTGTCAAGTGTGTAGCCGTGTGCCTGAGCCCCATGCCAGCCTGTGTCGGATCCGGAGGTGTGCGCTCAGCCCCGGGGCAGGAAGGGCCGAGAGCGTGTGCTGGTTCCTGTTACCTGTGTGCAGCTCCGATCTGCAGCGCGCTCGGCTTTCCCTTGGCTCATTGCTTTCACGGCTAGCTGAGCACAGAATTGCATCCGCTCCTGTGAAAGCGCTCTGGGCCCAGCGCTTGATCTGCACGTCCAAGCCTCTGCCCGGCCCGGTCGGAGGCGGTGATGTCCCCGAGGGGCTGAGGAGCCGGCAGGCTGAGCACGTGGGGAGGGGGCTGTACCAGCTGGTGGTTACTGTGGCAGCAGTGAGAGCTGGAAGCTCTGCCACACAAGGGGAAGAGGCAGGTTCCCCTCGATAGAGCAGCCGCTGGCTGCTGCGCTGGTCAGTGCAAAACCCTTCCAAGGTGGTGGGCTGGATCCTGCGAATGGGTGAGCGGTAGCTCGCTCCCTGGGAGCAGGGGGCAGGAGCCCTGCTGGCTACGATTCTCTAGGCAGGGCTGGGTCCGTGTCACCTCTGGGTAGGTCAGAGTGTGGCGCAGCGCTGCTGGCGCCAGAGGAGCTCAGCGGCGCTCGTTCTAGGCGCTGCTGCGTGGGGCCGGTGACGCTGCTGGTTTGGACCTGCGTGGTCGGGAACGGTCCTGGCTACCCGAGAGCTGCAGTCAGCCGGGACAGAGCTGCCGGCGTTAGGCCTGAGGGAGCTGGGAACAGGCCGTGGACTCCGCAGTTTCTCCTGCCCCTTGGTCCCTCTGGATTTCCAGGCCCAGCTCCTCCAGGGTGGGTCGAGGAGGGCAGGGGTGGGGAGCGGGAGTGGTTCTTCGCTCCCAGGAACCGTCTGTATCTTTGCAGAACACACCATGGCCAGGCGCTGAGCAGAGAAACCTAATAACTGAATGAGATGTCCTGAGGCAGCTTGTCCACCTCGCTGTGCTCGAGGGGCCATGCGGAGAGCAGCCTTTGTAGGCAGTGTTGGCGCCAGGTTAGGTTTTTATTATGCATTGACCCCTTGGCGCTTGTTTCCATCTGCTCTCCACGCTCGTTGAATTTCGATCGGGAGATTTTGCATTTTGTCTCTGCTCAAAGCTGCAGCCCTTCTCCGGGGTGATGGAGCCGGGCGAATGTTGAGTTCTTAGGGCCGGAGAGCAGGGACAGCACGGGCAGTGGCGGTGCAGGCACCTGAGTTCTGCCCTGGGGTGGGGAGCGGCTCTAGTGGCAGGTAGTTCCCTTGGCCCTTCTGAGCACCGTTGAGGGTAGCGTGGGATCCCGCCGATGGCTCTGGTGGCATATTTGGGCCTCTAGTTCCATCTGGAGCGGGCCCTTCCAAACCTTGTGGCAGTCACGCCCTGCGGAGGTATGCACCCCCACCCCAGGGCACTGGCAGAAATTAAACTCCCTTGCGGTGCCAAGAGAAGGAATGTGGGCATTCGTCATACTGCCCCTCTCCCCCGGCACGCATCAGCAGCAGGGTGTGAACCCGCTGAGGCCTTCAGCTCTCGTGAGCTAAAGGGCAACTGCATTAGCTGGCAGCAGGTGTAGGCTGTTACCTTCCAGTGGACCAGGCGCTAGGAGGGGACCTGACCGGACCCACACTCTGCTAGCATGGATTGTGTGTTCACACTGCCTAGGCACAGCGACTCCTGGGAGGGACAGTCGTCCTGTAGTCTGCAGGCTGGCATGGCTGTTGTGGGAGTCTCTTGAAGAAACCAGAGCTGTACGGTTGGGTGCAGTTTGTTTCTGTGTCGCACATTGGTGTTTAAAAGGCATCTGGCATGGGGATGTCGCTGCACCTCCCTCCACAGGGTGGAGTGGTACCAGTGCCTGCTTCCTAGGGTGACCAGACAGGAAGTGTGAGAAATCAGGACGGGGTGAGAGGTAATAGGCGCCTATATAAGACACAGCCCCAAACATCGGGACTGTCCCTATAAAATCGGGACATCTGGTCACCCTACTACTTTCCCAAACGGAGCAAGGGCCCCTCTACCTCCGGAAACGTTCAGGTTAGCAGGACACTCTAGCAAAGGTCTGCATGCTGCTCGGCCCTCTGACAGCAGCCAGGGCTGAGCAGCCGCCGGTGGAACGGACCCCTTGGAGTGGTCCTTCCCAGCACGGTCCCTAGGAACCAGCAATCGCGCCAGCGGCACTGTCTGGGCTGAGGGGGGCCTGGGACCGTGGCGGCTGCCTCGGTACGTACCAGCCATCCCTTACTCCTCCAGGAGGGACGGGGGCTCACGGGTGCCACGCAGTGATTGCTCCTGGCCGGGTGGCTCTGGGGCGGCATGGCCAGTGGCGCAGACTGTGCCCTTGGGTTGGGCAGAGGAGTCTAGGCTAGGAGCAGAGAGGGGGAGCTGAGGGCCATGTTGGCCCATCGCATCGAGCCATCGCACCCCCCATCCAGAGGGCAATGGAGCCTCTTGTCTCCGCAGTCGCTCTGCCATAGCCAGGCCATGGGCAGCCTTTGGCCAGCCCAGGAGTGGGCTGGAAGAGTCTCCCGGGTACTGCACCAACCCCACTTAGCAATGGCTACCAGCTCATCTCCTGGCACGGCTAGAAACCTTCCTCTTCCACCTCTGGGGGGTCACAGACCGGCAGCTGGACCATCCGGCCCCCTACTGCTAAACGGGGGGCCATGTGCAGCAGGTTGAGAACACGATTGAAAAAGATTGAGGGAAATTTGAAAAAATCGGGTTGGTTTAGTCTGGAGAAGAGATGACTGAGGGGACATGACAGCAGTTTTCAAGTACAGAAAAGGTTGTTACAAGGAGGAGGGAGAAAAATTGTTCTTAACCTCAGAGAACAGGACAAGAAGCAATGGGCTTAAATTGCAGCAAGGGAGGTTCAGGTTGGACATTAGGAAAAACTGCCTCACTGTCAGGGTGGTTAAACACTGGAATAAATGGCCCAGGGAGGTTGTGGAATCTCCATCACTGGAGGTTTTTAAGAGCAGGTTAGACAAACCCCTGTCAGGGATGGGCTAGATAATACTTAGCCCTGCCTTGAGTGCAGGGGACGGGACTAGATGACCTCTCGAGGTCCCTTCCAGTCCTATGATTCTCTGAAAATGCCTCTCATGCTTTCATTTGCAAACAGCCGTCTCCGCTCCAAGTCTCGGCTTGCTCCGAGCACGACAGATTGTGTTTTGCTGGTAGTTTGCCAACCTTGCGGGTCGGGCAAGGCTGGCGAAAGGTCAGGGCATGTGCAATTCCTTTGACAGTCAACCAGCTGCAGGTTGGCTGCATAAAACTCTAAACCCTGGGTTATTAGTAATTTGCTGCTGCTCCTTTTCATCCGGGCTCACCCATCGCTCCCATCGCTCCCTGGGGGCTGCGTCCCTCAGCGGCATTGTGAGCTGGGCGTAGAGGAGCAGGAAGAGTCCAGCAGGGTTCTCAGCGCCGGCGCCTCCATCTGAAATGCACGTTTCCAGGCTGGGTGGAGAAACCCGGCGCCTCTTGGAGGGGGGAGATTTGTGGCTACTGAGTTCTGCCGAGCTCTGGAGGCTGGAGCCAGTTTGTGGCTCTGAATTATTTATTCCGTGTATAGGACTGGAAGGGACCTCCTGGGTCAGCGAATCCCATCTGCGTCTAGTGCGACCAGCCCCGGGCCTACAGCCCCATTCCGAACGTTAACCAGCTCTATTTTAAACCTAGCGGGGTCCGGAGCCCCCTCCTCCTGGCGGGGGCTGGGCCAGAGCCTCTCCTCTGGAGGTTGGAAACCTGCTTCTCCTTCCAGCCTGCGTTTCCCCCTGGCTGGCTTATCCCCATTGGCTC
>NW_020664581.1:2058350-2062904 GCF_002925995.2 Terrapene triunguis | reverse complement strand
ACCTGGCCAGGGTTAGCAACTCCAGGTGGGTTTGTCTCTGCCCCGAAAGCAGCCCCCCTCAGCCAGGCTCCCTCCTGCAAGCACTGGAGGCAACATGTGGTCCCATCACGCTTGCCCTGGGTTGTTGCGGCCGCTGCCGTGAGGACTTCCCTCTTTCCGGCCAGTCATGGGCTGTGTAACGATAACCCAGTTCTACCCTGCTAGCGCCCTGCCACAAACCCACCGTCAGTCAAAGCAAGAAAACAGCCTACTACTGCTGTCAGCTGAGAGAGATGCACCTTTAGCTGAACGGGTAGGGGCCTATGCAGCGGTGTTGCTGGTCCTGCTGCCCGTCTCCCCTCCCCCCATGGTGTTCTAAGTGAGTTATTCATTAATTAAAGCGCAGAGCCGCTGTCTCTGCGAGCCAGGCCAGTCCCCCGCCTCTGAAGTGCTGCAGCAATTTCAGCTCTGGAAATGCACCCGCCGGTCCCTGGCTGCTGCTGGAGATGGATTTCTGGGCCGCTCGCCTGCCAGCTGCCGGTGTCAAACGGTAATTTTAGAATGGGGTCAGGGCTGTATTTTTAGATTGGCCCGAGGATGGCTCTAGCGCGTATTTAACACGTCCTCGCCTCCCTGCACGGAGGCTAGTGCCAGCGCAGCACAGGCACCGCTTGGCCGGGCTCGTCAGGACTTAATCCTCCAGCAGCTTACAGCTCTGCAGCTTCCCCCCAAATACCTAGGGCACAGTTAAAGGTTTTCTCATAATCATCTCAGCACTTCATCCCGTGCCAGGTCAGCAGCTTTCAACTCCTTTGCTAAACGCTGGAGTCCTTCGGGGCCCGAGCGGGAGCGGGGCTCTTTCCTTTAGTTAGTTATTGGAGGAGGTGAATTTAGCGGGAGGTTCAGAGCCCTGGCGACCCAGTGGTCTCCTTAGCCGGGCAGCAGGAGCGAAAGCTTCCTCTGCTCGCAGGCATCAGCCCTGCCCCGAGGGGGTGTGGCCCGTCAGCCTGCGGTCTCTCTGCCAAGGTGTGGGTGTGGAGGCTGAGTAGGGCCAGCCGGGATGGAGGGTGTGATGGGTTCGGTCACAGAGACCCCCTTGGGACTGTCACCTGATGTGCTGAAATTACCTCTGGGCCCGTTTTCCCTGCCAGCTTGGGACTCCAGAACCCTGTCTTGTTGAGCCGGACACACTAGCCTGCTGCGACAGAGAGCCAGGGTCTGGTCCACGCCCCCAAAGCTGCAGACTTAACTGAAAACAGCACAGCAAGTGCTCCTGTCTCCAGCACCCAGACACCCAGCTCCCCATGGGATCCAAACCCCAAATAAATCCGTTTTACTCTGTATAAAGCTTATATAGGGTCAATTCATAAATTGTCCACCTTCTATAACACTGATAGAGAGATATGCACAGCTGTTTGCTCCCCCAGGTATTAATCACTTACTCTGGGTTTGTTAATAAACAAAAGTGATTTTATTAAGTATAAAAAGTAGGATTTAAGTGGTTCCAAGTAATAACAGACAGAACAAAGTAAGTTACCAAGCAAAATAAAACAAAACACGCAAGTCTAAGCCTAATACATGAAGAAACTGATTACAGATAAATCTCACCCTTAGAGATGTTCCAAGAAGCTTCTTTCACAGACTAGACTCCTTCCTAGTCTGGGCCCAATCCTTTCCCCTGGTACAGCCCTTGTTAGTTCCAGCAGACACCTCAGGTGGAAAGCCGGGGTTTTCTCATGACTGCAGCCCCCTTTGTCCTGCTCCACCCCCTTTTATAGCTTTGGCACAAGGCGGGAATCTTTTGTCTCTCAGGGTCCACCCCCCCTCTAAATGGAAAAGCGCCAGGTTTGCAGTGGCGAAAGCGCGTGTGTGGAGCGAGTGCTCTCACGGATATGCATACTTAGCACTGCTCTTTCAGGCAGAGCCCGGGCTTGGGGAATTCCAGATGAGAGGTCAATTTTCCATCCAGCTCTCGGGGTCTGAACACCAGGGATCCAGCCCCTGTTGGCTGAGGACTCCCAAAGGTGCTGGATGTTACCGTGAGGAGCAAGAAGGCAGCCGTGGAGAGGGAGGTCTCACGTAGCCACGGGTGGGGGGCAAGGGAGGCATTTGCAGCCCTGTGGGTGTCCTGGGCACAGTCCAGTTTAGCAGTGGGGATGACGGCGTCGTTGGTCCGGGGCTGCAAGAGCAGCGTGGGGGGCGGGGCAGGCATAGCTTTGAACAATTGTCTTTGCAGGGGGCATTCGGAGGGGGGCCTGGTGCTGCGTAAGGGGAGCCCCTGGCCGGGCGCGCCGGTGTGGACGGGTAGCAGGAAGCTGCCTGGGTGGCGGCTCGGCATAGCCACCTGCCCTCAGACTAGCACAAGTGACCGCCCAGGCTGGGAATTGCTGCTCCCAGCTGCAGTGCAGGCGTAGCCTGGGGTAGCGAGGGGCTCTGTCCTCTCCCTCCTGTCCCAGTTCTCCTGCCGGTAGCGCCAGGTTACAGGAGCCTTAGTCCCCATGGTATCCTGCTGGGGGGCTTGGTACGGGTGTGCCAGTGCCCTCTGGTCCTGTCGGCACGTCAGTCTGCAGCGCGCCAGGGCCCCTGTCTTGCGTGCGCTCCTCGACAGAGTCGAGTGGTCTGGGCAGCAGTGTCAAATGGGAGTGCTGGAGAGCACAGGGCACACCCGGGCATAGTGCACTGGTCTGTGCAAGCCATGCGCCTCCATCACTGCCCCTCCATCCTCAGCCCGCGCCTCCCTGCAGTTCAGCGTTGGGCTCCCCGCAGACAACGGTCAGGCTTGACAAAGCCCTGGCTGGGATGATTTAGTTGGGGATTGGTCCTGCTTTGAGCAGGGGGTTGGACTAGATACCTCCTGAGGTCAATTCCAACCCTGAGATTCTGAGATTCTATGCTCCTCAGTCCTGACCCGCAACCCTGCGGCTGTTCCAGCCCCAGGTGCCCTGGGCACAGCTCTGCCAGGAGCAGGGGCAAACTCCTGTTGATTCCTGCCCCTCTAACCAGGCTGCCTCCTTCCTCCCCCCACCCCTGTCTGGGTTTAAAACCAGGACACAGAGGTTCTGCCAGGAGCGCCCTGCTGGCGTTCTGCTCCGGCGGTTCCCTTGCTCACCCGCCCATAGAGCAGGTGTGCATGTCTGGGCACTGGCAGAATCCAAGTCACATTGCCGGGTTGCACCAGAGTCACGGGCAGAGCCCAGTGTGGAGTCGGCACCTAGCAGCGCCAGTCCCAGCTCTCGCGGCAATCCCAGAATAGCTTTTGTTTTGGAGCACGAAGGTGTTGGCGATGGAGCCACAGCCCACATGGGGTCAGCGTCGGCAGGGCCTGCAGGGGCCGTGCGCAGCGCTCAGGATCAAACTGTCCGGCCCACGGCCAGAGATGCTCCCCAGCCCCTGCCTGGCACGTGCCTGCGCTCACCTGCCTGGGCGGTGTCAGGGTTCCCTCCCCACTCTGAACTCTGGGGTACAGATGTGGGGACCCGCATGAAAGACCCCCTAAGCTTATATTTCACCAGCTTAGATTAAAAACTTCCCCAAGGCACAAATTCCTTTCCTTGTCCTTGGACGGTATTGCTGTCACCACCAAGTGATTTAAACAAAGATTCAGGAAAAGGACCACTTGGGTCCTATTTCCCCAAAATATCCCCACAAACCCCTTCACCCCCTTTCCTGGGGAGGCTTGAGAATAATCTACCAACCAATGTGAGCACAGACCAGACCCTTGGGGTTTTAGGACACTAAAAACCAATCAGGTTCTTAAAAGAAGAACTTTATTATAAAGAAAAAAGTAAAAGAAGCACCTCTGTAAAATCAGGATGGAAGGTAATTTTACAGGGTAATAAAAAGATTTAAAACACAGAGGATTCCCCTCTAGGCTCAACTTCAAAGTTACAAAACCAGGAATAAATCTCCCTCTTAGCACAGGGAAAATTCACAAGCTAAAACAAAAGAGAATCTAACGCATTTCCTAGCTATTACTTACAATTTCTGTAATTGTAGATGTATCATTTCAGTAGGAGCTAGGTTACCTGCTTGGTGTCTCTCTCTCTCTCTAACCAGAGGGAACAAAAACAAAGAGAGAACAAACAAAACCTCCCCCCCAGCTTTGAAAGTATCTTCTCCCCTTACTGGTCCTTTTGGTCAGGTGCCAACCAGGTTATTTGAGCTTCGTAACCCTTTACAGGTAAAGGAGGGATTTTATGCTACCTGTAGCTGTATGTTTATGACAGGGGGCTTCCTGTGGCTCGAATTTGTCTGCAGGAGCCAGGCTGGCCCTGCCGTACCTGGCATTTCAGTGCTAGCACCGCTGCCAGACGCTGCCCCTGGCCCTTCTCCATCAGCGTGTGCTGGAGCGTGCCTGCCTTCGCGGTCATGACTCTCCTCCTTCCGCACGTCTCACCTCCGGACTCTTTCTGAAGCTTCGCTGTCACAGGAACGGTGTCCTCGATAGGCTTGTGCCCAGCGATGTAGACATTCAGCGTCAGTGCTTGGCGCGCCCCATGGAGCTGGGGAGCAGCCGTCCTGGGCGGAAGGTGCCTGCGGCGGGGCCCTGCTCTGTCTGGCCCAGCGTTCCCGTAC
>NW_020664581.1:2057707-2058340 GCF_002925995.2 Terrapene triunguis | reverse complement strand
TTTGTACAGCATTGCTGAGCGGGGTCGGGAAGATCGAGAGCAATTCACCGTTTCCCTTTATTGATTCAAATGGCGGGAGAAAGTGGTCTGGCAGCTCTAGGCCATTTATCATAAAATATTCTTACTGTCAAGGTGCCATCCCCAGCCTTCCGGCCGGCCGGCCTTCCCTCCCCTCTCCCTGGGCCGATGGACCGGGCCGGCCCTGTCCCCACGCTCCCGGGCTGATAACAGGGCAGTTGATGAGCTTGCTCTGGGCCCGTGCGGGTAAAGGCTTTGCAGAGCTCTGACGGGCGGTGTTCCATTAGCGCTCACTGTGCAGCCCACGTTTCTCCTTTATGATTAGGGTTTTAATTAGAGGCTTCGGCTGGCATGTCAGCGGTTTGTGAGCGGAGCGGGAGGTGGCTGGTTTCTCTGGGCTGAAAGGGAACGACGTTCTTTCGAGGAGAAAGGGGAGCAGGGCGTGGAGCAGGGTCAGTGCTGAAATACATTCCTTTGCTGGGATCCCCATCCGCGCCATGCAGCAGTGTCCCGTATGTTTTACAAGAGTGCCCAGGTGTCCTGACTGAGACTGGGGCCGGCAGATCTCTTTCCTCCCCCACCCCTCCGCTCCGAGACTAGGGTCCCTGCTGTGCC
>NW_020664581.1:2052285-2057697 GCF_002925995.2 Terrapene triunguis | reverse complement strand
GGCACTTATGGGGCTTATGATCTATGGGGATCTTGGCTGGGGAGGGACCATTCTTAAACCAACGATCCCATCTGAGCCGGCCAGCCCCACGAATCATGGGCTCCCCACCCCAGCTCCCATTGCTGGAGCCCAGCACCAGGGCAATCGGGCAGGCAGCCCCTGAAAAGCCTTTTCTGCGGCAGGCTCTGGGAGTGTGCGCTGGCCTGGCCTGTCTCCCTGCCTCGTGCTGCACTCAGCTTGGGTTCGATAGCCAGGCTAACAGGAACAATTCATTTAATCCGTGGGCAGAATTTCCCCCTGTCAAGGTGTAATTCTCTGCCTCAGATGCATTTTTCCTGCTCTAATAGGGAGGCGTAATTCTCCACTTAACGGCTGCGCGCAGCTTGATTCCCGATACCCTTGAAAGCCTCTTTCATGCTGCTGGAGCTCCCACGACAGCGGTTCCCTTGAAACGCTGTACAGCAGGCGCCGCGGGGGGCCGGCGCCCTGGGAGCGAGCACTTGAGATGCCTTTAAGGAATTAAATGCTGGAAAATGCCGGTGGGAAAGTTGGCTTAGTCCGAATCCCGTGGGGAGTGCAGAGTTCGGTGTGGGCCTGCTGAGAGCTCCACGAACCCTCTGCCGCCGCACGACTGGTGGCTTAGCCTTGCCGGGACCCAGCGGCCTGGCCAGACGGCGGAGAACGGGGAGAGACGTATCCCAGGCTCCCAGCAGTGTTCTGCGAGGGCGGCGGAGGGCTTCCCAGCGGGAGGTAGCTTGTAGCCTTTGGCGGAGCGGCACTGGGGTTTAGCAAGCTTGCTCCCTGCCGCTAAGGGTATGTGCAGGGTTTGCGCCCCGTCCCTGCAGTGGGTGCTGGAACCCCCCCGAAGACCACCCCAGATCTCCCCCCAGAGCTGGTTGCAGTGGGGGATTCCTGTCCGTGGAAAATCCCCTCTCATCTCAAATTGGGACGGAAACTCGCAGCTTCCCATGGGCGGAAATGCTGCAGGCTGGATTCTGGCCCCTTGCTGAGCTCGGAGCGCTGCCTTTCGCTTCGGCTGGAGCGCGGTTTCCTGCCAAACTGGTCTGGTCGTGGAAAACGGTTCAGTTGGAAGTCATCCCCCTCCCCCGTATCCCCACCTTCCACTTGCAGCGCAAGGTGCCGACTTCGACCTTCCCCCGCTAACCCCAAACCAGACCCTACCCTGCGCACGCTCCGGTGGCACAGCCAGCAGGTGCTCCGGTACTCCCCGTTGGCTGGTGCAGGGCCGGAGCGCGCTGGTGAGCATGGCTAGACCAGACGGTACTCAATGGTCCCTTGGCCCGTCGTGGGATCTACTCCGCTCTGTGGTTGTCGAGTCGCCTTGGCTCTGATCTGCTGCTGTGGTAGCCGTTCTGCAGAGGGCTGGCGGGTGGATTCAGAGAAGGATGCCTGTGCTCTGCATGGAGATCTCTAAAACACGTGCTGTGCGCCCGACTCCTGAGAGCGCCGCGTTCCCAACCGCTGGGGGTTTCTCGGTTTCGAATCACTGAGCAAAAAATGACTTTGCATTGTATCCTGTTTGAGAGCAACAAAGTGTGCGGCTGTATTCTCCTCGGCACACCTGCCATCCCCGTACACGCCACTCGCCGTCACGCTTGCAGGCCGGGCAGCAAGCGCCAGCCCTGGCTGGCTGGGAGCGAGCGCGTGGGGCGTCTGGCGGAGGAGAGCTGGGGGGAGGGGCAGGCGTCCTTGCATTTCCTACAGCTAATGTAGCCAGCCGCGAGTCCTGCTTGGTAACTGCTTTGACATTATCTATCAGATCACAGGAGGGATAGCGCAAAACCTTGTACGGTCTCCGCCTAGATCACGGCCCTCTCGATCTGCCGGCTGCGGCTGTGACAATGCTGGGAGCGGGCAGTGCTTTGTACGCGCCTGCGGGCAGGGACCTGGTGCGTGTTTGGGATGCTGCATGAAAGGGATGTCGCTGGGGGCTGGCTCTCCGCCCGGCTCCTGTTTACCAGGCTGCGGTGGGCCAGCCAGTGCGTATCCACCTTTAGAAGTTCCTCCTCCCCCATTGCTGCGCTGGCGGGGCTGAGCCGTGGGGGCCTGCGGGGAGCTGGTGGGTCGCTCGGGGCTGGCTCCGCTGCAGGACACACAGGGAGCTGGGGGGAGTGAGCCTGCACTAGAGGAGGAGGGGAGGACAGAGCAGCCGGCTGGGGACCAGGTGGCAGGGGAAGGTGCAGGGAAGCCGGGGGCGGGCTGGCAGAGGCATGTGCGGGGATGGGAAGCCTGTGAGTGACACATTCAGCTGGCCCAGACGCGCATCGGGCCAGAGACAGTTCAGTGCAAACCAGGCAGGGCTGTGCCCCCGGGCCCAGCTGTAGTTGGCACAAGGATGCTAGACACCCGGCGATGGGGGGTGGAGGTGCGGGGAAGGTGTAGAGCCCCTCTCGACTGAGGCCTGGTCTGTGCTCTGTAAAAGCTCCCCAAACCTGCTAGCAAAGGAAAGTGTCCAGCCCAGCCCCCTCCCCTGGTAACGCCGCGTGCGTCAGAGCTGTGGAGCAGGCACCTGCCCGTGCCCAGCGAGTGCCGGGAGTGAAGATCCCTGCAGCATCTGCACGCTTAGAAAACAGATTCTGTTAAACTTCCTACCAGAGCCAAATGCGTCTCCGGCGGTGCCAGGAACCCCCACCAGCAGCCTACGTGCCCGGGTGATGGGCACCACAGAAAAGCCGTCACTAGCAGCATGGCGTCTGTGAGGGAGCCGTTTGCGAAGCCCTGCGAATGTGCGGGGCAGTGCCCTGGCTCCATTCCCTGCCAGCCCTTGGCCCCATGCACAGAGCTGAGGACTTTACTGCACTAGTAGCAAAGCTGTGTCGACGGGCTCAGGCGGCGGCAGGGGCACGGCCCGCGGTGACCTCCCTTTGCCCTTGGTCCCGCTGCCCCAAATGGGACCCAGAGCCCCAGCCTTTGTCCTGAACGCCTGGTATTCCCGCAGCACCCCGGCCCCCGTCAGACCCGGCTGTACAAACTGCTGCCCCGAGAGTTCACACGCTGGTTTGTGACGGGGCCTGACAGGGATGAAACCGACAGACGGGACGGGCGGCCGCGGGAGTCCTAACGTGGCAGCTTTTCCCCGCTTGAGGCTGGCAGCTCGAAGGCAGGGGCAGAGGGTTGTGTAGGAGCGGGCAGAGAGAAGGACCTGGCCTTTTCCGCTCCTTTCCCTTGGGCTGTGGTGGGCACAAGCCACGCTGGAGAAGGCTGCCGGCCGAATCCGAGCTGTGGCAAAGCCCGTGCGGAGTGCTGAGCCGTGACCGGCCTGTAGTTTATTGTTAATAAGACAGTGAAATAGAGTCTTTGTGGGGATTTGTTGCGCTGGGCTGTGAGCTGCCTGCGGAGGAGAAATTGCTCAGCGCACGGCACCTTTTTATCGGTGCTTTAGAAAACATGGGAGCTGGGCGCCCGCGGGGTGGGGGCTGGAGCCCATGGGACCAGGTTGGGGCCTGGGGAAGGAGATCCCATCCCCGCTCAGACTGCAGGGTGCGGAGCAGAGGGACCAGAGCGGCCACGCTGCTTCTGGTCTGTAACAGGCTCATTATCGGCTGGGCTCTGTTCTGAGCCGGGAGGAGGCAGCGTTACTGTCTGTCTGCCCGGCGGCTTGCCGACATGCCCGTCACCTTGGCATCGGAGAGCCTGGGAAGTGCAGGGAGCTGGGTGCTGTGGGGCTCCCCACCTGGCCATCGGTGAGGCTTCGGGAGCAGCCCCTTGCCCACTGTAGGACAAGCTGTGCCAAGGCCTGGAGGAGGGACAGCGGGGGGGCAGGGGCGCGGGGGCCGCAGAAGGGATGGGCCGAGGGGAAGGAAGTTTGGGAGCTAAGAACCCATGGCTGGTGTCAGAGCCTCACTACACCCCGGGAGGAGGAAGGGTGGTTCATCCCCGGGGGAACCCCACAGTGAGGTCACTAGGAAGTGGGATGCGGGAATGGCTAGGAGGAAGGGGCTCTGGCAGCTCCAAGTGGGAATGGGGGGGGAACTCTGGCTGGAGGGGGTGGGCCCAGACTGGCCGCTCGGAGCGGGAATGGCTGGGGAGGTGGGGACTCTGGCCGCTTGGAGCGGGAATGGCCGGGTCTGGGGGTCCATGGACCGTGGAGCCCTTTGCAGGTGGGTGCTTGAACGGGAGCTGCAGTGTCTGTTGGTCTGGCCAGCGTGTGACGAGTCTCCTGGTCAGTTTGCGCCATGTGTGTCTCAGCTCGCTCGCTCGCTCCCCTCTCCGGAGCGGCCGGTGCCGCCTGCCCCCTGCCCCAGGAGGGGCTCTTTCCCGCATGGTGGGCTGCGTCTGGAGGCAGCCGGCTACTGACTCCAGAGGGGAGAGCAGCGCCCTGTTCCAGGCAGCCAGACTCTCTCTCCGGCTGCTGGCGCGGGGCTGGCTAGGCACAGGAGCTGGGACCCGCGTGTTTATCTCCCTTGGCTGACCTAGGTGTGTGACGCATGTTCCTGAGCAAATTGCTGCTGTCTCCTGCCGTTTGGCAGTCTGTCCATCAGAGAGCGGCCCCGTGGGACCCATTCGGTGCCAGCTCTCGGCCGGGCAAGCTGGCATCTTTCTCACCAGGTGGCCAGCGCGGGAGCTGCTCTGAGCTGGCACCCCCTGTTCCCTGCGTATCCTCCTTCAGGGGGTCCGGGCCAAGCCAGAAGGGCTGGCTCCACGTGCCTTGCCTTTGCACGGCTAGCCATCGGCAGTCTGTGCTTGCCACGCTGACGTGACCTCCCAGCACCGCCCTGCCCTTACAGGGGTCAGAGACCGGCCGTGTCCGCGGGAGTCCCAGCGAGGCGCAAACCCAGCTGGCCAGTTGGCATCAGCAGTGTTGCTGTGGGTTGTGCTACACCTTGGCATCTCCCAGGGCACCGGGAGGGGGGGAAGGGCCAGCACTCCGCTTTTGGAGCTTGGCCCTCTGGGCTTTGGTTACCTCCTCCCCCCGGGGAAGCTAACCCTGCGATGTGGGGCGGGGGGCACGGGACAGGCCCAGGGGGCTCTGGCTGTCTGTGGTGACGCTCAACACTCCCATAGGGCTTTCCAGCCGAGGGCGCTTTACAGCGGGTAATAAATGGAGTGCAGGAGACGGCGTTGGGGACGGCCGGGCCATCAAAGCACCTGGAAGCCAACGTTTTTGCCCATCTCTAAAAAGGGAAATAAAAACAACACAGGAAACTACAGACAAGTTAGTTTAACTTCTGTGCCAGGGAAGATAATGGAGCAAGTAATTAAGGAAACCATCTGCAAACACTTGGAAGGTGGTAAGGTGATAGGGAATAGCCAGCATGGATTTGTAAAGAACAAATCGTGTCGAACCAATCTGATAGCTTTCTTCGATAGGATAACGAGTCTTGTGGATAAGGGAGAAGCTGTGGATGTGGTATACCTAGACTTTAGTAAGGCATTTGATACGGTCTCGCA
>NW_020664581.1:2044056-2047285 GCF_002925995.2 Terrapene triunguis | reverse complement strand
GGGGGTCTAAGGGCTTTGGTTACCGCCTGCTGCAGCACGTGCCCCTCATGCCCCCGGCACATGCCCCCATCTGTCCGAGGCAGCCAAAGAACTCTGAAAGCTGCCGTCCCCTAGCGTCGTCTCTGCGGCAGGGCCAGGCAGCGTGGAGTGAAAAGCACCCCAGGCCTCAGCATGCTGCTGTCACAGGGCCAGGGGAGGCCGCATCTCTTTCGTAGGGATTAACCGATCCCTGGGGGCTGCAGTCACTTCACGTCGGGGGCAGCTCGGCCCGTCCTTGGCCTAGGCCAGCCGGTCTCTGCAGCCCTGCCAGGGAGTTAAATGCAAAGGTGCCAGCTCCTGCACAAAGGCAGAGTTTTGGAGCGCGTCCCGGCCTGGCCACCCCTCCCCTCACCCGCGTTGTGCAAATGAGCAGCCTTATTTTGACAAGGTGCCTGATTTAATTATGTTAGAGAAGCTGCCGGATTTTCCCAAGGTGCATAATATTTTGCGTTTATACAGAGTCATCCATCCTTAGGATCTCAGCGTGCTTCGCAACCGACACTGGGGGCTCGCTCACCCGCACTGCCATGCAGCCAGCTCTGGGGAGGAGGGGCCTCCAGCCGGCAGGTGGCATGCTGCAAGGAGTGGGAATCACAGCCCCAGGAGTTCAGTCAGACCCCTGCTCTTACGAGGCAGGTGCGGGGATTGGAGAGTCGTGTTTGAATGTCCCTGGACTCTGCTAATTGCAGCCCGGAAGGATGGAGAGTTGGCTGTTCAGCCTTGGGGGCAAGCACCACGGACACAGCCCTCCAAGTGCACCCTGTGGGCATGGCACCGAACTGGGCTCTGCCACTGGGCTGCAGGGTGACCTTGGCCACGTCACTGCGCCGGGCGCCTCGTGGCTAGGCAGAGCTGCAGGAGTGCTGACACCAGTGATGATATTATTAGAGCTCTTGTGGGTTTTTGCACTCCAGCTTCAAGAAGCAATTTACCCACTTGAGTTTCTCACTGAGTAGGAAAACGGGTCCCTAGTGGAGCTGGGAGCAGAGAGGAGGTGTTAGATCTCTGCTAACTGCCAGCATGCCCGGGCTGCAGCTGGCACCCGGCCTCCTCCCCTCCCCACTTCAGCTGCAGACGGTCCCGCTTTCTGGGCTAGTTCATTGGCTCCCCAGACAGCCCTTCGTTCCTGAGCGGCACCTTCCCGGGCCTGTGAACCATCCGCCTCATGGCCGCAGCTCTTTCCCTGGCTCCGGAAAGGCCTTGGTGGTGTGGACAAGGCGTCAGTCCCGATTGGGGCCAACCCCTGGCATGTCCCCACAGGGCTGCTGGGCTGTTGCCTGGGTGTCGGGGTCCAGCAGGGTCGCAGTCCGCGTGTGTTACGTGTGCGCCCCAGCTCCTGCATGGCGCGGGGGCCTGGCTCCTGTGGGGATGTTACTTAACTCCTGCCGTGCTCAGCTGGTCGTGCCATGTGTCCGAAGCGCTGCATGATGGGAAATGTAGTCCTGCCCCAGCCCTGTCCATCAAAGTTCCCCCCAGACGTAAAGACGGAGGAGACCTGTGGCCGGTCCAGGCCCCGCCAGGCCAGTGCGGGATGGGCCTCTGCAGGGTGCTCTCCCCAGGGGCGATGCTGACAGCTGTTACAATGGCCAGACCGGCTTGAGCTTAGGGTCTGCCGGGGTCCCCTGGGAAGCAGCCGCCCTGGTGCTGAACCCCCTGGCCGGGCGGGCAGAACTGCTCCAGCTGCCTGGAAGGACAGTGCCCCTGTCAGGGACTGGCCTTGCCCATGCAGCCGGCGCTGCGCTCTGGAAGGGGCTCTGGCTTGGGCCCGCTCGGGGGGATGGGGCAGCAGAGACGGGGCCGTGTTTGGGTGCTGCGTGATGCCCCAGCCTGGAGCTGGCAGGGCCTGCAGCTGAGAGGGGACGGGATGTTTCTACTGGGGCCTTTTGTGATCCTGACGCTCCCGGGGGCCATTGCACCCACCCTTGGCGCCGGGCTCCTTGGCCTGCGTCTCAGCTTCTCCTCCCCCCATGCAGCTGCGGGACCCTACACCTGCTGGGGCCTGTGCGGGGGAGCTGCTGTGTGCCGGCACCTGGCACGCCACATGGGTTTGTGAGCTGTGCACAAGGTGCCAGGGTGCCTTTGTAGCGGGAGGTGGCTGTGCCCGGGGGAGGTGGGGGCAGGAATTGCTGAGACGCTAGCCGGGTTCCTCTGCTGCAGGAAGGGGCATGGCCAGGTGTAGCCCTGGCCCCTGGGTCACATGCAGCTTCCTTCCCTCCAGCCTTTGCAGCCCGCGCCCGATGCCGAGGGTGCCTGGGGCTGGGCCTGGCACGACTCTGCCAGCTGACCTTGTACCTGGCGCACTCCTGCCCGGCACAGACAGACGGTGGAGAAATGAACCAGCATCAGTTTTCTCCGGCTGCGCCCCCGCGGAATTGAGATGTTCCGCCCGGGCGCACACCCCGGCCGGCCGGCCGGCAACTGGTGCCGTCAGATTCCAGATTTCACCCAGTTTCCAAGGTTAAAGCTCTTCAGGCCCATCAGGTGTGCAACTCCCCTTTCTGCAACGCAGTCCCTGGAGTGAGCACCAGTCAGGCAGCACAGTTGCTAAACGGTTTATGCAGATGTCCCCAGCAGCAGCCAGCGTGCCCGCCAGGGAATTGCGTGGGGCGGGGGGAGCAGTAGCCATGAAATACCTCCCAAAAGGAACTCGAAATGCAGACGGCAGCAGCTTGGGAAACTCCCAGCAAAGGGGGCAAAAGGTGCAGCAAACGTCTCCCAGTGGCAGTCCTGGCATGAGCCGGCCCCACGCTCAGGCCTGGCCCGGCACGGTGCTGGCACAGAGGCTGCGTGCTAGCTGGAGGGTGGCATTTCCCCCAGCCAATTCCCCTCTCGTGAGGGAGAGGCACCCCCTGGCGTAATGCGTGATGCCAGGGCCACACTCTGCAGGGAGCCGGCCGGGTTCGCTAGCCCTAGGGCCTACCAGTCCTGCTTTTCTAGCACCGCCTTCCTCTGGGGAAGCCAAGGCTGCTTGGCCGAGAGAGCCGGGTCACCACAGCAAAGCCGCCAGGAGCTCACCAGCCCCCCAGCCCGGGGAGAGGCAGGACTAGCAGGGGGGGTGGCAGCGTGGGGCTGGCATGGAGCAGTGCATGGGCTCTAGTGTAGGCCCTTTCCACATCCCTGTAGCTTCCTTTCCACTGCTGAGGCCGCTCGCTCCCACCACCAGCCCTGGGGTCCCCCCAATCCCACCCCC
>NW_020664581.1:2039462-2044046 GCF_002925995.2 Terrapene triunguis | reverse complement strand
GTCTGTTTCACTAGCTCAGCGCCTCGCTGGGGCTGGTTCACCTGCCCGCACCAGCCTGGCTCAGCGAGGGCTGCAGGGAAGAGGAGAAAGCTGGCTTGGCCGGTCCTTCGAACACGGCTCGCAGCTGTTGTTCCCCGCGCTGGAAGGCGGCCTCGGGCATGAGAGCTCGTAGCACCAGCTCTGCGGGCATCTGGGATTCGCACCTGTAATCGTCTGTAATGGAGAGAGTAGCTGGCGGCAGCCTGACGGGGCTGGAGAGCGGAGCTGCGGAGCGCCGGCCTGGCCGGACCCCGGTGGCTTTGCTCCATGCCAGCGAGATCCTCGGTGGCTTTAAGTGATGTCTCCCTGCGGAGGAGGGAAGGGGGCGTTTGGGGTTGCCAGGGCTGGGGGCCAATGCTCTCTCTTTGTGGGGCTGGGAAGGGTCTTAAACCCTCCCCTCGCAGGCCAGCATCGCCCAGCCAGAGCGTCCCTGGCCCCAGAGCGCGAGGGGCCGAGGCAGGGCAGAGTGACACTTTGAGCAGGCTCGTGTGTACACTCCGTGGGCACTGGCATGGCCTGGGCGGCACCGCGTGTGCTCAGCTGGTTCCTCGGGAGGCGGCACAGGACTGGCACATGCCTGTCCTCTCTGCAGTGTGCCCAGGCCGTGGGGTGGCACCCAGCCCCTGAGCTCTGGCGTGAGGCTTAGGGAACGGTTCCGGAGGTTCCCAGGTAGCGGCTCCTCGTGGACCCCCCTGTTTGTAGGGTTGGGCACTCGGCGCCTGGCCATGTGCTGGGCTGAGGGGGCCTGACTTGGGTTTCCTTCGTGGGCTCCAGAACCTCCCACGAGACAAGGGGGTGGGTGGGTCGTGTGCAAGCTACAGTGGCAGCATTGGGGGCCAACTCCAAGCTCAGCACATGAAAGGAGATTGGCGGCCTTGTACTTCTGAGTCCAAATTATATATCATCTCACAATGGGGCAGGTGTGGGGAGCCTGGGGTTGGGGTCGGGAGTGAGGGGCACTGGCACAGCTGGGTGTGGGGAGCCCAGGGCTGGGCTAGCAGGGGGCTGCGGGTCAGGAGTGAGGGGCACTGGCAGGGCTGGGGAGGGAGCCCGGGGCTGGGCTAGCCCGGGGCTGGGGTGTTACTTAGCAAAAGAGGCTTTAGTGGAAGATTTCCAGGTGCTCTGGCCGAGCTGCCGAAGGCCTTGGCCCAGCCTGAGGTGCGCTGGGAGCCTGCATGGATCTGTCTCTGACCTGTGCCTGGTGCTGCAGAGCGTGGCTTGTATTGGCCAGTTGGGCAGAGATGTGGGTGGCGGGAAGCCAGGCCGGGCTGCCCGGTGGTACCAGTTCGGGAAAGGCCGGCCCATCCCCCGCTCCTTACACCTTCGCTGCCACCCGCTGGCGCTGTGGCCCCGTGAAGTGCCCGGGAACTCCTGGCGGCCCTGGCCTCTGTCACAGGCGCACAGGTCCCTACGCCACCTCCTGGGGGACGTCGCTGGGTCGTAGCCTGAGCCAGCTCCGCGCAGACCCCAGCAATAAGCCTCGTGCCTTAGGGCCGCCCTGGCACGGGAGAGGGAGGGGTGCTGCTCCCCTGGCGGCGGGAGGGAGGCGATGCCAGGCGCACGGCGAAGTGTCTTGTCTTGCTGTCTGTGCTGCGGGATCCGCCCTGCACCAGGAGAGGGGTGGGCAGCTGGACTTACGGGCCTTTGCCATCCCCACTCCTGGTGGCTGCAGGGCAGGCAGGGCACCACCGGGTGCGTTTTTCCTGGATGAAGGGGAGTCCGCGAGCTTCAGGGCTAATTGCGAAGGGAAATGTCACTTGCACCAGCTGTGGCTTTCTGGAGCGGCATTGTTCGTACAGACAGGCTGCAGCAAGCAGGCCAGCTCTGAGCCCGCGCGCCGGGCGCTGCCAATGAAGCTCAGCTGCCCACGGCCGAGCGAGCGCAAGCGTTTGGGCTTTGTGCACATTGAGCCGCGCGTTAATGCGAGCCCAGTTTCAGAGGCTGCTGTGAACCATGGCTTGCTTATGTGGTAATTTAATTAAACTCCTCTCCCCTGTGCGCGCGCGCGCTCCAGAGCAGGGAGGGAGCAACCTGGTGGCTGCGTGACGCCCGTGTCGTGCCAGGCCCCCCCAGAGAGGGGCGCTAGAGCTAGAAAGCTCCTCTCTGATCTGGCACCAGCCCAGGCAGCGGCTCCACCACCAATCCAGAGGCTCATTGGCCGAGCTCCCCGGAGGGCAGCCTGCGTGCTAGCCGTGGCATGCGGATGGGGCGCCCGCCGGCTCCTCCAGTGCTGTGGGGGTGGCTAAGCCGCTCTGGTTGGCCCCTCGCCTAGCAGTGGGACAGCACCTGGTCCTGCGCTGACCAAGACGCAGCAGCCAGCCACCGCTCTTGCAGACAACGTGCGTGTCCACGAGCGGCTTTCCTCTGACCCGAGGTAGGCAAACTTTTTGGCCCGAGGGCCACATCTGGGTATGGAAATTGTATGGCGGGCCATGAATGCTCACGAAATTGGGGTGGGGGGAGGGCTCCGGCTGGGGGTGCAGGCTCTGGGATGGGGCCGGGGATGAGAGTTTGAGGAGCAGGAGGGGGCTCTGGGCTGGGGCAGGGATTGGGGCATGGCGGGGTGAGGGCTTCGGCTGAGGGTGCGGGCTCTGGAGTGGGGCCGGAGATGAGGGGTTTGGGGTGCAGGATTGTGCTCCTGACTGGGACCGAAGGGTTCAGAGGACAGGAGGGGGATCAGGGCAGGGGGTTGGCGTGCGGGAAGGGGTGCAGGCTCCGGCTCAGAGTGCGGGCTCTGGAGTGGGGCTGGGACTGAGGGGCTTGGGTGCTCTGGGCTGGGACTGAGGGGTTCAGATGGCAGGAGGTGGATCAGGGCTGGGCCAAGGGGTTGGGACATGGGGAGAGGCTCAGGGGTGCAGGCTCTGGGCGGCACTTACCTCAAGTGGCTCCCGGAAGCAGCGGCATATCCCTTCTCCGGCTTCTACGTGGAGGTGCGGCCAGGAGGTTCTGCGCGCTGCCCCGCACTCTGCCCCATCTGCAGGCCCCACCCCTGTGGCTCCCATTGGCCACGGTTCCCGGCCAATGGGAGCTACGGGGGCGGCGCTTGGGGCAGGGGTAGCATGCAGAGCGAAGCCCCCTGGCTGCCCCTACACATAGGAATCAGAGGGGGGCCATGCCACTGCTTCCAGGAGCCGCATTGAGTGGCCCCCGACCCTGCTCCCCAATTGGAGCACAGGAGCGGGGCAAGTCCCAGACCCTGCTCCCCAGCGGGAGCTCAAGGGCCGTATTAAAATGGCTGGCGGGCCGGCTATGGCCCAGGGGCCGGCATTTGCCCACCCCTGCTCTGACCCCTCGTGCCTGCCGCTGAAGCGCAGGACATGGAATGATTAGCTCATCGGTGGCAGCGGCTGCATGGAGTATCCCCAGCCTCCCGCCGGAGATGCTGAGCCCCACTGCGAGCAGTGGGGGGGCTGGGAGTCAGAGCGCCTGGGCTCTATCCCTGCTCCAGCGCCCGCTTGCTGCGTGATCTTCGCCAAGCCGGTTCCCGGTCCGTAAAACCAGTTGAATAATTCCCCCCCCGCCCCTCCCCCGGGCAAAGGATTTCTGCCCAGCGCTGGAGGCAGGGGGTGCGGCGGGGGGCCATGTGTGCTGGGGCAGCAGGCTGAGCAGCCCTGGGCGAGGCGGGTCTGCAGCGAAGCCTTGAAAACACGAGGCCTAGGGAGAGGTGCCCACGCGAACGCCCGGCTGCTCATCCGTTCGCGGAGCGCGGAGGGGACGGCTCGGCACACTTCGCCTTCATCCCAGGGGGAGGGACCCGAGCAGATCCCGTTTAGCCCACTGCGGGGGCCCTGCCTGGCCCATACTGGCAAGGTGCCCTGGAAACCCTGTCCTCTTCCCCCTCCGCCCCACGACTGGCCCCCAGGCCCCCCCGTGCGCACACCCAGCTGTGCAGTCCAGCTGCTGGAGCCAAGGTGGCCAATGTCTGCTCAATGAGCGTAGTGGGGAGGGCAGCGCACGGCGCCGAGCGCTCATTGTATCACAATCTGCCTTGGGGGGAGTTTGCTTGAACCAATCAGGACGGGAGAGATTGTAATTAAATGGAGGTGATAAAATTAGTGCGGAGGCCGTTCCGGGTCCCGCGGGGCGGATTATTGTCACGCTGCAGGACTGAAAAGCAGTGTCGTGCCGAGCCCTTGACCCCAGCGTCAGAGCCCTGCTGCTCCCTGGACGGCGCTTTGCAGGCTCTGCTTCTCAGGTAGCCGGGCTGCAGAAGCGAAGCGGCAATTCAAACGGCCGGGCTGGGTATTTTATAAAGCAGGGCGGAGAGCTGGCCATCCTGGGTCCCATGCCCGCTATGCCACCACCCCATTGGGTGACCGTGGGCAAGACTCCGTGCTTCCGTTTCCCCCTCTCTGGTATTGGGATGTGCTGATCGTAAAGCACTTGGATAGAAGGGGGGAGTATTTGCCCAGGGTGGCACTGCTGTCTGGTATCGGAACAGGCCACTGAGCCCTGGAGCGTCTGAATTCGGAGTGCAAAGCTGGCAGGGCCCTGCGCTGGGCTGGCGAGGGCAGAGAGCTGCTGGCTGGCGAGGACTAGCTGGGC
>NW_020664581.1:2013121-2039452 GCF_002925995.2 Terrapene triunguis | reverse complement strand
TAGCTGGGCTGGGTCGGGCTGGCGAGGGCAGAGAGCTGCTGGCTGGCACTTGGGGGTAGGTGAGGATTATGGAGTTTAGTGTCGCTGCGGTAACCACATCCTAGGGGACCCAGCGGGCGGTAACCCTAAACCCGGCCTGCATCCCAGCGCCTGCAGGCCCCAGGCCCGGTCGCTCACCAGCCATGCTGCACGTGACACGGGCCACGCTGGAGCCAGCCAGGCTGCTGAGCGGGTGCGATGGGGGCCAGGCTCTGAGGGGCACGGGCTTCGTGTCAGCACCAGGTGAGGCAGCTGATGGGACCTCCCCAGCAAGAGCTGGGTGTCTGGGCCAGCCAGGGTGCCCCGTGCCAGGCTGAGCAATGAGGCAAGTTCCCTCGGCTTGTTCGGTGATGGTGTGGAAGGGGCTGCCTTGAACCCGCCGGAGAAGCACCATGGCCCAGGGCACTCAGCCAGGAGGATGCTGTGTGTGCGCCCTGTGGTGGGGACGTCCTGCGAGAGGCCCTGGTGGAAAGCTCCACGCAGGGAGGGCTTCCAGACCAATGCCAATGCGAGGGACCGGGAGGTCCTCAAGTCAGGGCTCTTGGCGCAAGGCTGATGGGCAAAGGGCCACTGCTCTTGTGGGGATCGAGAGCAAGGAGACAGGCCATGGTGCGTCTGGCCAGTCAGCGCAGCAGGGGCGTGGATTAGCCACCAAGGCCAGGCCAGGGGGCCAGTGACCGGCGCTGCTTAAAACACACGTACAGAAGTACTTCTTCACACAGCGCGCAGTCAGCCTGGGGAGCTCCTGGTCGGGGATGTTGTGAAGGCCAAAAGAATAACTGGGTTCAGAAAAGATTTAGATAATTCCTGGACAATAAGTCCATCAGTGGCCATTAGCCAAGCTGGTCAGGGACGCAACCCCATGCTCTGGGTATCCCTAAGCCTCTGTTTGCCAGAAGCTGGGAATGAGTGACGGGATGGATCCCTGTTCTGTTCATTCCCTCTGGGGCACCTGGCATTGGCCACTGTCGGCAGACAGGACACTGGGCTGGATGGACCCTTGCTCTGACCCAGCTTGGCCGTTGTATGGTCTGGTGCTGTTCCAGCGGCCCACCATGGAGGTCCCCTCGACGTGAGAGCAGGGGGACGCTGCACCCTGGAGAGCGATGCATCCTCTTCCAGCCAGTGCCCGCGGTGCCGAGCTCCTGAGGTCTGAGCCTGGCGGCCGAGCAGAGCCGGAGGAAGGCCCCACAGGGCCATTAGAGCATGCGCTGGCCACAATGCACTCTGCCTACTGTGCCCAGCTCCCACGTGGCACCTGGAAAGAGAGCGCCCCTCCAGCGCTTCACATTCAGCGCACCCACTGGCTCCTGCCCCAGTCCGGCCAGCCCAGCATCCGCCCCAGCTGCTTCCAAGGACGATGCAAGAACCGTTCAATAGCAGCTAGGGGATAATCAGTCGCCCATAAAGGTCGTCCCCCCCCGCCCCCGGCAGAGATTGGCTTTAGCCCCGAAGCTGGAGGTTTTATATCCACCCCATTAGCTGTAACAACTCTGGATAATTCCTGTGATCCATGGAAATGTCCAGTCCCTCTCTGAATCTTGCTAAGTCTTGAACTCAGTGACATCCAGTGTCAGGGAGTTCCACAGGCTAACGTCACCGTGTGCAGAATAAGTATTTCCTTTTTTTATCAGTTTTGAATTTGCTCTTGAGTGGAACCAGGCTGAGCAGATGCACCTGAGTCCCCGTCTCTGTCCTTCTCGTTATTTCATCCTCGTTCCATCCGTCTGGTCTCGCCACCGCAGCATGAGCAGCCTGCTGTTTGTAACCTCCAGGGGCAGCTCCTCGGCGGCCAGTGCTTCAGCCTGGCTGGCTTTGCAGTTGGGGGGCTGGGGACGTTCTGAGCAGCTCCCACATTTGCTGCCCGAGGATGGAGAGGTTCGTGCTCCTTGGAAGATTTCACAGCTGCTGGAAGCTGTGCTTCGTCGCTCCTCGAGGGCAGCCTTGCCGTCTGTGCCTCGCAGCCCAGAGAGCCTCTGGCATGTGTTACACATCAGGAGAGCCCTGGAGATCTGCCCGAGCCCAGGGCGGGGCCAGGATCCCCTCTCCACATGGGTCTGCGATAGCCCCAGGGCGGCAACCAAAACACAGGGAGTTGTCGGCATCTGTCCAGAGCCCCTGCGTGCTGGCAGGTGACGTGCAGGACTCTCCCAGCAGTCTCTGATACATCCTTTGGCACCAGCGGCCTCTGCCCGTGCCACCGATCTGGCCTGGCTGCATGGCTCGTATGGCCTCCATGCCCCTCCTCTGCTCATCCTTGAGCTGTGGGGTCCCCAGCTCAGAGAGCGTGGATTTGCCTTCCTGTCCGCTCACCGCTCTGACCCTCCCGATTCGGTGTTGGGGGTGGCGGATCCCTAGGGCCAGAGGGACTGGTCTGCCCCTTGGGGTCCTTGTCTGGGGTATTCCCCAAGCACGCCTGTACTCTGCCCACGTGTTGGGATCAATGGAGCTGTGTCTGGTGTCCGGGTGCGGCACAGACACAGTGCTGCCTCCGAGAGCTCCCGATCCTCACAGCCAGGACAGATGGGAGCAGGGCGCAAAGAAGCGAAGAGACTTGTCCAAGGTCACTCAGCCAGTCAGTGGCAGAGCCAGGAATTGAATGTAAGTTTCCTAGGCCAGCGCTTTCCCTGCTGCTGCCCGCTGGGCCCCTGAGATCCAAAGCTGAAGCTCCCCCAGCCCAGTCTGCAAAAGGATCAAAGAGAAATTGACCCAGCAAGGCCGAAGAGCCCTTTAAAGGAAATGCTGGTGGAGAAGAGCTGACCGGATAAGACCCCCCGAATTCCAGGGGAGGATTTACTGGCCATGTCCCCGAAGGTTCGGGGGTAAAGCAGGGATGGTGACGCTGCTGGAGTGGCTGGAATAACAGCCTGCCCTGTAGCAAGTCCATTTACTTTGGGGGAATGACAGCCTGGCTCTGATTCCAGCTCCTCTCGACAACTCGCCCCTCAGAGGAGCGAGAGCTCAGGGAAACCCGTGTCAGCAAAAGGACCCGGCTGCTGCGAGCTAGGCTGCTGCAGCGGTTCGGGGTCTTCTGAAGAGTGTCTGTGGGGAAGAGAAGAGGGGTTGGGACGGTGGGAAAGGCCAACAAAGGAAAGGGGGGGGTGCAGTGCTCCCTCCCCCCCCATCAGCTTCCGTGGTGGTTGTGAGCCTAGTGAGCCTAAGGAGGGTTGTTACGCACGCACGCACGCATACACACGCTCTACACCTGCTACCATAGAAGGGGGCCAGAAACCAACCAATGCAAATCAATCTGACTAATGAAAGCTTTGCTGTGGTATGTGAGGCTCGCTAGCCAGGGGCCACAGAAGGGCCACTGTCCGATTCCTCGGGCTAATGTAAGTGTGGAGTAATTCTCCTGACTCCAGGAGGGTCACTGGGGTGAGCGAGCTCAGAATCTGGCACGGGACGGTCACCCTGCGCATGTGCCAGCGTCCCGCTGAGATCAGGGGCTGGGCTGCAGGAAGATTCAGGTGCACGTGTGTGTGTATTTGCACGTTTGTAGAGCCCAGTGCTGCTCAGAGTGTGACATGTTCGCACGTGTGCATGGTCCATCCACCAGCTCTTGCTCCAAACCATCTTCTCACACACACACCCCCGTTCCCTTCAGTCACTCCCCCATCCCCACCTTGCAGCCACGCCTTCTTTCTCCAGCCTTGCAGAAGCCAACTGACCGGGGAAGAAATGCTGCCATGTCACAAGCAGTGGAGTCCATTGGGAGATCACAGAGGCTGATGCTAACAGGAGCGGCGCCAGGGTTTTTGCCGCCCAAGGCAGCAGCGCTCCTCCTCAGAGCATTTGGCGGCGGGAGTCCTTCCGCTCCGCGTCTTCGGGGCGCTTTGGCGGCGGGTCCCGGAGTGAGTGAAGGACCCTCTGCCGAATTTCCACCGAAGACCCAGAGCGGAAGGACCCCCGCCGCTGAATTGCCGCCAAGGACGGCAAAATGCCGCCCCCAAATCCTGCCACCCTAGGTGACCGCCTAGGGTGGCCTAGTGGAAGCGCCGGCCCTGGATGCTAATAGGATAAAGTAGTATTCCGGCTCCTTTACATACAAAATAGCCTGCATTGGGTCCCGCCTTCGTGGGTGTTTCCTTTAACACCAGCACTGGCCACTCCGCTGTAGCCTGCTCTCTGGCTGGGAACAGCGTAAGAGTTCTCTTGAAATCGTTAGGTTCTCTAGGGCGAGTGGGCAAAGCCCTTCGTGGCGTCAGCCCTCCGGGGAGGGGAGTTGTTGGGATGCTAGATGAGGCGGGGAGAGCAGAGCCTTGCTGGGAGAAGTGGAAACCAAATACCTTCTAATTTTCCTAGTCTGGCAGGAGGAGGAGGAGGTATTTTTAAAATATTGTCTCTGGCTGGCTGCTGACTCACCAGGCAGGTGAAGCGAGCGAGCCTATGACTAACCCAGCGCCAGCTCATTTTGGGGAAGGATCACGTTCCAGTTGACAAGAGCCCTGTAGCAGTTGGTTGTGCTGGAAGAGGATAAATGGCTTGTGGTTTTATAGTCGTATTGCACTCCTGGAAACAGGATCTTCTAATCCGTGTGTGCGCCGTACCTCGCCACTGCAGATCTCACACACCCACACACTAGTGTACACAAAGTTTTGTGCAATAGCTCGATGCATTTTAAATATTAAACTATATCAATGTAATGTACAGAGCTGTAGGCAAGCTACAGTATATAACAGGGACATCACATACACACAGTGTATGTAAATGTGCATTATCTCTATTGCACACAGATAATACACATGCAGAATAGGGACATTTAACTCGATACACTGTAAAACCATGAACCGTTTCTATATGCATACCAATATGTGACACACATGTTACGTGTGTGTGCGTGTGCATATATGTGTATGTATATGCAAAAACTGGAGACTAAATTTAATCATTCAAGTGTGAAATACAGGACTGTAGTCCTTTAAACTCCACCATCATTGGCTGGAGTTGCTACCACCCATCTGATGACTGTGGACGCGCCCATATGCACACGGTGTAGCTTTTGTGGGTTTCAGGAAAACTACCATGGGCTATAAAAAGATTCTAAACACTTTTTTTTTTAAATTAAATGCATCTTTCGTGTCCCTCATTGTGACACCTGGGCACCTCTTTGAAGTATAACCGCCGCCCCCCCGGGTGGGACTACGAGAACCCCCACGAGGGTGCATGCCAGTCGGCTGCTGCTACTAAACTCCTGCAGATCTGCAAAAACATCCGCAGCAACGAAGCCAGAAATATCTGCAGCAGTAAGAATAATGACCAGTAACCCCAGTCGGGTCCTGTGGGGAACGTCTCTGAACAACCGGGCGATTTGGCATCGGCTTGTCCGTGCGTGGGGAAGGCATTTGAGTGCTCCTTAGAACGGGCTGGGGCTGCGGACTGCCCCTCGCTGCGAACCTGCCGGGTTCCATTGAGAAATGTCCCCGACTCAAGGCCAGACTCCGGAATGCAGTTTCTGTGACAGGAACCATCTTTACTGCCGCATGGGGTCACCCTAGTCCTGCCCCCCTCCCCTCCGGCAGCTGGGCGGGGCCCATGTGGGAAGCCCTTTCAGCGGGGAGAAGTGAGCGAAGGCAAGGCAGGACTCCTGTCGCTTAGCTCCATTGGAAAGGCAGTTGGCACACTTTAAGGCTGGAAGGGAACCCTTTGAGCCTGAGCTCCTGCCTGACACAGCCAGAGGAGTTCACCCGGGGATGCCGGCACTGGAGGGAAGGATTTTGCTTCTGCAAAGCCTGGTTTGACTCGGTGCCGTCTCCTCGTCGGATTCCAGGCTTGTGTCACACTGATGCCATAACAAATTTGCTCGGTTTCAAAGTAAACGACTGCTTGTTTTTCCCCTAGCTGCCAGCCTTGCAGCTTCAGCCTGGGCCGTAGGAGGCAAGCTGTGATCTTTCCTGTTCAAGCATCATCACCGGCGATAAAGAATTCTGCTAGCCAAATTCAGCCCTTGATGACATCTGTGGAACTCCATTGTCTGCAGTGCAGGCTGCAGGAGCTCGGCTGAAGCCCTGCTATTGGCTCAAAGAGGCCCAGACTCCAGCTCCCCTTTGGCTGTGGTGGCTCTGCAGGCTGAAGCGGAGCTCCCAATGTTGTCCTTAAGGGCAGCCACTGGGGGTCTGCATCCACCCCGGGAGCAGATCTGCTGAGCTTACAGTTATTTGGCAGAGTCAAGTCACCCTGGAAAACTAGCTGCTTGTCCTAAGTGCTCTCCACTGGAGCTAGCCGCACCCAGCCCTTCCCGGGAACCCACAAAGCGGGCCCAGTGTGGGGCTGGGGTCATGTGACTGTTGGGAGTCCCCACGGGAAACACTGCCCGCTTCTCATGGCACCGAAAGCCAGAATCTGTCTCGGTGCCCTGGCCCAAGCCCTAGCCCCTCGGCACAAGAAATGCAGCCTCAGCCTGGAATGGCTGGGAGAGGAAGGGGGTGAGAATTCCTGCTCTGAATGGAGGGCCCTGGCCTTGACAGCCTCCCACCTCGCCAGGAGCAAAGCGTCCTCTGTCCCAACCAGCTTCCTGCTGGGAGGTGCCAGCAGCGTGGTGGGAGAGACCCCTGCCAGCGCCGTCCCACGGGGAGGCTGCGGCACCGGGCGGATTTCTCGGCGCTGCTGCGACATTTACTTCTTTTGAAAGTGCATCTTCTTAGTTAGTAAATATTTGCCTTTTGCAGGCACTGCAGCTAATTACTGCGCGGTCCCTCTACAACCTGGTGCTGTGGCTTGCAGGGGAGGGGTGCGACGGGCCTCGCCAGTGGCTCATTGAGAGAGTCCAGAGCTGGGGAACCCACCTAACCTGGCTGTCGTCCTGCCCCCGAGAGCCATCCCGCTGACGCCTTGGACAAGTCACTTCCCCTTCCCCGTCTCAGCCGCGGGCAGGAGCTAGCAGTTCTACAGCGTTTCCCTCCCGCGCTCTCACACAGCAAATCTAGCTACGGAAAGCCTCTCAAATCCTGTCGGTTTTCGTGAGAGAATCCAGCCCCTGTTCTAGGTTGGTCTAAGCCTGCGCCAGCGTCATTGTGCCATTGGTTCAGACACAGCACAGCCTGCCTCGTGGCCCTTGCGGTCCCTTCTAACCCCGTGGGGCTGCGAGTCTGTGATCGGCTGAGAAACTCGCCAGGGCTTTTTGCCCTGGGGGTGCCTGGCCTGTGGGTTTGGGGAATCCGGGCGGGGTTCTGAGCTGGCTTCCGGGCCTGTGCGTGGGTCTCTGTGGTTGGCATGCGTGGCGCCGGAGTGGATGTGTCTGGGGGGTTGTGCTGACCTCGATGCGCCAAGGCGACGGAGGAGTATTCAACGCAGCTTTGACAAGGACTCCTGGGCGCGGCGTCAGGGCCTTGCACCGTCTGCCAGCAGTACTAACCGCGGCCCCTCGGCATTGTTCTAAAACAGTGCACAGGGCCTGGCCCGGCGAGGCCGCCGCGCTCCCGAGCAACGCGCAGAGGGAGCTGCCTTCCCAAGCTGCTCGAATCCACCCCGAGCGTGGTCAGAGCAAGCGCTGCCCTGGGAGGGTCTGCGCTCCATCCGCTGTCCCTGCTCCCCTTGCAGCCCCCTTCCCCACAGCCCTCCCACGGGGACCGGGCGGCAGGGCCTGGCTCCCCATCTCACCGAGTCCCTGTACTGCAGGCCCTGGCTGGTAGGGCAGAGGAATAGCCCAGTTTGCTCTGCCTGTCCCGTCTCCTCCCTCCCCACCTTCTCCGTGTGATCCGCGAGCTGCCCCCTCGGTAGGGGGCTCTGCTGGCGCGGCGCGGGGGGTCCTGGCCATTACGGAAGCTGTTTCCACCCCACTGTGGCTGTTGGCCATGTTCCTGCATCTCCCCCTGGACGCCTGCCCGGCTTCGCCAGGAATCGCTGGCTCTTTGGAATTCCTTCTGCAATAGCTTCTGAGTCTCGACTCTCGGCCCCCCCGATTCCCAAACAAGCTGGGGCCGGGGTGAGCCCAGCCCTGGAGTCATAAAACCATCCCAGCGCCTGCCTGGCTGTGAGAAATCAATGGTAAAGGCTTCTGCCCAGAATCCCCTGCATAGATTGCCCCGCTCTCCATCCCCGTACCCCTCCCCGCTGGCTTCTCTTGCTGGCCTGGGCTGTTGGCTGATCAGCCGTGTCTCTGCAGCCCCCGAATAAACTGCCTCCCGTAGCTTTAATTATTATTGAACGATATTCAGGGAGCAAAGTTTGGCCGAGCTCCGGGAGAAAGGGAAGCGAACGGTCTCTCTGCTGCCTCTAGCAGCTGTAGCGTTCTACCGCAGCCGTGCTCTCCGGCTGCAACTCACCCCCGGCCAAAAGCTCTCCCCTCGCCGGAGCGCTGAGCAGAGTTCCTGAAGAGAGGAGGCTGTTCTCTCGCTCCCTCTGAAGTCATTTTTTTGCTATAAGCAGGAGCATTATTTGCTTTGGTATTTTAATTTAAAGCCCAAATTAAAACTAAGCGCTTAGATAAAACCACTGTGTGGCTCCAGCCCAATCCCTGTCTGTGTGCTGCTGTATGAACGGGTTTAGGGGGAGATCCCCCCAGGAGTAGGAGGGCGGAGGCGAGCCTGGGGGAGGAGAGCACAGAGCAGGAAGAGCCCGGAGCACAGACCTAGTTTGTGGCGGAGCTGAAGCAGAAACCCGAACGAAGTGGTGCAGCGTTTTCATTAGCCGATCAGCCGGAGCAATAGAAGCCGGCCGGGAAGATAAAATCAGACATATGTTTTGACAGAAACACTCCCAGTTTCCACAAAATAAATAAATAACCCGACTAAATTAAATGTACAGCACCTCAGCGAGATGCTCCCGCCGCTTCTGCGGGCGCTGTCTGAGTCTGACTTGGAGCGTTTGGCTCTGCAAGGTGCAGAGGCCGTGAGGGTGGGGGGCTCCCCCAGTGGTTTGGGGTCTCTACAGCCGGCGGCAGGGAAGTTAATGACCTTGCTGCCTTTGCCACAGGATCGCGGGGTACTGGCAGCCCCAAGGCACGCAGCCCGCACTGCTCGCTTCCAGGACAGTCTTCTCCCGCTTGGCCCAGACTCCTGCCACAGAGCCAAAAACAACAGTCATGCTCCCCAGACACATGAGCCTGAAATGCTGGGGTGGAGGGGACGCTCAGCAATTCGTTCTTTAATTCAAGGGAACGAGGGGGGCGCCAGTCTGTGCTGAGCCCAGTGGGGCCGTGATTCCCCGCCCTCGCCCCTGGGGTACAGCAGGCGGGTTTTCCTGCGGACAGAGCCTTGCCCCCAGCAGGCGTCCGGTGAGAAGTCTCGTTGGGGTATCAGTGCCCCGTGCCCCGAGGAGACACCCACAGATTGCCTGGCTGTGCTTCCGCCAAGCGGCGAAGGGGTGGGGCCGTTTGCCAGGAGATTGGAAATGACCCGTCCCCTCCTCCAGAGCACCCTGGCTCCAGGGTGATTTGGGGTTTAGCTCATGGCTCCTCCTGGATGTGGTGTCTTGGCAAAAGTTGTGTGTAGGTCAGGGAGGCAGGAACCCAGTAGGTACAGCCAGCCACTGCCCTGTTTCTGGGGGGTGCGATGCCCAAGCCCCTGGCGGGGTGTGTGTGACAAAGTGGGACTGTTCTTAATGTGTATTTGAATGCTGAGTGGGGAGTGTTGGCCGGGGAAAGTTGCAGGGGAGGTTGGCTGGGACGGTCTGCATTGGGGATGGGAGACCGGCCTTGCGGGATGATACCTGAGCACGTAACATGAGAACCCAGGAGGGGGGTTGGAGCCAGGTGACACCTCTGCCTGGAAACTGGACAAAGGCTGGGAGAGGAGCCGGGGGAGACGCTGGAGGGAGTTAGAGGGTCAGGAGCTGGCTGGTGTAATGGAGGGGAGCCCAGACGGGGCTCTGACCCCCCAACGGGGCTGTGGTGTCCCTGGGACCCTAAGATGGACCTAACTGAGGGGGTCCTGTTGTCTGTACCCTCAAGGTCTGTCTTGGACTGTGTTCCTGTCGTCTAAATAACCCTTCTGCTTTACTGGCCGGCTGAGCGTCCCGGGGAATCGCAGGAAGCCGGGGGTGCAGGGCCCTGTGTCCCCCCACACTCCGTGACAGTGTGGTGGACGGGCAAGTCCTTTGTTCTTTGGCTGCCATTGTCTGGCTGGGCTCCCCTCCCTGCGGTGTCCCAGGGCGCGTGGGGACAGGTTTAACTTTCTCTGGACTTGAATCAGCACCAGTGATTCTCCCGCCCCCCAAGCATGGGGAAGTTCTCTGTTGATGATGGCGGCTGCGTGGTGATGTGAGGATGCTCAGCGATCCATTCCTTGCAGCTGCCGGCCTGGCCCGGGGCCCTTCGGGGAGTTTGGGCAGGCGGCTGGCTTGCTGGGGCGGATCAGGGCAGGGACCGGCCCGGAGGTGAAGTCTGGTTTTGGTTGGCCTGTTCTGTCTCGTTCCCGCACCAGCCCAGCCCCACGCACAGCAGCCTGCAGCACGCGCCCTCCCCCGGAACAAGCTAGCGAGTGATTCATTCATGGATTTAGCCCCTTTCTCGTTTAATGACGAATTAATATTTTACAGCAGGGGAACCTATAAATCACAGTGTTAACTGCCTCGTCTGTGCCTGCCTGGGGAACTGGCCCCTGTCCTGCCCCCACGCCCAGGGTGCCCCGCAGAACGGCCAGTGGACACAGGCCTTTGCAGCCCCCGTGTGCGGGTCACGCCTGGCTGGCAGGAGTCCCTGGGAAAAGAACTGTGCGTTCAGACGGCAGCTCCGTCTGGCCTGTGCACAATGAGGAGCTGGCATCGGTTGGCACAAAGAAAGTGACCGGGGTGGGGGGAGCTTGCTCCTTACATCTCATCCTCAGAGTCTGGGGGGCGTTGGCCCGTCGTGGTTAGGACGGATTGGGTGACCCATTATGGTGACTAAAGACAGTCGCTTTAAAAGCCCCTGTCGTGCTGCAAGGGCAGATGGGGAAATTCCATTCAGCAGCCGTCTCCCAGAGACCATCTCCTGGCATGGGGACAAGATGAAATCCTACGTGGCCGGAGGCTCCAGCATCCCAGACCCAGCTCGGGCCTCTGGGGCAGCAGAGCCGGACTCTTGTGTTGCTGAGCTCGCTTGGAGCGTGGGGACGGGCAGCTGAGAAATGGGCTAATGCAGAATCCCCCAACATTGGCCAGGACCAATTACAGCTCCTCGCGACAGGGCTATCCCCTCCTCTCCCCCCCCGACACACACACACACACACGGCTAATGGGCTTTGTCCCTCTGCACTTCCTCCCAGCCCCCCACGTCCCCCGCCCAGCTGCTTTTCAAATGGCCCGTGCTCCCTGCGAGAATTTCCTTTCAGTGCAATTTCTCTGCTGGCCGAGTCTATTGAGGTGCAGCACTCAAGCTGACTAATGGACCCGCGCAATGGCTGCCTGCTCTGGCTTTTGCTGGGGGGGTCGCCCTGCAATCAGCCGGGTGGCCTCCCCCGCCCCGCACATTCCTTGCGTAACTTCTAATCAGTCCGGCGCTGACCGCCAGGCGCTTTCCCTGCAGGGGGGTCGGCCTGGTTCAGAGGCTCCGGTTCAGGGAGCAGGACCCGAGCGAGGGAGGCCGCCGGCTGGCCCTGCGCCGGCTTGGCCTTTTTCTTGGTTTTAATAAAATCCTGCCAGGCCTTGTACAATCTAATTCCTACATGCAAACTAGCCCAGGCCAGGTGCTTTCAGCATCTGCAGCTTAACGTGTGAGGCTGGGGAGAGACCACCGGCTGTCTTGTCTGTCCATCCATCCAGACACCTGCGCCCACCCACTTGCTCCATGACTTCCCCCTCTATGACCCCGATATGCTAATGCACGCCTTGCTAAGCCACCAGGCTCCCAGTCAGGAAGCCAGCCCTCTGGGCACCATGAACTTGTTTAGGATGTGAATGTAAATAGCACTCAGACAGGCAGGTGATCTAATACCCTGCTCTGGAGAGAACTGCTGGGAATCCTGAGCAAGCGTTAATTGTGAAGGGGCGGGGGGAAGGGGAGCTGGGTTATTGCTTGGTGGGGGGGCGGCTTGATGAGGTTGCAGTTATTTCTCCCCGTGCTCCGGCAGCTAAGTAGGGCTGGGTGCTCTCCCCCGTGCACCCACTCACAGCAGGGCCCTGCACCATCCGAGAAGATCTCGGACTCGGCTGCGGTTGCTAGCACTCACAATGGTTTTATTTCATTGGAGGAGAGGCTCCGGCCAGCTTGAAAAATGTTCAATGCTTTTTTTTAAATGAACCTCTTCGGTTTTTCTCCCCTATCCCCCCACTTAATTATTTTATTTTATTTTATTTTGGCTTTTCTGACCAGTTCCAGGTCAAAACCCTTTGGATTTGATTCTGTGTGATTTCCTCCTCGGGTCAGCTGGTCAATTTAATCCGTTAGGGACATTTCATTAAAAATGTGAACAATGTTTATTAAAATACAAAAATACACTTGTTTCTCAGAGTACAGTCAGATTGTTCTGGAGTTGCTCTTTCTGTTCTCACCCTTTAGATTTGAATCCTTTCACTTTTATTTTTTTAAAGCTCAGATAAGAAAGGAAAGTAGTTACGTTGGAAATGCGCACGACCTCCCCCAACGCTTCCCTGCTCCCCAAACACCTTTCCCGAGTTACTTTGGGTGAATGTGACAGGGAAGAGAGCCTTTTTCCCCCTTCTAGGGTTCACCAGATGCTCGCGTGAGCAAGAGACTTTCTGTCAATCTGACGATTCCCCCATGCGTAATCTGGTTGCATTTCTATAAACAAGTGAGAGTATTTCTGCCTTGCAGCAGCTCTGGTTTGATTTGCTCCCACCCCCACCAGTTGACCGATATCTAAAGAGCCCTCGATTGATTGGGGAACCCCAGCAATTGGGGAGGGGGGAAAAGCTTCAGCTCTTGCCACCTTAAAAAAGATGAAAAAAAAAATCATAAAATTGGAGCATGGTCTACAATCATCTGTCAGCTCTCCTGCACCATAGCCACACACACACACACACACACGGCTGCTAGGATGTCCTCTAGCCAACCTGACCTAACCTTCCCTCGCTCCCTTCCCTCCTGGGAAAGTCACAGGCGCACACACATGCTCCCTGTGCGCAGCGGGTTAAACTGAACTGCAGGAATCTGGTGCAGTGTGGAAGCATTTGACTGAGAGCAACGCCAATTTCTCTCTCTTTCACTGCTCTTTCTTTAGAAGCGCCGTTGGGATACGTGAGACCCACGGAGCCGGTACACGCGGGCACACGCACAGCCCTACTGAGATACATGGCAAATGTTGGCATTTTTTTGTTTAATACATATATATATTTAGCCCCACGGTCTCTCCAGCTCCTCCCCCCTCCCCCCCCACCCACACAAAAACCCCATTATTGCATTTGTAACGTTTTGGCACAGTACAAATTCTTGGTGCGCTTTTTTCCTTATTTTTTTAAATAAGATAAATCTGTAAATATCGAGGTTGGGCTTTCAGAAAAGATCTTTGTAGAAACAGGTTTGTGTTACCGCATTCTGTGATACTTCCTTCCCCCGCTCCCCGCCTGTCCCTTCGCTAGTTGTGTTCTCAGCCTCGCTCCAGAAAGTCGTTCTGGCATTGGTTTGGTTTTAGATTTAGATTTTGCCCCCCCACCCTTTTTCTTTAAATAGAACTTACAAGTTAGAAAATAGGGTTTTTAATTTTAATATAATCTGCTTCTCTTATCAGCCCATAGATTTAATATATAAGCATATACAAGAAAAAAGTCTCTCCCCCACTCTGTACAAAAGTTGCTGTCTTGTTTTGTTTTGTGCATTCTATTGCATTTATAATTTCTGAAAAAAGTCATATTTGAGTTTCCTGTACTTTGTCCTTGGTGTGGGTCTGAATTATATAAGGTTCAGAGATAGTGGTTACTGTGGGGTGTAGCGAATTCCCCAGGCTGTTTTCTGTCCAGTGGGCCCCGTGTGCCGGTTTGTAGGTGTTGTAGTTAATATGGTCATGAATTGTTGGCAGCACAACTGCCCCCTCACCTGATACACTGGTCGGAGCCGCTGGAGCCGCCGGCATGTCCTCGTCCACCTGAATGATCTCCACGGTCCGGGCGGCCGTCACCGTGCTGCGTTGCTGGTGCCGCTTGCGAAGTTTGTAAAAGACAATCAGCATGGCCGCCGCCAGCAACGTCACCGCCACGAAGCAGCCGATGATGATCTTAGTGGTCTTCATCACCTCGTCCAGGCTGGTCTGCATTTTGTCGTTAGTGTCCGCGGTGGGCACCGCCACCTGCTTGGGCGTTTTGGTGGTCTGGATCAGCACCGTGGTGGTGGTGGTGTACGCCGGCTGGTACCCTGTCGAAGTCGTTGGCACTGGCTTAGTGAATTTTGGGGAGATGTCTTCGGGGGAGATCTCTGTAGTTTCCACCGTGACGGTGGTGAAGAAGCTGTAGTTGGAAGTGTTGAGCTCGGCCGTGCTCACGTTGAGGTAGGCCGAGGCATTGGAGTTCCCTGCCACATTGGTGACCATGCACGTATAAACCCCGGTGTCCGTTAGCAAAACATGGGAGAAGTTCAAGGTCCCATCATTGAGAACGGATATCCGTGGGTGGTTGGACGCGTGGCTCAGAATGGTCCCGTTAGGCAGCAACCACCTCACAGAGGACATGGAGGGAGTTCGGCACTTGAGCTCCGCCACTCGTCCTTCAGAAATGTTTAGATCCATGGGGGCGTCCATGATAAAGGGTGCGGAGCACTGGAAGGAGGTCTGGTCCACCTCCACCAGGAACTTGCCCCTCATGTGCATCGGGGCATGGCAGCGCCCGCAGCAGGTGGAGTTGGTGGGGATGTACTCCCGCAGCCACCAGGAGAGCCACAGGATGTCGCAGTCACAGCTCCAGGGGTTGTGGTGCAAGTGCAACTCCACCAGGTATCTCAGGGGGGCAAAAAGGTCGTGCGGCAACGAGGTCAGGTTATTGTGGGCCAGGTTGAGCTCCACCAGCGAGGTGAGGTCGTCGAACGCGTTCCGCTCAATCAGGCTGATCTGGGAGTTCATAATCCACAACTTCTTGAGAGACTTTAACCCATGGAAAGATCCTGGCTTGATATCAGGGAAGTTATTCCCCGACATCTCCAGTTCCTCCAGCCCCACCAGGGGCGTGAGGTTCGGCATGTCTTTAATGTTACACATCCCAAGATTAAGGTACTTCAGGTTGTATAATCCCTCGAAAGCCCCCTCAGAAATGTACTCCAGCTTCTTGAGCTCGCCCAGGTCCAAGCGCATGAGGGATGGGACCCGGTTGAAGGCGTACGAAGGGATGCTCTCGATGGGGTTGTTCCTGAGCCACAGCTCCCGCAGCTTGGACAAGTACTCGAAGGCCCCGCTCGGGATGACGGTCAGCCAGTTGTCAAACAATTCCAGGGTGTTGAGACTGGCCAGCCCGTTGAAAGCACCCACCTCGATCTGGCGGATGGAGTTCCTGCCCAGCTGCAAGACCTCCAAGTGGTGCAGGTGCCGGAAGGTGTCCGCTTGGATCAGCTGGATGTTGTTCTCCATGAGGTTGAGATAGCGGGTGTTGGAAGGGATGCCCTGAGGGACCTCGGCCAGGCCGCGGCGCGTGCACACCACCTTGCTGAACTGGTTACTGCAGGAACAGACGGAGGGGCAGTTCGGGGCTCCAGCCCAGGCAGCTGCTGCAGACAGAATCCACACCTGCGCCGTGAGGTAGACGACCGAGAGCAGGGCAGCGTTCCAGGTGTGGTGCACAGTTACCTGCCACAAGAGCTTCATGATGTGGCACGTTCATAATTCACCATCGTCCGGGATTTGGCACAGAAAGGAGAAGGGGCCCTATTCCCCCGGCTTAAACCAGCTGTTCATTCCTCTCGCCAGCTAACAAAGGGGCGGGGGGAGGGAGCTGGGAGGGGGGAGATCAGGGGAAAATGGGGTAAAAAAAAAAAAGAAACAAAGCAAAGCAAAAGCCCCCCCCAGCCGAGCTCCCTGCTCTGTAATTGGCACCTGCCTGGGGAGGAAGGGGTCTGTGAGCTGCTCTTTAAGCTCTCACCGCAGGACGCCGCTCCAGCCTCCCCATCCCCTCTCCGGTTCAGTTTTGAATTAACAAAGGGGAAGAAGGGGGAGGGGGGAAGGGGAAAGGGGGGTGAAAGACAAAATGGCTCCTAGTAAATCCAAAGCAGGAGCCGGGAAAGCAGCGTGGAAGGAGCCCGGCTGGAGGTGAGGCCCGTTCGGCTAGGCAGGTGCATAGTTGCCTTCTGCCCCAGGGAGCAACGCTGCCAGCGCTTTGCAAATGTGTCCTTGGCTCCGAGCGCCGGCTGCTGCTCGCAGCTGCTGGGGCCGCTGCTCCATCGCTGGAGCATGCACCCTGCCCCCCCACCCCCGCCGGGAACAGCCAGACAAGGAACCAAAGAGAATCGCTCTCTCCGCTCGCTGCCCCTTTGCCAGCCTCTTCCTCCGCTCCGTGCTCGCTCCCCTCCCCACGGGGGGCTCTGCTGGGGCTCGCCGGAGGCTAGCGGTCACTCTGCACTTCCTCTGTGTGCGGGGCTGCGGTGCCTTGCCCGGCTGCAGCCTCCTCGCGCTTCGCGGCGACCCGGCGGCTTCTCCGGGGAAGGGGGCGCGCAGCCGTGGGGGGGGGGGGGGGGCGCTCTGAAGTGCCGCTGTCCTGCTGAGGGGAGCGCGCCAGCGTTAGCGCCGAGCCCAGGCTTCAGCACAGGATGGGCAGGGCAGCCGGCTCCCCTCCCGCGGCCCCGGCCGGCTCCCCCGCGGCTCTGAGGTAGTGAGTTGTGGCGCCAGCCTTCCGGTGCCGTTAACGTCTTTGTTGCCCGTCGACTGCGGCGGCGGGAGGAGGCGGAGGCGGCGCAGCAGCGGCACAAGCGGCGGCAGCGGCAGTAGCGGCGGCGTGAGACGCACCGGACCCCGGTAACATCTTCCCTTCCTACCCGTGCCGGCGGCAGCCCTCTCCCCCGGCGCCCGGGCTCCCCGCGGCGGTGCTGGTGCAGGCGGCAGCCGCGCAGGCTGCTCTCTCATCCTTTTGTCCTTCAGTGGGAACGTGAATGTACTGCTGACGCATCGTGTGCTGGGCAGAGCGGGAGCGTGATGCAGGGCTCACAGCCTCCCCCTCCTCTGCTTCCCTCCAGGGGTTAACGGCCAGGCTGCCTTCGCTCGCTCCCTGCAAGGAGGGCCAGGGAGCCGCGCCGGGAGGAGCCGCTTCCGGCCGTGCTGCTCCAGGAGGAGGCAGGGTGGCCACGGACGGGGTGCGGGCGGCCCCCGCTTCCCCGCCCCGCTCCCCCGGCTCTCGGGGTAAAGGCCCAGCGATGCTCTGCTGAGCGCGGAGCTGGCTGCTGTCCGGGGGCCCGCCGGGGCCTGCGCAGGGACAGAGGCAGGCAGCGCTGAGCAGCTCAGACCGTTCCTCTGCCTCCCCCACGTGCTCCGTCCCCGCCCCCGGGTTTCCCAGGTGCACTCGTTTCACCGAGGAGGGGAGTGCGGCTGGGCGGGCTGGGGAGAACGGCCGTGTCCCGGGGCTCGGGATGTCTGAATTGAGTTGACCCATAGCCCTTAACGGTACTGAGGGGTGTCTGGAGCTGCGCCATCCCGTGACCCCGGGGGGAGGAGGGGTGTCGGGCATCGTCCTGTCCTTTGACCCGGGTGTGTGTGTGACTGGAGTTGCCCCGTCCCGTGACCCTAGGGGGCAGTTGTGGGGTCGCCCCATCCCTTGTTTCTGGGGTGTGTGTGTCTGGAATCGCCCCGTCCCTTGACCCCAGGATGGGTGGGGGGTGTCTGAAGTCACCCCTGTCCCGTGACTCCAAAGGGTAGAGGGGGTCTGGAGTTGTGCCATCCCTTGAACTTGGGAGGAGTGGGGTGTCTGGATCGAGGGGGGGAGAGTGGGGTCATCCCATCCCATGACCGGGGGGGGGGGCTGGTGTTGCCGCATTCCGTGACCCCGTGGTGGGAAATTTGATGGGGGGTCGCCCTGTCTCATGACCCGTGTGTGTCTGGAGTCGCCCCGTCCTGTGACCCGGGGGGCGGGGTAGTGAAGGGGTCGCCCTGTCCGGTGACCGGGTGTGTGTGTGTGTGTCTAGATTCACCCGGTCCCGGGGGTGGGATCTGGAGTCACCCCCATCCCGTGACCCTGAGGGGTGGGGGGGTCTGGAGCTGCATCATCCCTTGAACTTGGGGGGAGGGAGGTGTCTGGAGTTGCCCCATCCTATGATTGGGGGGAGAGTGGGGTCACCCTGTCCCATGACCCCGGGATGGGTTGGGAGGGGGTGTCTGGAGTCGCCCTGTCCCGGGACTGGGTGTGGGTGTGTGTCTGGAGTCGCCCTGTCCCGGGGGTGGGATCTGGAGTCACTCCGTCCCTTGACCCCAGATGGGTGGGGGGTGTCTGGATTCACCCTGTCCCGTGACTGGGGGTGTGTGTCTAGAGTTGCCCTGTCCCATGACTCGGAGGAGGGGTGTGTGTCTGGATTCACCCTGTCCCGGGGTGGGGGATCTGGAGTCGCCATCATCCCGTGACCCCAGGATGGGCGGGGGGTGTCTGGAGTCGCCCCCATCCCATGATCCAGGAAGGGCTGGGAGCTCTGAAGTTGACCTGTACTGGGGGGGCGGGGGCAGCTCACTTGTAGCCTCGTGTGCCCTGTAGCACGAGGGGCAGGGGCAGGGGAGAGAGCAGTGGCGGGGGGGGGGAGGGGCTTTGATCCTGCTTGCGGCCCCTTGCTGGCTCCCCATGCCCCAGGACAGGTGTGTGCAGCCTGGCTCCCTTCTTGTGGGGGCGGCAGGCTGGGGTGTTTGTGATGCCCCTTCGTGCCCCTCGTAGCTGAATCCTGCCAGGGCCGGGGCTGGCCGGCCAGCACTTCCCCATCTGCCAGGGGCTGCCGGGGAGGCCAGGCGCGCTGCCTTGCCAGCTGGGGGCTCTCAGCTGATGTTCCACGTGGCTGCTCGGTACCTCGTCGCTAGGCCAGGATCCCAAAGGGCTGCAGGTCCCTTGCGCCCGCAGCTGGCTCCGCCAGGCCGTGCCCCCCCCACACACACCCCGGTCACGCCGGAACAAGCCTGGCTTTCCGCTGCCCACAAGGGGAGGCTGGGAAAGCGGCGGGGATGGCTTGGCAAGGCAGTGGGCACGGGATGCCACCCTGCTGCGTGGCTGGCGGGCATGCCTGGCTTCTCCAACCCAGTCTGGTGAGCGGGGAAAGGGAGCGAGTTGTCCCCCGAGCAGCTTCGGGTTCATTCCTTCCCCCGCAGGGCAGACGTGGCGTGACGGGCGGGAGGGGTGGTCTCGGGGTTAGAGCGGCGCCCTGGGTTTGTACAGTGCCTGCTCCTGCCTGGGGCCTGGTACTGCCTGACAGCGACGGGGCTTTGCAGCTGTTTGAGTGAGACGTTCTCGTGGCCCTGTGCTGGGAACGGCGCCGCGAGGGCGTTCCCTCGGAGCACGGACGCAGGGTCTGCTGTTCCTACCGAAAGCCACCCAAACTTGGCAAGTTTGCGGGTGCTCAACAGACATGTTAGTTCGGCAGCTCAATGCGCCGACGATTCCGTCTGCCCCAAGCCGACATCAAGCCCTCATGCTGCCCGGCCTCCCCCCGCGCCATCCCTGGAGAGACTGGCCGTGCTCCATTGTGGGGCTACAGGCACCGAGGCGGCACTGGACTGAGAGCAGGGGCCTGGCTGTCCTGTGCGCTGTGCCCCCACCCACTGAGGCGCAGGGAGGGTGGAGAGGAAGAAGGGAGCAGAGAGGGGGGTGGCAGGAGCCGGAGTGAGCTGCGTGGGTAGGAGCAGAGTGGCCCAGAGCCAGGCGAGGGGCACGGGGCAGAAGGGGCAGTGCCCGTGAGAGCACGTTCCCCTGCCAGCTCCTCATTCTCAGCTGTCCGTTGTCGCGGCGAAACCCGCTGGCCAAGCCTCTCGCCCGTCCCCGCATGCGGACAGGATAACAGTCTGCTACTGCTGCCAGTTTCTCCATTCGCTCACGGGGTCGAGCTCCGTCGTGTGGGTCAGAAGATCCCAGCCTACTGATGACCCAGGCTGGGGGTCAGTGTGGCTCCATAAGGTGGAAGGTCCGTTTTTTCAGGGGGGTTATTTTGGAAATTACATCCAAAAAACCCAGGAAAAGGACGTTAAGGGAGCAAAGTGGAGCCCTCTGCAGTCAGGAAGGCCACAATTGAGGTTATTTGTGCAACCTGAACTCTGCGCCCTCGGGCGTGATGACATGATCTCACAGGTTTTTCCACACCGCCCTGGAGGTGACTGAGGTGGGGCAGTGAAGGAGGCTGGATCTGCAGGCTGGGGGGCTCAGGAGAGACGCTGGGGGCAGACCTGGAGAAGTGCAGTTGAACAGACAGCGCTATACACATGCTAGGTACGCTGGAACACCAGCCCCTAGGTGTCTCGAGTTGGGTGCCAAAAATTAACAGACTTTTTTGACAATTTTGGCCTTAATCTCTCCAAATCTCAGCCCCCAGCTGTAAACGGGGACGATAATCCCACCTAATCTCACCGGGGAATTGTGGTGACAAATCCACTAACGTGTGTGAAGTGCTTGGATACTGGGGTGAGAGCACCACGGAAACGCCCCGGAGGAAAGCACTCGGTGCGGCGGGGCCTGGGGCAGGTGAAATCAGGCCTGGGTCGCTCGCTGATGGAGGCGGGAGGCCTGTGGAAGGACAGCGCCAAGCCCATCTCATGCTGCAGAGAAGGGCGCAGCGCTCCGGCATTTCCTGACTTCTGAGTGCTCCACTTGGCCACCTTCTCGCTCCTTTAGGGTAGGTTTTGGTGTGTAATGGATAGCCTGCCGGTGAGGGTGGGGGAGCCATATTGACAAGCGGGGTGTCCTGGCACCTCTCCAAGTGCTCCCACAGAGCAGGGGAGGTGAGCTGGATCTCTGGGGGCCCCTGAAGCAGAGTACCCTTGGAGAGCCAGGGCAGATGCCCGTGACCACGCTAGGTTTGGCTGGAGAGGAGCGACCGGCGCTGCCGTATTCTCCGGCTGTGTCCTGGAGGCGGGGCGGTAGCGCCGTGTGGTTGTCTGTATCGCGTGCTGCTGTGGTTGGGAAGCATGAGCATTGAAATGTTTCTGTCCAGGGGGGAACGGCACCGTTGTATTGGGACGAAGGATCTATCCATCGGTGATGGGACGTGCTCGGGTCCCGTCACTGGGCTATCGCTGCTGCTCTGCCCACGAGACGTGGGTGCGTGTGGATTTTGTGCCCTTCGCCACACAGTTGTCCCAGTTCCATGCACAGTCACTGACTCGGTGTAGAAATCCAGTCGCTGTGCCCGCCCATGGCTAGCTAGACCCCGCTGGGTGCACAGCTGTGGTCACTCTAGGGGGAAAGTTCTCGGGCAGGTGCACACCGAGACGGCGTGACCAGCGGGCCCAAATGGACTCTGAATTCCAGGGGGGGCTGCCTGGCTAGCGGGGACCTACGCCCGGTGGGAATGCAGCGGCTCGGACTGGTTTCTCGTGTCGCTCTGTGTCCTGGCGGCAGGCAGAGCTGGGTGCACAGGTCTCGGTTGTGTGGCGCTGGAGGCTGTTGGTGGTCAGGGGAGAGCTAGGTTTGTGCCTGTCCCTGGTACGGAGGGTGTGTGCCCCCGTTTGCGGTCGGAGTTCACGGTCTGGGGAGTCCAGTGGCTCCCCGGCGACTATCCGTCATCCCCCTGGCTAGGTGAGCACAGCTGTTCCTGTCGGCCAGGCCTTTGTCAGCTGGGGCGTAGGCTCCTGTCGTGCACGCCGCACGGGTCTGCCCCTTAAACTCACCAGGGAACGGGCACAGAATTGGGCAGCTGTGAGCCAGTGACACCACTGCACCGCATGGAGCCTCGGGCGCTGGATGAGGCCTGCGTGGCTCGGGGCTGGCCTGTCGGAGGGACGCGGCCGGAGCTGCCCTGGGTCTCGGAGAAGGAGCTGCCAGCTGGGCATTCTCCAGAAGACCCCCCCCCCCATCTGTAGCCCCAGCCTGACGACTTTCAGGTCATGCTGTGCGGCGCCCGGGGGGGGGGGTCCTAGCGAGGACTAGGGCTGGGGGAGGAGCGGGCGGCTGATTGCCTCTTCGGGGAGGAGCAGCGACTGGGTCTCGGGCTGCGTTTTTAACGTGTGCCATAAATCAAAAGAAATGGTCCCTTGGGCTGGCCTGGCCCCACACCAGGCCGGTGGAATAGCCCAGGATCCCATCGGATCGCTGCAGGGGTGGGCCTCCCCTCCTCACACGGTGTAACCCCCCGGGCCCGCTGGAAGCAGAGCGTGGGCCGTGGTGCCCGTTGGCGAGGGCGGGGATCCTGCTAGCGCCTGTAATGGATCGGGAGGGTTTGCGAGATGAGCCGGCTCTGCTGATGGCAGGCTGCCGGGAGGAGGGGGGTGATTAGGGTTGCTATTTTTAAATACTTGGTGGCGCTCGACGCTGTGGTGGTGGGAGCCCTGCCGGCACTGAGATAGATCGGTCTCATTTTGCCGAGCTGGCTACGTCGGGTGGAGAGTAATGGCATGTAATTCTGTCTGGCCTAATGGGAATCGCTCCCCCCTGCTCCTCCCCGTCTGCCCTGCCTGATTTCATCCCTGGCTCGCACGCTGCCACCGCAGGACGGCCCCGGGAGTGAATGGAGCCTGGGCGGGTGCTGGGGTGGGAATTGAGCTCGTGCTGGGCTGGCTTAGATAGCAGCTCGTTCGCTCCCTGCCCGGCTCCCTCGGGAGAGCCCCAGCTCTGCCATGTCCTTGCTTCGCTGCACCCCAGTAACTGGGGTTTGTGGTGGGGCAGCGCCACGGACCCTGGGCTGGGCGCTGTACGAACACTCCCCAGAGCCGGGCCCTGCAGATACACCCCATCACCAGGTTCTCCAGCTCCAAGCCCCGCGGAAGCAGGTCTGGGGCACGAGGGGGAGCAGTTCCCTGGTGGATGTTCACTGAGTCGCTGGCAGAGTCCCTGTGCATTGTGGGAGAACCATTACCCTGTGATTGAGCACCAGTGGAAACTGAATGTGGGGGATGATTGCTAATTGTTTATAGTGTGGTAGCACCGTGATGAGCCCCATGGAGCCGGGCGCTGCCTGGACCCCGTCCGGGATCCGGGGGACCCCGTTGAGCCGGGCGCTGCCCGGACCCCGTCCGGGATCCGGGGGACCCCGTTGAGCCGGGCGCTGCCCAGACCCTGTCCGGGATCCGGGTGACCCCATTGAGCCGGGCGCTGCCCAGACGTACAATGAGAGGCAGCCCCTGCCCCAGTCAGAGCGGGCGGGACAGAAGGAAGGTCTGTCCCGTTACCGAGCTGGGAACCGAGGCCCAGAGAGGCCCCGTGGCTTGCCCAGCGTCCCCCAGGGAGCCTGTGACATGGCGGGAGCTGAGCACAGAGCTCAGGGTGCCCGTCCAATGCCTCGGCCACAAGTCCGACGTGATGGCTGCTCCGGAGCTGGGTCTGGACAGGAATTTTGCCATCTGCCCTCTGCACGCGGGTGAGGTGAGGCCCCATCTACATCGCCCCCATTGCGGTGGAAGGTTCCGGCCCGGCCCGGGGCAGGTGCCACTAGATCACGGTGCTGTCTAGTAAGGAGGCAAAGAGCTTCTCACGGCTCAAATTGCCGTCTAGCTTTGTAACTGTGATGCTACTTCATGGAACAGGATGCACATGAGAGGAGGCGGGGGTGCCTGGCAGCCGGCGTGCCCCTCTTTGGAAGGCCCCACAGTTCCCGAGCTGGATCCCAGCCTCGGCTGGCCCCTTTAGAGCCCCTTTTACCAGCCCAAGGAGCAGCGCGCCCCGGGTGCTGGAGCTCACCCAAAGCCGACCTGTCCCGAGTGAGCCTTCCCCAGCCCTGGTGGTCCTGGTTACAGCCTGGCCTGTGCGCTCACCGCGGGAACCCAGCCGCTGGTCAGCAGCCCCACGCTGCAGCAGGGCAGAGGGCCAACTTGGGCAGGACGTGACGGATCTTCTCTCCAGGGGACAGGGCCGGGCGGTAGAGCGGAAAGCACACACCCCGTGGGGAGCCCGGAGTCCACGTTCCCAGGCAGGGCAGCGAAGGGTTTGGGGCACGGTCCCTGGGTGGCATAGCAGGCACCCCTCCCTTTCCCAGGGGCAGAGCGTCCCGCCTGTGGGCTCGGCAGCAGGTGGCTTTGCTGGGATGAGTGCACAGCTGAGAGCTGCGTGTCCCAGCTGGGGCGGTGAGCGGGTGACTGGACACTGTTGCAGGCGTGGAGCTGGTTCCTAGCGGTGCCGGGCGCGCATCTGGCAGCGAGCCGCTCTTAACCTCCTTCTCCATCGGCGCTCGCTGGCAGGCCGAGGTGGGCACGGGAGGAGCGCCGTGGCAGGAAAGGTGACACACCGATTGAGGAGGAGATCGGAGCCGGATGCCCTGGGCATGTGGTGGGAGCCAGACACAGTTACCAACGCGGCGGCTACACTGGGCTAATTGAATTACAGCAGCGTGGTACCTGTAGGGCTGCACCAGGATCCATCCATCTCTGCCTGCTAGTCAGCCAGGCCCGCCCACCCCGGCTGCCCTCCCACTGCCCTGAAGTGCTGGGGGGGGGGTGAGTCCCCACTGCCAGGCTCTGAGCCCTGCTCCGTGACCTGGGGCGAGCTCCTTCCCCTGAGAGAACCATGTCCCCCCACCCCCACGGGGCAGAGGCTGTGGTTGAAGGACGCTCAGGGAGCTGCAGGCACTCTGGGTGTGCTCCCCACACCCCCTCGACGGCGCCGAAGCGAGAAGCCGCAGGCACAAAGCCATGGCATGCTGGGGCCTCTGTGGGCTGCGCATCTCCAGGGCGTCTGGCCGCCAGCCAGGCCGCTGACCTCCAGGGACTATGCTTGTCCGCGTGCTGCCCTGCGTCCGCCCCGGCGCTCCGGCTGTGCGTTTCTTGTGTCAGGCAGACTAATCCAATTAACGAGCTGCCACTGCTAGGCCTCTGATGAGGATTTGATTGCAGCGGAACGCACTGGCCAAGCTCCGGGGCCGCCGGGCTGCAGACGATTGATCAGGATCCGGTCACACTGGGTGTTTGTGTCGTTCTTCTGCTCGGCGCCGGGAAATCTCGAGCAGGCCCCGTCCTTGCTCTGCACTGGAGCAGCAGGGAAGCGCTGCTCCTGCGTCTGGCCCCATGCACGGCCCACTTTGGCGGGGAGGATAAGGAACTTGCAGCCTCTCGGAAGGTCCCCTCCCTGCCCTGGCCGCACACAGCCGCCCTCTGCAGGGCTGCCCTTGGAGGTTGGCTGGAGAGGCCAGGGGGTGAAGGCACTGGCCTGCTCAGGCGGGTGGGGGTGAGTTTCAGGGCAGGTCACCAGTCTTCCTGCGGAGGGGTCCCTCTTTCCGGTCTGATCTCTTTGGCTGTGTGCTGTGCAGGGCCGGGCCGATCTCTCGTTGCAGTGCCCTGCCCCGGGAGCCCCCAATCTCAGCACTGCTCTCGGGCTTGTCCGCGGCGCTGCCAGGCCCCACGGGGTCAGGGCGTGGCCATTTTCCCTGCCTGAGGTGCCTGCTCTAAGAGTCTTCTCTCCTTCCCCCAGCCAGCCACTCGATGTGCACAAAGCCCCCCGGAGGGCAGGGCCGGTGCGCTCCTCGGCGTGGCTGCAGCGTCAAAGTGCCGGGTGCGGCTGGCTCTGTCCCTTGGGATGGGCCAGCCCGTGCGGCTCGCTCGGAAATGGGCCTCGGGGGACGGGGGCGGGGGTCAGTGGAAGAGTTGATCTGTTACGTAGAGCTGCTGTCGCGTTGCCACTTGGTGGTGATCAGGGTGGAAGAGGGTGTGCGTGTACAAGCGAAAGCCTTGGGAGCACGATTCTGTCGCAGCCGGCGTTCACTAGCTGCATTGTGCACTACGCAGCCATCTCTCTCCCCGTGCCCGGGGGCGGGGGGGCGGAGGGGCTCAGTGACGTTTCTGCCATTGGGGGTATTTGGCTTGGCCTTGGGGTAACGGGGGCCAGGTTATTTATAGGTGCAAATTTCAGAGCTTGCCTAGGGCACATCCGATTACGGAAGAGCCAAACTCTAAACCCCGTGCTAAGGCCTGCGCTGTGCCAGTCTGGCCAGGAGGGGGCAGTCTCCAGGGCACATCGCCGAGTGCTCCGTGTCTCGCTCTCTTCTCTCAGTTGAAAGCCGACTAATGTCATTTGCTTTGCAAGGAGCCTTATTCTGCAAATCCACTTGTGTGCGGGGGCTTTAACTCCCGATTACAGGATTAGCGGAGATTAGCGGGGCCGCCGAGCTCTTTAACGGGAGGACGATCTGGCTGCGGCTGGGAACCGGGCAGTTCTCCCAGCAGCGTCCCTATGGGTGCTCCACCCCCGGGGTGCCTGCATCCCTGCGCTGCGGCTTGGAGAACTTCGGGAGCAGTGTCCGTTGGGCCCGCGCATGCGCTGTCTCTCCTTGTGCCCCGCCACGAAGCTCGCCACGTAATGAACTGCCAGCCGACCGCCGGCCCCTCTGCCACGGCGGGATGGCAGGAA
>NW_020664581.1:2007488-2013111 GCF_002925995.2 Terrapene triunguis | reverse complement strand
CCCCTCTGCCACGGCGGGATGGCAGGAACCGCTTTCCAGTGTGCGTAATGAACTGCCAGCCGTGCCAGGCTCTGGACAGGGCCTGCGGGGTACCAGCGCCCCCGTGCCTGGTGCTGGCACCCCCTGTGCCCCAGATTGCTCATGCCACCCCTCATCTCGGGAGCTGCCTCTCTGTGCCCCCACCCTCGCTGCTGACATCTGCGCTGTGTGCGGAGGAGGCAGCTGACGGGGTGGCTGTGGGGGAGAGGCTGACGGGTGGCAGAAGCTCTTCGCTTTTGGGGGGGCTGTTGAGAGGAGGGTTGGGTCGACCAGGGGCTAAAACAAATGCCCACGGAGCAAGTGAACCTGCGCCCCAGATCAGGGTGGACTTTCATAGACGTTAAGGCCAGCAGGGACCATTATGATCATCTAGTCTGACCTCCTGCACAACGCAGGCCACAGAATCTCACCCACCCACTCCTGTAACAAACCCCCAACCTATGTCTGAGCTATTGAAGTCCTCAAATCGTGGTTTAAAGTCCTCAAGGTGCAGAGAATCCTCCAGCAAGTGACCCGTGCCCCACGCCCGTCCGAAGGGGGCACGCACTGAAGGCTGGTGTGTACGGGAGAGGGGGAGGAGGTGGACGGGTGCTCTCGAGCAGTGCCAGGCGTTACAGATCAGGGTAGCTTCCTGGTAACTTTACGACCCCATGGGTAGCCTGGGCCCCCTAGTGCATCGCTTGTAAATTTCATTCTTCGTTGCTCCAGCTCTGGAGCATACCTAGGCCTCGTGCCTGCCAGGGTGTCTCCGAGCCCACGTCTGCAGGGGCAGAGGAGCTGCGGTCGGAACACCCACCCAGACAGGTCCCCACCGCGGGCAGTGCCCATGGTGCAGAGCGTGCGGCGTGCTGGGCGTTGGCGGCTGCTTTGTCCCTGGGCTTATATCGTGATGTGTCTGCACTGGGCCGGGTCTGAAATCCGCCCGCCGGTGCGGCTCGACCCGTGGGGGGTGCTGGTCCGGCCCTGGCTTTCCTCCGTTCCTAACAGCCAGGGTTGGATGGGATGTTGGTAAGCCTGCCCGGGCAGCGTGTGCACCCAGAACCAAGCCTCGCACTCCTGCCGTGGCAGAGCGGCCCCGGGGGACCCGTGGAGCCAGGGCAAGTGTGGGTGCCACCTTAGATGGTGCTGGTGGAGGAGGGGGAACGCGTTGTTCTTTCGCCTCCTGGGCGAAGTCTCTGGTGCTAATATAACCTGACAGACCTTCCTAGGCTGGGGCTGCTGCTGGAGCACCCCGGCTCCCTGCAGCAGTCAGATGGAACTGCTTCTGCTTCCCAGAATCTCATCCACCCAGGGCTCTCCACCAATGGGGGCCTGCTCCCCCCGCCCCCCAACGCTCCTGGTCGCCTTTCGCAGGGCTTTGGCCTCTGGTGTGTCCCTGGCACGCTTGGTGATTGTAGTGCCCTGCTCCCCGTTAGCACACCTGAGCTCTGAGTGTGTCTGCTCTGCACCCTTAGCCTGGGCTCTGACTCGGGTTTGAGCCCAAGCCCCACTTCCGTCCACACTCAAGTCAGCCTGACGGGTCGGCAAGTGCAGGGCCTGGCTCCTAGGACGCTGCCGGGTGGGGGGCAGAGGCGAGTCCCGCTGCGACTCGGGTCCAAGCCCTGTCATTTTGCAGTGTGGACGCAGCTCAGGCCTCAGCCCCGAGTCAGAAGGTCTGCGCAGTGCAGTGTGGACGCGTTAGCACGGCTGAGACACCAGGGTCCGGCTGTTGGAGACTCAGGTTTGCAACGCAGTGCAGTGTAGCCAGACCCTCGGTGGGTGAGACCCAGTGCTGGGCTGTGTGCACAGCCGATGTCCTGCTGGGCGGGCTGGATGCTGCTGGAGCCAGCTCTCTGCCAGTCTCCCGTGCCTATGGGGAGGCTCCTCTGGTCCCGGGGCCACGAAGCGCCAGTTGCTCTTAAAAGCTGAGCCCATCGCAAGACCTGGCTGCTTACTAATGTGCCTAAACGGGAGCGGGGCTCTTTGGAAACTCCAGCTCCGCTTGCGGGTGCTGAGCACGGGGACGCGTGGCGTGGACGCCCCGCAGGGCACCAGCACCATAACCAGACCAAGCCAACCCCCCGAGGCAGCGTGGCCGGGAGAGCCAGTAATGCTCTGCCGGAGTTGGTGCTGCAGCCTGCGGGCCGAGCCGTAGGGCTGGGATCTCTGGTGCCGTGGCTTGGCAAAAGCCGCCCGGCATGAAGAAAGCCATCTTAGTGTCTGGAACTTGCAGTATTAAGCTTGTGTCGCTCCTCCCAGAGCCTCGCAAGGCTGCTGAGCCGGCGTAATCAGGGCGTCTTCCCACCCTTGTGCGTCTCCTCGGACATCGGGCACTCGCTAGCGCAGCATTTTCCCAGCAAGGACGTTGCTCGGGTCCCTTTGCTGCTGCCTGTTCGGGTTGCTGGGGGTGAATACCGGGAAAGGTGGCTGCAGGGAACGGCCGGTGAGGAGCACGGCACTGGGGGTCTTTAACCTCCACACTGGGGTGTGTATAAATCAGCCAAGTCTGCTGCTCCCCCCAGCAGAACAGCTCCATCCACCCCGTCTGGCTGTCAGTCCTGCAGCCGTCCGAGCAGGGCTCCTTTCCCCCGTCAGGGGCTGCTGGGATCTCCAGAGAGCCGCTCGCCGGGATACGCTGCAGGGAGGTCACCGCTGCTGGGGGCCAGAGACCCTTGAGGTTGCAGGTTGGTCAGAGGTACTGGGCGTGGTGGAGTTCTCCCCCACGCCGAGTTGTGCGTGGTTTTTTCACGGGCTCTCTGGTTCGGAGGGCAGCACATCCCCGGGTAGGGTCTGGTGCTGAAGCACTCACCCATCCAGTATTCCTGCCCGCGCGCTCCCGCTCTGCTGCCGGCCGAACACCTGGGCTCGATTCCACCCCCTCTCGCCCCCCGGCAGCAGAAGGCCCGACGTGAGCTCCAGCTTGTGGAGAGCAGAAAGCAGCCGGAGCCATGTGACGTTCAAAGCCAGGGCCAAAGGGGAACATTTCAACCCTCTGTGCCATGTTCCCTTCCCTGGCAATGGGCGTGGGGGCAGGATGCCGGGCTGCGGGCACAGCTGTGCTGAGATGCTCTCCCCAGCACTTCGGAGGAGTGTTCGCCCACGGGCCCGGCTGCCCGCCACCCGGCTCCAGCTCAACAGGGGGAGCAGACAGAGGCTGGGGTCGGTGTGCATCCGGCTCCCCAAACCCCACTTCGTAGCTTAGCCGGGGTTTCGGCCAGGGCCTCACTTCTCCGTGAGGCTCCAGGGGCCAGGGAAGGGGTCTACTGTTCCCCTGTCAGCAGCAGCTGTCACTGCGTTTCTAGCCAGCCTGAGCACTTCTAGCTGTCTGGGAGACGCCCGGGTTCGTCTCCTCCCTCGAGCGGCTGCCCAGGGCCAGGGTTCGTGCCGCCGGCTCCTGTGCACCCCCCAGTAACAGTCCTGGTCAGCCTGCTTGCACACCCCTTCTCCTGCCAAAGCTCTGAGGCCGGCCCAGGAGATGCGCACGTGCAATTCACGGTGCACTTCGGGCTCAGCGCGTGTTGCACCGCTACTCACTGGGCGGTGGCGTGCAGTGCTCCCCTTGCTGCGCCCGTCAAGGTGCTTCTTGGTCACCTGGCCGATCCGGAGCCAGGGCCACGTGAGTGGGTCACCCGAGTGTCCTCTGCCTGTGCCGCTGGCCCTGTCCTCGGCTGCTGACGGCAGCCGCACGCGGCCTGCACCGAGCAGCACCAAGGTTGTGGAGTTCTGCAGAGTAAGGGCCTCAGTGTCTGGCCTTGCTGCAGTGCGGGGGTGCGGCTCTGTGTCCCCCACCCCCTCCGCGGGGCTGCCGAGCGGTCGTGGCTTGCCCTTCCAGATCGGGGGTCCCGCTGCTGCCCCCTGCTGGGGTGGCCAGGCATAGGAGGGGGCCCAGAGACCGTATCCCGGTGCGCCGTGCAGGCCGGGCTAGGTGGAGCAGTGCATGCTGGGACCCATCGTCCCCAAAGGAGGGCACTGCCATGCCATGGTACCCGCTGGCTCTCGAGAGGCCTGGCTGGACATGGCTGCCACTGGGCTCCAGCCCACGGGGGTGGGGAACTTTTGTCCTGCACAGCGAGCTGTTTGCACGGCAGTCTCTGTTCCCGCAGCCCCCGAGGTCTATGGACGGGGGCAGGGGGGGACTCTAGCCTGGGAAGCAGTGACACTGGGAGGGGTCTGGGGGCCGTGCTGGACAATCCGCTGAGCAGGCGCTCCCAGGGCGAGGCTGTGGCCAGAGGGGCTAGTCCATCCTGGGCAATAAACGGGAATCTGGAGGAGGAGCAGAGGGGTTATTTTACCCTGTACTCGGCACCGGTGCGACGGCTGCTGGGATCCTGTGCCCGGTTCTGGTCCCACAAGGCAAGGAGGATGCTGATAAGTTGCAGAGGGGTCAGAGAAGAGCCTCGAGGACGATTAAAGGGTTAGAAAACCTGCCGTGTCTGGATAGACTCAAAGCTCAGTCTGTTCCGTGTAACACAGAGGAGGCTCGGGGTGATTTGATCACAGTCTGTCAGTACCTACGTGGGGACAAGTATTTGATCACGGGCTCTTCAGCCTAGCAGAGAAAGCTCTAACCCAGCCAGTGACTGGGAGTTGAAGCGACACCCGTTCAGACTGGAAATAAGGTGTAACTTGTTAACGGTGACAGTAATTAACCATTGGGACCATTCACCCAGAGGCAGTTTTTCAGTGCGGATTGGATGGTTTTCTAACCGCTCTGCCCTAGGTGTGACCGTGGGGCAGGTCTCTGGCCTGGGCTGTGCCGGGGGTCAGACGAGATGATCGCCAGGGTCCCTTTTGGCTCGTGGATCCCGAGGAGTGCCTCCAGCTGGCGCGTGGTGTCACGGAGTCCCTGGGCGATGCTCTGGAACTGCCCCCTACAAAGCCAGTCAGGACTTTGGGGAGCCTCCTCTCCCTTGGAGCAGACTGTCTTCGGGGCAAGAAGCTCACACGGCTTCACCTCCTGGGTCTGACCTTGGAGCATTCAGCATATGCCCCTCCGTGCGCTTCCCACAGCGAGTCCGCCCAGGCGGGGTCCTGGGAAGCCAGAGGGTCCTGCACCCCCACTTCGCAGTCAGACGTGACTCTCAGCCAGCCAGTAAAACAGAGGTTTATTAGATGACAGGAACACGGTCTAAAACAGAGCTTGTAGGTCCAGCGAACCAGACCCCTCAGCCGGGTCCATTCTGGGGTCCCGCGAGCGAGACACCCCTGTCTGCCCTCACTCCTAGTCCCCAGCCAGCTCCAAACTGAAACCCCCTCCAGCCCCTCCTCTCTGGGCTTTGTCCCTTTCCCGGGCCAGAAGGTCACCTGATCTTTGTTCACCTTTAGCATTTCCTTGCGGGGGGGGCGGGAAGGGCCCTGGCCATTTGTTGCCAGGGAGACAGAGTGTCAGTGATTTATGCACACTGGCCTTTGTCCCACCTCCTAGAGACTTAAGAAATGCATAGGGGAAACTGAGGCACCCACACAGTATTCGGAGGAAACATTAAGAGCAGTCCCACTTCGTCACAGGTGAATCCCGAGGAGGGCCCCCAGCTGGCGGGTGGCTCCCGAGGAGGGCCCCCAGCTGGCGGGTGGCTCCCGAGGAGGGCCCCCAGCTGGCGGGTGG
>NW_020664581.1:2005891-2007478 GCF_002925995.2 Terrapene triunguis | reverse complement strand
CCCAGCTGGCGGGTGGCTCCCGAGGAGGGCCCCCAGCTGGCGGGTGGATTCCGAGGAGGGCCCCCAGCTGGCGGGTGCTGCGCAGGCTGGCACACGGGGACGGGCCTCTCCCCCCGCAGCTCGCAGTGCAGCTGGAGTGTGCCCAGCAGTGCTGGGAGGTGAGGGGGAGCGGATCGCATGGTCCCGTGGGCAGGCCGCTAGCAGGCAGGGGCTTGGGTTTCATGGGTTCTAATCCCAGCTGTGTCACTGCTCTGGGGGTGACCTTGGTCAGGTCCCTTCTCCTTGCTGGGCCTGTTTCCCTCCCACCTTTGGTTTGTTTCGGCTGTTCCGAGTGTGTCGCGCAGTCCAGGCAGCACCTGGCACAACAGGCGTCGAATGGCCGGGGGCTCGGGGAGCTGCTTGTGACGCTGATCGTGCCAGTAATTCCAGGGGGCAGTGACAGACGGGGGGAGGGGTCCGACACCTGCTAGCTCAAGCACAAGATAGGGGGTGGATGTGGTTCCCTGGCGTGTGCCGTGCAGGAGGTCAGACTGGGGGGTCGTCATGGCCCCTTACGATCAGCAAGTCTGTTCAATCACGGGGGAGCTCTTTCTGCTCTCTGGTTAGCGGGAGGTCCCGGGGGTGGGGTGCCAGGGTTAGGGTTAGGGGGAGCTCCTAGCCCAGTGGCCCCAGGGACAAACGAGGATCTGGCTCCAGAGTGGCCAGGTCAGTTTCCTAAATGGATCTGCTGCCCTTTCCCGCATTTAACCCCTTGTGTGACAGGCCCAGGGCAGAGGAGACCCCCGGGTGAGGCAATGGATAATGGTTGCACGTGGGGGGTTTGGGTGACCCGGCCATAGCAAAGGATGGAGGTGGTGCCCCATGCCCACCCCAGAGATGGCTGCATTTCTAGGGGTGTCAGGTGCTGGTAGATGCTCTGAGGCGCTCTCACACGATACCCCATCAGGTGGTAGGAGCAGATGGGAAAGGCCTTGTCTACCCCAAGCCTGGCAGGGCTGTTCCCTGCGTCTGCCATGGCGGGAGGCCGTGCTGGAGCCGGCAGGATCTCACACTTGTGTCCTGCACCCAGCTGCATCCTGTCCCTCCTCCACACTGGTTCCAGCCTCTTTTAGCCAGTGGCCCGAGAGTGCCAGGACAGATGCCATGTGGTGGAGGCGGGCAGTGGCAGTGTGAGGCTCTCTGGGCAGGCGTGCTCGGGGGAGCGCGCTGTGAGCTCTACCGGGAGGGAGGCAGTGCCTGAGTTGGCAGGCTGGGCTGGGGAGAGCAAGTGGCGGGAGGGACGCCTCCGTTGGCAGGCTGGGCTGGGGAGAGCAAGTGGCGGGAGGGACGCCTGCGTTAGCAGGCTGGGCTGGGGAGACCGAGCGGCGGGAGGGTGCCCACGTTGCCAGGCTGGGCTGGGGAGAGCGAGCGGCGGGAGGGACGCCAGCGTTGCCAGGCTGGGTTGAGCGGCGGGAGGGCGCCCGTTGTGCCAGGCTGGGCTGAGGAGAGCGAGCGGCAGGAGGGGTACCCGCGTTGCCAGGCTGGGCTGGGGAGAGCGGCGGGAGGGCGCCCATGTTGCCAGGCTGGGCTGGGGAAAGCGCGCTGCGA
>NW_020664581.1:2005530-2005791 GCF_002925995.2 Terrapene triunguis | reverse complement strand
CGTTGCCAGGCTGGGCTGGGGATAGCGAGCGGCGGGAGGGACGCCCGCGTTGCCAGGCTGGGCTGGGGAGAGCGAGCGGCGGGAGGACGCCCGCGTTGCCAGGCTGGGCTGGGGAAAGTGCACTGCGAGTGGTGGAAGGGTGCCCGTGTTGCCAGGCTGGGCTGGGGAGAGCGGCGGGAGGGCGCCCGCGTTGCCAGGCTGGGCTGGGGAAAGTGCGCTGCGAGTGGTGGAAGGGTGCCCGCGTTGCCAGGCTGGGCTGGG
>NW_020664581.1:1994564-2005520 GCF_002925995.2 Terrapene triunguis | reverse complement strand
TGCCCGCGTTGCCAGGCTGGGCTGGGGAAAGCGCGCTGCGAGTGGTGCCCGCGTTGCCAGGCTGTGAAGAGACCTAGTTTCCCGGTAATGGTTTGGCGGCAGGTCCGGAGCGGCTCTCTCTGGCAGGGGCTGACGTGCTCTGGAGATAAGCCCCAGCGCTGATAGAGGCTTGTCAGGGGAGAGGCGTTAGCGTGACAGGCAAGTGCCCGCGTGTTTACCTGACAAGGCTTGTCAAAGCTTTCCGGCCTGGCCGGCTATGACAGCTGACAGTGCTCCTAGCAGAGGAGCTGCTGGCTCTCTCGCTGCCCCGGGGGGTCTGGGCTAGGGAGGGGCCCTGGGGCTCAGGGGGAAGGCTGAGGTGCAGCAGCGCTGGGTCGGCGCTCCCTCCCTAGGACAATGGCAGCTGCATGTCAGTGCTGTGTCGTCCTAGACGCAGGACTCGGAGCTGGCCTGCGGCAGGCTCTCGCCTGTCTGCAGATTGGCGGGGCAATCGCTGGGGGGAACTGTAACCCGAAACCCTGCCACGGCCAAACGGGGGAACCTGAACCGGTCCCCGTACAGCTGTGACTGGCCGGCATTGTGCTCCTGGTTGTGTGTGACGCAGCAGCCGCGTGGATCCCTGCCCATGTGTACCTGGCAGCACCAGGCCTCCCCAGAATTACCTGTGCCCCTCAGTCCCTGCCTGTGCCCCCTCGAGCAGAGACAGACTCTTGCCTGCCGGGGCAGGGCCACCTCTGACCCAAGGGCAGCCTGGCAGAGGGCACAGGGGCGCCTAAGGGACCCTCGAGGTCTTGTATCCTAGTTTCCCTGGGCAAGGTCTCTGCCGAAAGCCCGTGTCACACGGGTCGGCGTGATCTCTGGGAAGCGTGTGCGCGGGCAGTGCACTGGGAGAGGGGTCTGGACCCTGGAGCTCATGCTCCTAAGGCAGGGCCCCAGGTGACATACCCTCGGCCAGGTCCCCCCAGACAGGCCACGGGAGACGCTCCCTTCCCTGGCGTGAGCAGGAGGACTTGCAGGGACTGCAGGAGAAGAACTGAACAGGAAGAGGTAAGGAGCGGAGGGACGCTGTTTTCAGGTGAAGTTCGCCCATCACAGCTGATCTGTCGGGAGATGCAGCCAGACCCCCCGGCGCCCTGCATCGGGGGACACTTGATCTTCCGATCGCGCTGGGAGAAGGGCACGGGGTGGGCAGGACCCAGGAGACGGGAGGGCAGCGTGTGGGCAGCGGTTAGGCTCTAGAATGCAGCTTGTGAGTTTATTTGACACGTCACCCTTTGTCCCATGTTTGTGTTTGCTGCCGTCTGAGCCTCGGAGCTGTTAGACCCTGTGACGAACTGGGACTGTTCTTGATGTGTTATTTGAATGCTGAGTGGGGAGTGTTGGCCAGGGAAGGTTGCAGGGGAGTGTGGCTGGGACAGTCTGCATTGGGGATGGGAGACTGGCCGTGAGGGAGGAGACCTGAGCATGTAACATGAGAACCCAGAAGCGGGTTGGGGCCAGGCTGACACCTCTGCCCAGAAACTGGACAAAGGCTGGGAGAGGAGCCTGGGGAGGCTGAGGGAGATGCTGGAGGGAGTTTCAGTTTGGAGCTGGCTGGGAAATGGAGGGGAGCCCAGACAGGGCTCTGGCCGCCCTGGCCCCCCAAGAGGGACCTAACGGGGGGGGTCCTGTTGTCTGTACCTGCAAGACCTGTCTTGGACTGTGTTCCTGTCATCTAAATAACCCTTCTGCTTTACTGGCTGGCTGAGAGTCACGGTGAATCGCAGGAAGCTGGGGGTGCGGGGCCTTGTGTCCCCCCACACTCCGTGACAGACCCACAGCCTGGCTTCCTCTCGTCTGGGTGCTCAGTGGAGCCGCTCCCGAGCTGGTGTGAATGGTTCCTTTGGGAACCACGGACCTGGGAAGTCTGGCAGTGTCCAGTGGATAAGAGATGGGCCGCGATGCGGGGGCACCTGCCGCTAGCCTGCGTGAGAACTGAGCGCCTGTGGCCGGGGGTGTCGGGGAGCTGAGGTGAGGTTCTCTGGCTGCGGAGAGGTGGTGGCACGGTGCCTCAACCCTGCCTACCCCCAGGAAGCTTCTCACGCTCCACGTTAACCAGAGAGCAGCGGTGACACTCCCGGGGGTGGCAGCCTGCCCCTCAGCCGGGCAAAGCTGGGTGCTGCTCCCCAAGGGACCTTCTCCCCAAGGAGGGCATCTGCCTCCTGTTCGAGCTGCGTCCGTGCAAGCCACGTGCTGCTGACTTTCGAGATCTCACCCAGCGCGCTTTCCCCTTCGGAGCAGTGAGTCCTGGTCCTGGCAATACACCGCGGGCAGAGCGGGCAGCAGCAGAATGAAGTGAAACCCGGGATGGGAATTAGCGGTGCCCCACCCTGGCCCCGGAGGAGGCAGGGCGAGCACTGGCTGTGTATTTCTCACAGAGCTATTGATCACTGCAAAGACTGGCCCCGTTCCGGCCCTGGTGGCCCCTGGGTTGTGCTGAGCGAGGGACCGGCTCGCGGCGTGTTTGTATCCCCTGTGCTTACAGGCAGGGAATGGGCTGGCGCAGGAGACTAGGTGTGTGCTCAGCATTCAATCTCTGGGGCGCAGGGTCGAATCCAGCCAGTGCTGGGCGACGCGGCCTTTGCCGTCTCGCAGCCCTTCGGCGGCTGGCGCAGGACAAGCTAGCGAGTCTCGAGCCGGTTCCACATGGTGAATACACGGTGCGCTTGGCACTGCCTGGCAGCCTCAGCAGAGGGGCTGAGAACCGACTCGGCCGTGGAGCAGAGACTGAGCTGCCTGCTGCCTCCTCGAGGGCAGCCTCGGGCGGGGGGGCTGGGACCCCTCGTGTCCTGCTCCTGTTCTGGGCACAGGGGACTCCGCTCGGGCCGTGGGTCGGTTCGGTGGCCCGGGAGCGGGAAGGCAGCTGATGGCTTGTCTGTGTGGCAGGGAGCTATTGGCCTGCAGGATTCCTGGGAAGGGAGGTCAGGGGCTTCGCTCGTTTTGCTCTGGCTCGTGATGTCCAGTTCGTGTGCGGGGTGAGCGAGGGCACAGGCTGCTCCGGCACAAGTCCCGCTCAGCTTCCCACGGTGTGGATTTATTTGTGTATAAATATCTCATATGCATGAGGGGTGACATTAATAGCAGCGCCGGGTCCCGGGAGCTTTCGCTTTTATCAGCCAGACTGGCTGGGCCTCTGACCCCGCCGGCTCTTCAATTCATCATCCCTTCTCCTGCGCCTTGCCCCCTTCCCTCGCGGAGGAGCGTCAGCTTTTCCCCCAGCCGAGGCACTAAATCTCGCCTCCCTGGCTTCCGACCCGCCATCGCCTGCGCCTCGCAATGCGGGATGTAAACCCTCGGCGCCGCTCAGCAGTTTGTAATGCAGAGCCGATCTGGAGCGGGGAAGGAAAATGGGCTGATGAATGTACTTGGAAAGGTGAGGAGAAAACCATAAACAGTGTCTGCGGGGGAGGGAGGGGAACACTTCTTTAAACATTTAGTTTGATAAGCGGGATATGTGGCGTGTACAGTTACTCGAATGGGGAACTAGCTCCCTGATCTATTGGCCAGCGGGCGGGCTCTGGGTTTGAAATTTCCTCCTCCCTTGGGGGGTTTCAGGGCCAGCGTTTGGAAGTCGGCTCTCCTTGGTGGGCAGAGGGAGTGCAGGGTGCATGTGTGTCCCCAGCTGCCCTCCCCGGCCCTGGCTGGGCAAGTCTGCACCAGGGAGCGCTTGGACTCTGGAGATTAGTGCCTTCTCCTCGGCGTCTCTCCGCTTCGAATGTCTCAGTGGCAGCAAGCGTGCTGCCCTGCCCTGCCCTGGAGCCCCCGCGGGCCCTGGCACTGCCTGGCGAAAGGGCAGCCCTCGGCAGGTTGTGGCTCTCGCCGGGGCTGGGCTGGGAATGCAGGCTGAGATGGCTGCCAAGGAGCAGGGCTGCGGCTGCGTTACCTGCGAAAGCCGGCAGTGGGGAAGAGAGAGAAGCCTGGGCAGCGATGGACCCTACCCCGCGCTCGGCCTGGGAATGACTCTGACTCAGATGGAAGCCCCGCCGCGAACACCTGTTCCCCAAGGCAGTTGAGCGGACTGGCCCGCCAGCCGGAGCTGTCAGGATCTGGGCACCGGAGATAAGAACGGGCCTGGATCACTTCCAGAAGCCAGAGGCGAGGCTGCATTGGTAGGCCTCCCCTCCGAAGGACTCCAAGCCCAGCTCTGAGCAGCGGCAGCAGCCGCGGCCCGACCTGCCAAGTCTCCCGTTATCTCACGCCTGCCCACTGATCACCACGCAACAGAGACGGCTCCGCATCTTCCCGAGCAGCGATCGACGCGGCCTAGGGGAGCGGGCGCCTCTGCTGCCAGGCCCAGCAATTGGGACAGTGTGCTGGGCGATCAAAGCAGCCGTTTGCCTGGCCTGGCTGGGGGAGGTGTGCCGCTCTGCCGGCTGCCACCACGTCCGGCGTCTTCCCGCCTCGGGCTGCCCCGTGGACTCCCGCTGCCGTGGCAGGAACTGGAAGGGCCCAGCGCTAGTCTTGTCTTGGGGCATGTCTCAGCGTCAGGCGCTGGATCCTTAGCCCGTCATGCAGCGCAGGAGGAGGCTGGGTCAGGTGGTGACAGGGCACCGCCACTTGGATGCCAGTGCCCCCTCTGTGCCTCAGTTTCCCCTTAGGTTTGCCCAGCCTCTAGGAGGGGAGCTTGGGAAGAGTTCTGAGAAGGCACTAGAGACGTGAGGCTGGGTGCTCCAGCGGCTACACTCGGCCCCTCTGCGGTCAAATACCCTTTGCATGCACATGGACCCTGCTTCCGCAGGGGGGAACCACGAGGAAGGGTCCTAAACGCCTGGGATCCCAGCGCTGGGAGCCAGCCCCCTCCCTGGCCTGTGGGTGCAGGCATATGCGTCTCTTCCCCCCTTCCATCCACCGCAGCTTTCAGCTCTCCCGCCGGCGCACACCTGTGTTCCTATTGCAGGGAGCTGCCGCTCAGGAATTGGGCAGGCGTTGGCAGCAGGTTCAGTCGCTGTACAGGGACGTGAGCGCTCCCTCCGGCAGGCCCTATGGCCCACGGATTTGGCCGGGGAAGGGGGGCTCAGCTGCTTTCTCATGAGCGTGGCTGTGAGTCCGTGTCTCCCTGCTTCAGCACAGCCTCCTGCCTTTCCCGATGCACCTCCAGCCCCCCCAGATTAAAAACCGCTGCTTGGAGTTAAACTCCCCAGGGCTCGCTTAGCCCCCGCTGCAATGCAGCCACCTCTGGGGCGGGACGCCACGTCTGGTGATACGGCGCAGGGAGGAGTCCCACCTGCAGCTGGCATTAGCCGGGGATGCCGCGGGGCAGATGCTTGTGGCATGAGCTGGGACACTGCTGTTTAGTCCCGACTCGGGCTCCCCTCCACGTTCCAACGCCCTGGACTCCGCTTAGCTTCGGAGCAGGGCCTGTCACGGTGCCGTGTTGCCTGTGTGCCAGTGAAGGTGAGATGACTGGCTCCTCACCCGCGGAGGGCCCAGCATTAATCAGGGCCGCGTACACGTCTAACACAAACCTGCCTTTTCCAGCGCCCGGCGATCCATTATTCATGGTATTGTATTAGTGCTAATGTCAGCGAGCGTCAGACCCAGGCGGCTGGCTGAACGCGGGGCTCTCCCCGCAGCGCCACGCCGCAGCTCTCATGCAGTATTCATGGGAGCAAAACGCACCATTACAGCAGCCGTGCTCTCCGGAGAGCCGAGCCACCCGCCAAGGCTAGCAACTCCAGGGCCCCCGGCCTGGCCTCTCCCTCTCCCCAGCCCAGGGCGTGGGACCACCCTGCCCGCGCTCTGTTCCTTCCGGCCACCGCGGGGCTTGGAGGCTGAGAGAATGGCTGTAACCATGCGGGAGCATGCTGGCCGCCCGTAGGTGCAGGACGCCTGGATGCGAGCCCCAGTCGGCTAGGCACTGGCAGCCGGGTCGCCCCGCTCAGCCTCCTTCAGCCTCTGCTCACTCCCTACTCTGTCACCTCCTGACAGGGCAGCCCAGGCACCTGGTCAGAAATGCCCCGACCCCTGCGTCCACCTCCTTGCCTCCGCCTGGTCATGCCAGTCTCCTCACCTCCCACTCCCCCCTACACCCAGTTGCCCTGATCCCTGCTGCCCGGCGCAGCACCCTCCCTGGGAGCCACTGGCTCGCTCGGAGCCTCCGCTGCCCGCGGAGGCCTCCCTGTGGGAGTGGCTGGCTCTGGGGTACTGGCTGGCGGAGGCGGTGCCTTGGCTGGCACAGCAGCGGGTGTTGTGTGCCCGGCCAAGGCAGCCAGAGCTGGGCTGCATTCAGCAGACCTCGCGACTGCACCCGGCGCCGCCACTTCCCGCTCTGTCCCCGACTCTGGAAAACAAGACCAGGAGCCACCTCCGTCGGCACGGCATGCAGGTGCCAGCTCCTGCGCATGCCCGGACCACAGCTCTGCTTTGCCCTCCGAGAGGATTGGCTTTCCCTGCTGCGCCCCAGACGGCTCCCCCAGCTGCATCTGCACAGCCCCTCCTGCCAATGGGAGCAGATGGGCGCAGGCTCGAGTCGTGGGAATGGGCTCTTGGCCTCTGGAATTCTGCTGTAATGATCCCGGGTGCAGGACGCCGGAGTGTAATGGATGCCTTTAGAACGGGGCAGCCCCTGGCTCTCTGCCCCGCGCCAGCCCGGGAGGGCAGGTCGCTCTTGGACTGCGGTTTGCCAGGGCTTCAGAGACAGCAGCATGAGCTCTGCCAGGCGCGCGGGGGTCTCGTCCTGGGAGACCAGGTGCCAGCTCATGCCAAGGTCCCATCTCTCAGCTGGTCACTGACAGGCCCTGAGCTGCGTGTGAGGGTTGGTAACGCAGGGGCTGGAGATCTGAGAACGCAGTCACTGCTTAGAATTTATGGCATGCTTGAGTAGCTGCCAGCGTGAATCTCCCAGATAACATCTGTGTCCCATCTTGTACGGGCACATCGGAGTGTTTTGTGTTGTGAGTCTCTGTAAATCACCCGCCAGGAGAGAGCCATTAGCTAGCGGGAAGTGCTGCTCTCCAGCAGGAGGTGGGACGGCTGCCTGGCAGGGACGGCCCATGGACACAGGCGCACTAGTGTGGGACATTAATGAGGACAAAAGACTTTGTTGTTCACCCTGTGCCCAGTGGAGATGAGTCATGCAGGTGAAGTCCTCCTGTCAGCTGAGTTTGCAGCTCAGAGCAGAAGCAAGGAAGGGAATAAAAACGCCAACCCAGGAGGAACTGGGTCTCATTGGTGCTTGGAGTCTGAGGGGCAAGGTTTTCCTGGCATAAGCAAGGGATCTCCAGTGCTTGGCCTGGGTTAGCCCTAAAGGACATAGAGAGCTTGCTTAAGTTGTCTTTCGAAACTTAAGGCTGTAACTCACTGGTGTGTGTCACTTGCTTTAACCTTGTAAATAGCTCTCTGCTTTCCTTTTCCTAGTTAGCGCATCGGTAGATGGGTGATCACAGGACTGGCTATACGCGTTGTCTCTGGGGTGAGCACTAAAGTGCAGTTGACCTGGGGTAAGTGACTGGTCCCTTGGGACTGGCAGTACCCTGACTGTTGCTGCGAGGGAGACAGGCTCACGTGGGTGGCAAGCCAGAGCGGCGTGCCCGAGGGGACTGTCTGGCTCCAGGTTGTTACAGGGCCTGAGGAGTTCACACCAGGTGACTAGTTGGTGAAATGTAAGTCTAGAACTCACAGCCAGTCGGGTGTGTGCCCTGTTTTCCGACAGCCTGCCCCGAGACTGGTGTACCCGCGCTTTGAGCCACTGCCAGACAGCTTGCCAATACCCTCTGCCCTGGCGCCAGCAGGTGGCACACGCAGGGTCATGGAAGAGCAGTTTGCTGCCTTGAAATTATTTCCTCCTCCCTCAAGTGTCCCCGGTGCACATCAGCTGGAGAGCTCTGTCTGCAGAGGCAGGGGCGCCATCTGCTCGGGGCAGCTGCCTGCAAACCCCCTCGGGGATTTAAAAGTGCCTGTGAGTTCACGGTGCTGCTCACTGCTGTGTGAGATCACGGTGCCTTTGCTGGGCAATGCCAGCCCAACCCAGACGTGCCCGCGTTCCCCTCCAGCCCAGGCCTTGGAGATGCGGGGATCAGCTGGTGTAGGAGCGTCCGCTCGGGCTCAGCCCGGTCCCATTGTAAATGCCCCAAGCAGTGGGGCTCCCGCCCCTTCCCCGGGGAGAAGATTTCCCAGCCTGGTGCACCCCATGGCTCAGAAGCTCCTCGGAGAGTCGGTGTAAATTTTCCTGATGGGACCTGGCGAGTGGCACCCCAGTGGCCCGAGCAATCGAATACTCTCCTCCTGCGGGCTCCCTCCCGTCCCGGCTTTGCACACGGTGTCTCTTGCTCCTCCCGTAGCCAAGCGCCATCTGTTGCTCGTTCCCCACACGCTGCTCTCCCCAGGCCGTTCTTGTCCCATCTCTGCACCCCTGCCTGGCCGGCCGTGCTGCTGGGGTCTGTCTGGGGCTGCCGAGCAGACGCATCAGCTGGCACCAAGGCAGGGATTGGCCCCTCGAGACTCTCGCCAGGTTCTGCCATGTGGCTGGTGCAGCTGAGCGGTCGCCGGGTCTCCAGCCGGGAGCCTGGTGGTGCAGAGCGTTCGCCCGGGATGATGGGCTGGCCCGTGTTAATTGGCCTCTCGTTAAGGGATGGGGGCTGAGGCGGCTGGGCTCCTTGCTCAGCCTGGCAGAGACGCAGGGAGGCCTCCAGAGGGCAGGGGTTACAGGAGACGGCACCCCCCCACTCCTTGTCAGCATCAGCTGCCTGGTCCGGACAGACCCTCTGACGGGCTGGTCGAGGGCAGGATGCCCGTTCCCTGGTTCCCGCTCTTTGTTCCCGTGTCCGGACGTCTGACGGATCCGAGGTCGGTGCAAGGCTCAGGTGTCGCCCAGCGTCTGCCGTCCTGTCCACTGGGGCGCTGGGAAATGGAGACAAACCAGTTCTGCAGCCTGGACCGAGAACAGAGTTTGGCCGTTGGAAACGCTGCAGGGCCTCGTGCTGTGACTGGAGGCGCATTCTCTCACCGCAGCGCGGGCCTGCCTCGGCCTCCTGGCTCATGTGGTCGCGTAGCCCCAGGGGTTCAGCTCACCGGGCTGGACGTCCGCGAGCTGCGGCATGGTCAGTGTTGGCACGTGCCCGACTCGTCCCCATTTCAAGTGCTGGGGCGGTTTTCTCCTCTCTGGATTGGTCCGGGGGGTCCCCGTTATCCCCCCGCTAGTCACAGATGCAGCAGCAGCCCTGCTGCTCCGGTCACCTCAGGGTGTAACGGCTCGTGGGTCAATGTCAGGGAGTTAAGAGCTGTGGGACTCCTCTTCGGCCTCCCTCCACCCGTCGCAGGAAAGAGTCTGTCCATTTGAACATAGACAGCAGGAGGCAATTTGCTCTGGGACTTGTCCATAACCAGCTCGATTCGTCTCGGGGCCGCGTACCTTCCAGAACGCATCCGCAGAGCGACTGAGCAGGACCTTTCCGATCACCCGGCCGTTGCCAGACCCACCCTCCGGCGCTGGGGGACTCCCCAAGTGGACCTGTTTGCAGCCATGTCCAACCGAAAACGCCCTGGATTCTGTTCCCAGGATGGTCTTAGCCCAGGCTCCCTGACGCATGCGTCTCTGGAGAGACTGACTCCTGTGTGCCTTCCCCCGCTTCCCCTCCTGCCCCAGGCCTTGGTTAAAGTCAAACAAGACGATGCTCATCTCATCCTTGCCGCACCGGCGGGGCCTCGACCCTACTGACCTTTCAGTCAAGTCTCCGCTGTCTCTCCGGCTGGATCCAGATGTGATTTCTCAGGACCGTGGCCGCCTGCTGCGCCCCAGCCTATGAGCCTGTTCTCCGGGTGTCCAGGAAATGCATCTGAATAGGAGAAAACTCTCAACTAGGGGCACTACGCTGGGTAAATGGAAGCGCTGCTCCATTGGGTCCCCAGAGCACGCACCCCTAAACCTCACACTGGACTCTTCTGTACCTAAAGTGTTAGCGCTCGGCCATTTGCCCTGTAAGAGGTCACCTGGCAGCTGTCTCAGCCTCCTGCCCCTTTTCTCCAGCCCCATCGTCACCAGATTCCTGAAGGGCTTGGTCAGACCGTTCCCGCGTGTGCCAGATCCCATCCCTTGGGATCCGAACTTGGGGCTAGCCACATGATTAGGATTCGCCCAAGGAACCCCTTGCTACTGGCTCTCTGTGAAGGTAGCGTTTCTGGTGGCCCTCCCCGCAGCCAGAGGGGGGGAGTGGCAGAGCCTCCCGAGACCATTTTCCACGAGGATGACATTTCTCTCTGCCCTCTTTCGAAGGCGGCCCATGTCTCTTTGCCGACGTTCTTCCCAGCCCCCTTTACGGCGAGATGAGGAGAGACTTGGTTCATTGGGTGCAAGAATGGCGTTCGCTTCCTCCCTGGAGCTTCCCAAGCCCTTAGATCCCCACAGACTTCATGGTGGTTGCAGACAGGGTTAAGGGCTGATCCAGTTTCCACTTCCACTGATCCAGTTTCTCCTCTTCTGTCTCTTCGGGCAGCGGTTTGTGCTGCCGGGTGGCTAATGCGGCCCTGCCAGCTAGGGCATCGGCCCGTTCCACTAGCGCCCAGGCAGCGTCAGCGGCTTTTCGGTGCAAGTGCTCAAAGGGATGGAACACCAGCCATAGGCGCAAAGGCTGAAGGAACGGGGTGTGTTTAGTTCGGAAAAGAGGAGATGAAGGGGGGAGGTGACAGCGGTCTTCAGCTACTTGGAAGGCTGCCATAAAAAGATGGAGAAAAGCTGATCTCTTGCCACGGAGGGCAGGACAAGGGGCAATGGGCTCAAACTACAGCAGAGCAGATTGAGATTAAATCTCAGGAAAACCTTCCTAACTGTCAGAGCAGCAGGACAATGGGACAGGCGCCTCGGGAGGTCGGGGAAGCTCCTTCCAAAGGAGGCTGGAGCCGCCTGTCCTGGGTGGGTTAGACACAACAGATCCTGCATAATTCAAAATGATCTGGACAAATTGGAGAAATGGTCTGAGTTAA
>NW_020664581.1:1937844-1949564 GCF_002925995.2 Terrapene triunguis | reverse complement strand
GAAGCGAGAGGAACTTTACACTGGTGAGCGAAACACCAGCAGCGAACGGCCGCGCAGCCGGGCTGCACAGAGCCAGCACAGGCCGCAGGCACCGCGGTGTGCAGGGAGGCTGTATCACAGCAGCGAGTCAGAGATGCCAAAGACCTATTAGATCAAGTCAAATCCCCCCGCAGGGGCTGCGTGCATTTAATTACAGGCCATATATTTGTTACTGAATGGAGCCAAAAAATCCCACCACCAGCTGGCAAGAAGGAAAAAAGCCCAGCTCCGTCTCTAGGCTGCGGACGGGAGCCCTCCTGGCTCGGACAATGTAACACTCATGATCAGGTGGCACCTCACAGCCAGATGCTGCCTTCCTTACCTGTTTAGGCAGGAATCCTCAAAGGACCCAGTGCAGCCACCTCTGGGGTAGAACGCAGCAGCTGTTTAACAGCCTACAGCAAAGCCCCGTGTCCGTTCAGGGCTGGAAGGGAAGAAACTGGGATGGTTTCAGGGGTTTCAGGAGAGTGAAATGGAATTACCCACATTGGAATCCGGCCGGGACACCTGGTTAACATTCACCTCTTATGAAATCTGCCATTGAGGCCGTTAACGAGCACAGAATGGCGACATCCTGACTATCTCAGCCGAAAATGGCCCAGAACCCCCTAGCGCTGTGCTGGGGCATTGGGGAGAGGGGAAAGCATCCCCTGCTGAGCCCCCCATCCCACAGTCTGCAGCTCCGTGCTCCCTGGGACAATCTGAGTTAGTGCTTTAGTACTGCAGTGGTGCTCAACCTGCGGCCCAGTCAGCACACAGCTGCGGCCCATATGACATCCTCAGGGCCATACAGGGCCATATATTGCGTGGATGTGGCCCACATAACACAGAGAGCTGCAAATGCGGCCCACAATGGTAGATAGGTTCAGAACCACTGACTCAGAGGGACAAATGTCACCCAACCGTGACTACGTCAATGGTAATTGGGCGTTCTTTACAAATGTGGGTTTTCTGGGTATCTAATAAAGCAATCGTGTATAAGGCGGCCTCTTTGGTTAAAAACCCATCCTGGGCTCAGAGGGGAAGTGAAAGTAGAAATGAACCCCCCCCCCCCCCCCAAAAAGGCAGAAAACTGGGGAAGTTGATAGCAATGAGTGAAAAATCAGTCGTTGGAAAATGATAAAAGGGAGGTTAAAATTATCAATGAAAAACCTACGGGCAGTAGGGCTAAGGACAATAAGAAGGAATTCTTTAACTATCAGGAACAAATGAAACCCTCGCACCGGCAGAAGGCTGATGCTAGATAAGGACCACAAAATTGTCAGTCGTGCTGTAGAGCAGGCCGGGGCATTACGTAAACAGGATAAGTTGTTCATCTCTTCCAGCGATAAAGCACTACATTGTATTCCGGCGGTAACTCGGGAGGGAGTTATATAGCAACCGTTAAACATTTTTAAAAACAGCAGGACCCAATAACTTCCATCCAAAGACTAGCGAGAGCCAAGCAGCCGTCTGAGTCACAGATCCGGAGCTTTAGCAAGTCTTGGAACGTTGGGGAAGTTCCAAAGGGGTGGGGTGGGGGGGAAGCTAACATGGTGCCAATGTTTTTAAAAGGTAAATGGGACAATCTTGGAAACTGCAGGTTGAATGCTGGGATTGATGTCAAAGGCAGAAATCATGGGAAGCCTCAGATAGGAGGCAGCCAGTACAGAATTAATGGCTGGGAGCATACATGCCGATCAGCCTGGCTTTATGGCACGTAGGTCTTGTTGGACAAACCTGTTATTTTCTGAAGGAATTACAAATTTGGTTGAGAAAGGTAACAGTTCAGTCAATGGGGTGTGTGACGCTACACTCCATCTGCTTTGTGGCAATATGCTTATGATATAAATATGGCATAACCGAGATATACTTTATGCAAGATGGCTCATATAAGATACCATTGGAAAGGCTATGATTTACTGAATGGGATTATCCCATTTGTGTGCCTGCATCATTCCTGCATCTGAAGTTAGGAATATTGACTATGTGTCTGTATTTCAAATGTGCTACTTGGGGAGACACCCACAACTAGCCCTTCAGGTACAACAATGGAAAAGCCAGACACATCAGCAAAGACAATGGACTGTGAAAGAGCTTACCCAAACAGCCTGTAAGTAATGGCTGTCACAGCCCTGCAGAGACGTGGATCTGAGTCATCTGGTACTGGACCCCCCCCCCCCCCGCCCCCGCCCCCCGGAATGCCAGAGTTTTTCCACTGGAAGACAAAGGGTTCCCGCCCTACACAAGAGCTATATGAGGCAGGGGAGTGACAGCATCGTGGTCCTCCTCTGCCTCCCTGCCCAAAGAGACACTGGGAAACACCTGGAAGCAAGAACTGAACTGGGGACAGAAAAGTTAGCCCAGGCTGGAAGAGTGTCTAGCCTGAGAGTAATAATACCTGAGGTCTCGAGCTGCAGGCCCGTGCCGCTGGCTTTCAAGCATCTCTGTAATCTGCCTGAAACAACTTTTAGGGTGAGACATTATTATTTGTAGCCAATGTCTTTAGTGAATCAAGCTTAGTTTGTGTGCGTTGTTCTGTTTGCGATCCCTTATAATCACGTAAAATGTGCCTTTTATCGTTAAGAAATTGGTTTTATTATTAAACCCAGTTTGTGCCATTTCTAAGTGCGGGGGGGGGAAGAAGGGGTGCATATCTCATCACATTGAGGAAGGGGGCACATTTTTATGAGCTTGCGCTGTGCAGATTCTTCTATACAGCGCAAGACAATATCCCTTCGGGTCTGCACGCCAAGGGAGGGGGGCAGCTGAGTGCTGGGGCAAGTCCCTTAAGCGGAGTCTTCCCAGAGCTGATCTCAGTGTCTGGGTCTTTCTGCAGCGGGGTGTGGCCCTGCCTGTGTGTGCTGGAGGAGGCTTAAGAGCTTGGCTCAGCAAGGCAGGTCAAAGGGGGCCCATGCTGGCAGAACAGGCGGGCTCAGCGGTATCTCGGCACTTCAGGTGGCACCTTGAGAGGGGAGCAACCCATCTGAGGGCGTTTCTAGTAGGGGCCTGCAGGTATCTGTTCTGGGCCCCCTGCTCTTCAGTCTCTTTTAATCAATGCCCTGGAAGAAAATTGAAAATCACTGCTAGCAAGATTTGCAGGTGGCACTACACCAGTTGGAATGGTAACTAATGATGGGCCAAGTCAGTCCTACGGAGCGAGCTGGATCTCAGGGGCGGGGGGTAGTTTCAACATGTGTTTTCATACAACCACAACCAGATGCCAAGTCATCCACCAAGGAGCAAGGAATGTAGGTCACACTTACAAGACGGGGCCTGGATCCTGGGAAGCAGCGAAAAAGACTTGGGGTCATGGTAGGAACCAACGGCACATGAGCTCCCAGTGCTGGGGCTGGAGGGCTGAATGTGATCCTGGGCTACGTTGGCAGGGTCAGGAGGCGGTGTTACCTACAGCATTAGTGAGACATTTCTGGAGACAGGGTCCAATTGTCTGCAAGGTCCTCCATGGGGTGACGATTTCTGAGAGCAGAGAGCTCTCCGCCTGGCTGCCAAAGGCAGAGCGAGCTTCGACGGCTGGAGGTGAACCTAGAGAGATTCAGATTAACCTGCAATGAGGGTGACGGACCCTGGGAACAGCTGGCCTGGGGACACTGTGGATTGTCCATCACTTGGTGTCTTTAAATCGAGATCAGGCGTCTCTCTGCTCAGCCAGGAGTTCTGGGCTCCTACAGGGATCACTGGGTGGGATTCTGTGGCCTGGGTTTTACAGGAACTCAGACTAAATAATCATCACTTCTGGCTTTGCCATCTAGGAAGCTACTGACTCACCACCAGCATTTCCTGCAGGTCTCCCATTGCAGGGCTGACCCAGCCTAGCGCTTCTGAGCACTTGACAGAGTTACTAAAGAAGCTCACCTACCTACTCTGCCTGCTAAACCTCCCCCTACGCTGTGTGGCTGGCCAAGCTCAATGGCACGGTGCTTCCGTGTAAACATCAGGCAGTGGGATTGACAGGCTGGTGTCACTGTCCAGGCTGAGCGAAGGGCACCACGCCGACAACACCGAAAGGTGCGTGGTGGTGGAACACTCTTTGATCCCTGCCAGCCTTCCTCTGAAACGCAAAATGGATGGGATGAGCGTGTGCTAGGGAGCGGTAAGCATGGGGCCGAATTGTCTGCAGTCCCAGATGGGAAGGGGTCTGGGGACTGGAGAGAAGGGAGTCGCTAGTGGGTAGAATGAACTGTCCCTGAGTACTGGTGCCAGCAGCGCATGGCATGACGAACTCTTTGGGGGATAGAGAAGATTGTATGGCGTGGTCAGGGCAGATGTTGCTACATAGACAGCTGGCTAATGCCCCCTGTTTTTCAGTCCTTGCAGAGCTGAATTCACTCGTGGTTGTTTCAAATTGCAGCTGCAGTAAAAGTGGAAGCTGCCGATCAGTCCTGCAGATGGGTGATTAGCGCTCAGTAATTACCGAAGATCAGTGCATGAATTGATTTGCCTCAGCCTGCCTGAAGCTGGAGGAAGCAGTAGGAAACCAGTGGCCAGAGAGACGGATTCAGCAGGGAAAGCAGTTAATCCTTCCCCAATGAAACGCACGCCTTGCCACAAGCTGCCAAGTGGCGATGGGGAAAGGGGTTACGCCCATTCCAGCAAGAGCAGAAAATTAGATTCTTCTGATTCCTTGAGCTCAGCTGTGCCATGCCGCAAGGGAACAGACAGAGCCCAAATCAGCGGAAGAATGTCAAGGATCAACATCGATACCTGGGCAAGAAGGTGACTCAAAGACGAGAAGTGACCCGATGGTGGCCACAAGCGTCCAGAGGGAGGGAAAATGCATTTCCACCCCATGCAGGACACCGGTAACTGCAGACGCCGTCCCAGAACGTAGAGGATGGTCTGGCAAGTGGGCTTGGCTGCTTCCTGAGCCAGCAAATGTGGAATGAAAAGATTAGGCAGCGTCTCCGGTGTGAGCGTCCTGCCTTTCTGAGATGGGGAAGTGAGCTCGCCCGGGCCCGGGGTTTGCACCTCCCTGAGGAAGGAGCGACACCTTGCACAGCCCTAAGGGACGTGGCGAAAAGCCAAGAGCCCTGGAGCACGCTCCCAAGGGACACTGTGGAATCCCCATCACTGGACAAACCCCCTGCCAGGGCTAGTCTAGGGTTACTTGGTGCTGCCTCCGCGCAGGGGGCTGGACCAGGTGTCCTCTCGAGGGCCCTTCCAGCCCCCCCCATTTCTATGATCATCAGCTTCCCAGCAGATCGGCTGAAAAACAGACGGTGGATGCCCCAGCTTGCTGATGGCTCTCAGGGGAGCGTCGCTCGACAGGTCCATCCAGCTCCGCTGCGTGCGTCGAGATTTGCACTGAGCAGGAGGAGGACTCGAAACGCAGCCCACATGTTCCACGTCGAGAGGCACTAAACACACAAGAGCAGCTGAAGGAGGTTTCTGAGGGACTCAGCCGAGCACAGGCTGCTGGAGACACTCCAGTCTCCCGGGGGGAATCTGGCTCCATCTAATTCGCAACAAAGAACAGGAGCCACGAAAGTGATGCAGAGATACTGCAGAACCGGGCCAGTGCCGCCGAGCCAGCCTGCCGGCCTCTCAGGGCCACGGGCCCAGGCTGGGCCCAGCACAGGCAGAAGGGGCCGTAACGTATCTGCGGGGGCGGCAGCCAGAGTTCCTTTCTCGTCTAGAAAAGCCAAGGTCTCGCTGGCTGATTGCCACAGCCCCCTGCGCAGAGCCGGCGGCATCCACATGATGGAAGTAAAGAATCTCAGCTGGCTGCAGGAACCTGACTATTGCGGATTCCTGCCCGGCTCACCGAGCTCAAAACGCCGTCACCGGCGAGGTGCCGAGCAAGCGAGTGTGCCGGTGAGAGCGCCCGGGCACGGACGGGCAAAGCAGCAGCGTCTGACCGGCAGCTTGGCTGACGTGCCGCCTTTGCTTGAGGACCAAAGCCCCTCACATGGTACCTGTAACATGCTTCACTTCAGCCAGGCTTTGCGGGCAGGGGAGGTTCAGGCTATGGGAAGACACAGCGTCCCAAATGGAGGGCTGGCCTCGCTGAGGCCCTGGACGGGGAGTTAGGAGACCTGGGCTCAACTCCCTGCTCTGCTCCGACTCCCTGTGTGACTGTGGGCAAGTCCCTTAAGCTACCCTGTGCCTCAGTTTCTCCATTTGTAAAATAGGACAGGGATGTTTCTTGTTTAGACCATGGGCCCTTTGGGGCAGGGCCCGTCTGTCACTCCGTGCAGTACCCAGCACAATGAGGCCCTGACCGTCGCTGGGACCTCTGGGTTTCCCTGAAATAGCAGCAATGGGGGCCATGCGAGTAGCTAGAGAGATGGGACCTGGTACTGCCCCCCCCTCCCCGGCTCTCTGCTCCCTCCCCCAAAGGGAACAGATCGTGCTGCCTCTCCCAGAAGGCGCCGGCGGGCTCGCCACGGGGCCGTGTGCTGCACGGGATGCAGGCTGGGAAAAGAGCACAGGCTGGCGTGGGGAAGGAAGTCATTAATATTCCAGCTGCATGTTTGTTTTCGCCTTTAAAACAGTCGCCTTCGCAAAGCTAATAACTTGAAAAAGTCTAATTAAGAAAGTCAGATGCCTGCAGCACTCTGCGCGGAGGAGAAAATGAGAGATTTGCATTTCTCAGGGAGTGTAATTGAGCTGTAGCAGAGCTCTAATAGGTTTGCACTTCTCCTGCGTGTGGAATAAATCCGGCGTTGCCTTCCATGGGAGGGAAGAGGGGAGAATTCACTGAGTGGGCCTGTTTCAACGCACACGGCAATGGGAGGAGATGCAGCGCAGCAGAATCTGGCTCATGAGATCAATGCAAATGGGGAGATTACAGAGAGCTTCTTAGCCCATGGCCAGCCCCCTCCTGCTGCGGGGGAGTTGGCCCCCAGCTTAGCGCTCAGCTGGGACCAGCCGGTGGGTCGGAGGTCTCAAAGGCAGGAGAGCCATTTTGCTCCTTGGAGGATGTGCAGGCAAAGGGTGTGACCGGGCAGCGCTGCAGATTGGAGCCTGGGCCGTCAGCTCTGCCACTCCGGCTTGTATTGAGGGTGGATTTTGGAAGGCGTTGCAGGGAGCGAGGTGCCTGCTTGGAAATGCCAGTTTAGCTCTCCCGGCTGGGCACTCCATGGCTGTGAGGGACCAAGCAGGGAGCGAGGCATTGCAAAGACACCCTGCCAGCAGCCTCCTCTCATGGCCAATGGGTCGCGGGGCCTGGCGCAGCAGGTCCCAGCCTCTGAGGGCCCTTATAGATCAAAGCCCTCCCCACCCCACCAGTGCGAAGCAAAGAACAAGGGGTTCACGGGCTGACCCCCGCTTCCCAGGCAGGCCCCTAATCTGAGCCTGCTGCAGCTGCCAGGGGTGCGAATCCCTGGCGGGAGCTGCCCTGGTGCGCTGGGAGGCTCTCAATACAGGACTTGGGGAAATTCTTCTGTGCCGGCAAAGCAAGGGAGAGCTGCTCCCATCCCTGCCCTGAGGGGTCTCCTCTGGCCCGGGGCTGTAGTGACTAGGAGCTGCTGCCATCCGTTGGCGGCATCGCGGTGGGATGAGTTGGTGGGTCTCGGCCCACTTGCTCCAAGCAGGGCTAGGGCAGTGCCAAAGGCTGCTGGTGCCCTGTCTGCACCGGAGCACCCCCTGGTGGAGCTGAGCTGGTGGAGCGTGGGTGGAGCCCAGGTGAGCGGCTCCTTGGGTCCCATGCTGGCAAGGGCAGCGTGTCAGTGACAGTCCCAATGCACCGGCTCACCCGAGGGACCAGCCCACACTCCGGTCCTCATGCGCCCTGCAGCCTCTCCACGCTCCCTGCACACGCCAGCTCGTTCGCCCCAGCCCCCAGGCCTGGCAGCCCCTCCTTCAGCCCCTCAGAAATCCGCTTTGCTGATGCACAGGAAAAGCTGAAAACTGGGACCCTCACCCCACATGATCGCCGCCGCTAGGGCTGCTGACCTGGGCAGGAGAAGGGTTTTCTGCCACTTGGGGTTTGAAGGCTGTTGCAACAGACATGCTTTGGCTCCATCACAAGCTCTGGGCTGGCTGCTGGGGTCCCCAGGGAGGGTCTTGGGCCTGGGCCAAGCAAGGGGGCAGAATGCAGCAGCCCCAGCTCTGGGGTGCAGCCCAGCGGAATACACCCAGAGCGAAGCACCACTGAAGTCTTGCCTGGGCAGGCTGTGGACAATGGAAAGCCCCAGCACCACTTCTCCGCGTGTGCCTGCCCTGTGCACCCCGGGGGAGGGGGCTAGGCAGAGGCGCATGCTCTCCCCTAGCACCGCCACCGCCTCTGCGCCTAGCTCCTCCTTTTGTCCCCTGCTCAGCGCAGTCCCGGGATTGACCAGCTGCTCTGACAGGCATCCAGCACAGAGAACCAGTTCTATATAGCTTAAGCCCCACCCAGGGGGTGGAGCTCGCACGTCTCTATATAGCTCTGACCGTGGTTGCGGCTGCCAGTTGGTTTGGTGACGGGCTGTTGTGTTCCTGGGCACACGTGTGCAAACCAGGTGTGAAACGCTATCCGTTAGGGAGGGGAGTGTGTGGCTGGCGGCAAATGACTGCTTGAGGTGCAGTGCCCTAGGGGTTCACTCTGAGTGCAGCCTGCTTGGGTTTTATAACCTTTCTGTATTAGCAGATCCCATAAATAGTGACAAACATCCTCATCGTGCTAACTCACAACCCCCGCGGACAGGCCTGGCCACATACAGCTACCACGCAGAAACTGGCCCCAGAAACCTGCCCAGCTACCAGGGTGGCCAACTAGCAAGGGAACAGTTTAGCTCTTTTTTTCTTGCCTGTGCTGCCTTCCCAGATGAGAGGGAGTCAGTGCTGCACCCTTTGATGGTTACTGAGGGGTTTTAGTGTCTCCTCCACACTCGGCAGCAGGACACGGATGGTGGTAGCAGTGGGATTTCCTGGAAGGGAGGTAGGTCCCAGGGGCAAGGTATTAAGGGCAGTCATGAGCTATCCTGTGGGGAGAGGGGAACTATCGGTCCCCTCCTATAAATAGGGAACCTAAGAACTGGAGAGAGGGTATGACCGTCCCAAGCCCATACAGCGTATCGGTGGGAAAATTAGGAACAGAACCTAGAAGTTCTGACGCCCAGGTCTCTGCTCTAACCACTGGACCCTGCTCCCCTCCCAGAGTTAGGGCTAGAACCCAGGAGTCCTGAGTCCCAGACCCACCTGCTGTATAAACTAGACCCCACTCCCCTCCCTGAGCCAGGAGTCCCCAGGTCACACTTTCTCCTTGTTCTGTTTCTCTTTCCTCCAAGATCTGGAACTCTCCCACTCTCTGCCTCTGCTGCCACCTCCCCCTTCTCCGGGAGGGCTCAGGCGCTGACCCTGTGGAAGTGCTTCTAGGTCCTTTTAGCCCAGAGGATGGATGGGGTGTGTGGCAGGGGACCGGCCAACAGCCACAAATCAGCCCAGACAAGTTATTTGTCAGGAAGCTAATGGGATCTGAAAACCATTTCTTTAGAAGTTCCAGAGAGGGGCTTTTCTTTTCAAACCTCATCACGGCACATGAAATGTGCTCTGCTGCCTGGCTTCAATCTTTCCTTGGCAGCCTGGCTGCAGGAGGGGATGGGGTGGCTCCGGCTTTGTTCTAAGACCTCCACAAAGTCGGTTTTTATTTGAAGGGAGGTTTTTGTTTTGTGAATTTAATGCCAGTGGAAGGGCGGGAGCCAGATGCTCGGTTGGCATCAATCAGCATGGACTGCAAGAGAGGCATGTGCTGTGGCCAGTCCACTAGAAGATAATAGCCAACTACTGCTGCCAGAGGCATTCCTTCAGCCCAAGCAGCAAAGGTTGGTGCTGCCATGCAAACAGGTCTGGGTTCAACCCCCTGACACTGCAGAACACCCCCCTCCCACCAGGGGGCTCCCCCGTACCTCGGGGCAGGAACGACCCCACATTGTGATCTCTGGTACTTACCTAAGCACGTATCAGTCTTAGTGCCGGTCCCTTCCCAGCCCCTTGGGGAGGGGCTGGTATGTGCTAAGTGACTCCCCCACTTCCCCTCTGGCTAGGCCTCACTCTCCTAGCCCCTGGCTTTCCGGGGTGAAAACACCATGTCCCCTCCGCTCCCACCCTGGTACACGTGTGGAGTGTCTGCCCCTCCTCCTCTGCCCCCCCCCCAGGGAAGGGACACTAACCCCAGCCCCCCGGGTTCCAGCATACCCCCCCCCCCACAGGTCCCCGTGCTGCCTGTGCCTGCGCAACGGGCGGTCGGCCTAGGCAGAATGCTGGAGGCGGTTCACACAGAACTGCTAGACGGCCATGGGTTGGGGTGCGTGGGCCCCGGGCTGAGGTGGGGGGCAGAGTGGGAGTCTGTCCCTCCGGCCATGTCACTGCAAGGGGGGTAGGGGAAGGTGCAGACCCAGGGGGCAGCTAGGAAGAGACCAGCCAGGATGGGGCAGGCAGCCTGGGAAGAGCCTGGTTCCCCCCGATGCCTCCACCACCCCGACACAGGCAGGGATCTGGGGAGAGCCGAGGGGGGCAGCAGGGAACGCAGCCACACACCAGTCACTGCACCCGACCCCGCACCACTGGGTGAACGAACCTGGCGGGGCCCCCGCGGGAAGGGAGCTGGAGAACGAGCAGAGACACGTGTGCCACACGGGAGCAGAAATACTGCCCGGCGCTGGGGCTGGGGCTGCGGCTCACAAGCCCAGAAGGTTCGGGCCTGGTCAGTACCGAACGGGAAAACCCAGGGGCAGCAGGGAGCGTGCTGGGGGCTCAGTAGGGGCGCTCTCCCCTCGGAGTCAGGGTGGCACCCACCTCTCACCAGCACCCTCTGGCCAGGTGCCCGCACTGCCAGTCTGCAGTGACCTCGGTCAGTGGCTTCTCCAGCCGCGTCTCACACACAGTCTGTATGTGAAACCAACAGACCCCTTCCGGGGTTTACTGGCCAACGGGGCCTATCCCCGTACCCTCCACTGGCATCTCCATGGCCCTCCCAGGGCTCAGTCTTTAGAGGCCCAGCCCTGGTATGGGACTGGACCCCCAGGGATTCCTCCCTAGAGACACCGTCCTCACCTGCTGTGCTCCTAGCCAGGCCACTAAACTGTCCGATCCCTTTCCAGGCCTGTTTCCCAGTTCAATAATCAGCCCCTTCTCTACTCCTTTCCTCAGGGCTTAAGCCACTTCCCTAGGGGCTGGTGTGGGGGGAGTACAGACCCAGGCCAACCCACTGCTCTGGGTCCCACCCAGGGACCCTAAAAATAGCAACTGCCTGCTGCATCCCTTTAACTAACCTGCATTTCTGTTCCCTGGGCCACTTCCCCATGGCCCCAGCGCCTTCTCGAATGCTTCACTCTTACCGTAGGGCTGAAGTCTTGTACCCAGTCTCGGCAGCCAGCCAGGAGCTCCTTCTTGCTCCCCCAGTCCCTGCCAGCAACTGCTCAGTCCACGATCCCTGCAGGTCTTTCAACCAGCCAGGAGCACCATCCTTCAGCTCCAGGCAGCAACTAACTGTCTGCTGGTACTGCAACTCCTTTTATATGGGCCTGCTGGGCCCTGATTGGAGCCTCCCGGCAGCCTCTCCCTGATTGGCCGCTTCCCCCACAGCCACTCTAAGCAGCCTGGAGGACTTCTCTACTGCTCCTTTCTGGGACAGGTGTGGTAGGACCCTGAGGTCTCCATCAGGAGGGCCTCTGGATCTAGTCCACCCCGTCACAGACCCTCATGCTCCAGTGCAGTGCTAGCAGGCGCTGTGCTGCAGGGAGCAGGGTAGGGGGGCT
>NW_020664581.1:1926693-1937834 GCF_002925995.2 Terrapene triunguis | reverse complement strand
GCAGGCACAGCCGCACGGAGGTAGAGCTGCCCACATACACAGCCGTCCGCACGCAGGCACAGTCATCCACACCTGGGAAGTGGCACGCTCCCAAGCAGGATGAACACATTCCGCCCAGCGAAGGGCTGCACATCACAGCTGCACAGGGGCCCACCAGTCCAGCAGTTTTTCCAGCTGGCCCTCGTGGGGTGATGCTAATACAAACTCTGTCACTCCTGGCGGAGGCCCCAGGGAATAGACTGTAGGGGCCAGTCCTGCCCTAGCCAGGCCACCTCGGCTCCCTCCCCCCTTTAAGGGGCTGAGTCCCTCTGTACCCTGACAGACTGCTGGGTCCAAGTGATCACGAGCCTGGCTCCTGCAGGCTGGCTCCTGGCAGCATCTCCAGGGGTAGTGCCTCTTCTCCAGCCTCTAAGTCACACATCCTCTCGATCTCCGGTCCAGCGGGGTCTCACGTGTCCCCCTGCCTCGAGCCTGCCAGCAGCCTCCTCTGCCCCTCCCCACTGTTGGAGTAAGAGCCTTCTCCGACGTCCGGCTGGGGCCCCTTGTCTCACCTTCACTGAAGAGGCCTCTTGGTTTTTCTCTCCTCCCTTCTAGCTTTTAACTCCTAGCCCAGCAAGTTGGGATAGAAACGTTGCGTGGGCATGGAGCACGCTGTGACGTTATGAGTGTGATATAATCTCTCATTGGAAGGTGACAGGGCCAGAAAGAGTTAATTACCTCCCAGACTGACCTGACATGGCCGAACTTTAGAGACTGGTTAGGAAGATCTGTAAATGAACAGAGCTTTGAAATGCAGCCGGCATTGTTAGAGGTAGAAGGGGAGGTGTTTGCTCAGGGCTTGTGATGGAGGCAAACAAGTCTTGTCTATTGCTGTGGCTCTGATTCAAAGATCAAAAAAGAAGTATTAACATTTTGGAAGACACTTGAGTGAAATAGTATTATTGTCTATAGCAGTGGTCTCCAAACTTTTTTGATCGCGCACCCCTAGCAGTAAAAAATTGTCAGCACGCACCCCCTGCAGGGCCGGCTCTACCATTTTTGCCACCCCAAGCAAAAAAAAAAAAAAAAAAGGCCGCCCGAACTGCTGAAGCAGCGCTGCTCCAGTGGCGCTCCTCCTGCCGCACTCCCCAAAGGTTCCTTTTGCGCACCCCACTTTGGAGACCACTGGTCTCTATGTCTCTTTGGAGGCCGGGGGGTGGAACTGAGGAGCTAAGGGAGGCAGAGAGGTATGTTGATGAGGCTTTCCAGGACACTGTAGAATTGTCCCACCTCCGGTCAGACAGCCCCTGTGCTGTTGAGGAGGATGAAAGGCCCAGGGAAGCAGAGCAGTCTACGGGAGCAGAGGGAAACCTTCCCATAGTTGGGACCCTCCTTCCAGACGGTGCTGGGGTTGCCTCTCGCACTGAGGTTACCTCTCCAGAGGAAGGAACTCCAGTTGCTAGGAAAAGGCAGGTGTTAGTATTGGGAGATTCGATCATTAGAAACGTAGATAGCTGGGTTTGTGATGACCGAGGGAACCGTATGGTGACTTGCCTGCCTGGTGCGAAGGTTGCGGATCTCTCGAGGCATCTAGACAGACTTATGGGTAGTGCTGGGGAGGAGCCGGTGGTCGTGGTACATGTAGGTACCAATGACATAGGGAAGGGTAGGAGAGAGGTCCTGGAGGCCAAATTTAGGCTGCTAGGGAAGAGACTGAAATCCAGGACCTCTATGGTGGCATTCTCAGAAATGCTCCCAGTTCCACGCGCAGGGCCAGGTAGGCAGGCAGAGCTTCAGAGTCTCAATGCGTGGATGAGACGATGGTGTAGAGAGGAGGGGTTTAGATTCATTAGGAACTGGGGAAACTTTTGGGATGGGGGGAGCCTATACAGGAGAGATGGGCTCCACCTAAACCAAAGTGGATCCAGACTGCTGGCACTAAACATTAAAAAGGTTGTAGAGCAGTTTTTAAACTAGGAGATGGGGGAAAGCCGACTGCTGCAGAGGAGCATGTGGATCGGACAGAGACTTCTCTTAGGGGAGAGTCTAATGATAGAGAATCTCCAGGTTCTAGTCAGGAGCAGAGGATGGAGGAGGATAATGTAAGGGCCAGATCAGACGAGAAACATTCACATAAAAAAGAATCTGACACATCAGAAAAGGGCAGACAAATAAACAGTGACAAGTTTTTAAAGTGCTTGTACACAAATGCTAGAAGTCTACATAATAAGATGGGTGAACTAGAGTGCCTTGTGATAAAGGAGGATATTGATATAATAGGCATCACAGAAACCTGGTGGACTGAGAGCAATCAATGGGACACAATCATTCCGGGGTACAAAATATATCGGAAGGACAGAACAGGTCGTGCAGGGGGGGAGTGGCACTATATGTGAAAGAAAATGTAGAATCAAATGAAGTAAAAATCTTAAGTGAACCCCCATGTTCCACAGAATCTCTATGGATAGAAATTTCATGCGCTAATAAGAATATAACATTAGGGATCTATTATCGACCACCTGACCAGGACGGTGATAGTGACAATGAAATGCTAAGAGAGATTAGAGAGGCTATCAAAATAAAGAACTCAATAATAGTGGGGGGTTTCAATTATCCCCATATTGACTGGGAACATGTCACCTCAGGACGAAATGCAGAGATAAAATTTCTCAATACTTTAAATGACTGCTTCTTGGAGCAGCTGGAACGGGAACCCACAAGGGGAGAGGCAATTCTCGATTTAGTCCTGAGTGGAGCGCAGGAGCTGGTCCAAGAGGTAACTATAACAGGACCGCTTGGAAATAGTGACCATAATATGATAACATTTAACATCCCTGTGGTGGGAAGAACATCTCAACAGCCCAACACTGTGGCATTTAATTTCAAAAAGGGGAACTATGCAAAAATGAGGGGGTTAGTTAAACAGAAGTTAAAAGGTACAGTGACTAAAGTGAAATCCCTGCAAGCTGCATGGGCGCTTTTTAAAGACACCATAATAGAGGCCCAACTTCAATGTATTCCCCAAATTAAGCAACACAGTAAAAGAACTAAAAAAGAGCCACTGTGGCTTAACAACCATGTAAAAGAAGCAGTGAGAGATAAAAAGACTTCCTTTAAAAAGTGGAAGTCAAATCCTAGTGAGGCAAATAGACAGGAGCATAAACGCTGCCAAATTAAGTGCAAGAATGTAATAAGAAAAGCCAAAGAGGAGTTTGAAGAACGGCTAGCCAAAAACTCCAAAGATAATAACAAAATGTTTTTTAAGTATATCAGAAGCAGGAAGCCTGCTAAACAACCAGTGGGGCCCCTTGATGATCGAGATACAAAAGGAGCGCTTAAAGACGATAAAGTCATTGCGGAGAAACTAAATGAATTCTTTGCTTCAGTCTTCACGACTGAGAAAGTTAGGGAGATTCCCAAACCTGAGCCGGCTTTTGTAGGTGACAAATCTGAGGAACTGTCACGGATTGAGGTGTCACTAGAGGAGGTGTTGGAATTAATTGGTAAACTTAACATTAACAAGTCACCGGGACCAGATGGCCTTCACCCAAGAGTTCTGAAAGAACTCAAATGTGAAATTGCAGAACTATTAACTAGGGTTTGTAACCTGTCCTTTAAATTGGCTTCTGTACCCAACGACTGGAAGATAGCTAATGTAACGCCAATATTTAAAAAGGGCTCTAGAGGTGATCCCGGCAATTACAGACCGGTAAGTCTAACGTCGGTACCGGGCAAATTAGTTGAAACAATGGTAAAGAATAAAATTGTCAGACACGTAGAAGAACATAAATTGTTGGGCAAAAGTCAACATGGTTTCTGTAAAGGGAAATCGTGTCTTACTAATCTATTAGAGTTCTTTGAAGGGGTCAATAAACATGTGGACAAGGGGGATCCAGTGGACATAGTGTACTTAGATTTCCAGAACGCCTTTGACAAGGTCCCTCACCAAAGGCTCTTACGTACATTAAGTTGTCATGGGATAAAAGGGAAGGTCCTTTCCTGGATTGAGAACTGGTTAAAAGACCGGGAACAAAGGGTAGACCTGCTAGCACACAGCCGGCTCCGCAGACTGGCAGCTTGGGCCATCCAGTCCCACATGATCCCGCCCTCCCTTAAACACCTCGGCAAAAGTGAGAACTTCAGCCATTAAGATTCTGACCTCGACAGGCAGTGGGCTCGGCCCTGCCCCCGGAGCAGGAGCGCCGATTCAACCCGGCTCATTATCCGCCCTGGCACAGCCGCAAATGTTATTAATGGCCATACGATTAGGCAGTCCCTTTCAGAGCCCAGCCGCAGCGTCCGACTCCTGACCCGCCGGCTCTGCCGGCTCTGGAGGACTGGGTCGTGCTGGATCGAGCCGCCTGGGGGTGGGAAAACCAGTTGCCAGCTGTGATCAGTGCTGGGCTGGGACTGGCTGGGCTGCTCCTCGGCTGTGTGGCCTGCCAGGTACCAGAGCGAGCCGTCCCTTCCTGCCGCCGGGGCTGGGCAGTTGGAATAGCACCTTGCTGGGCTAGTGATGCAGCCACACGCTCTGCCCCGGCACCGTCAGCTCTCACTGGTGATCTGAGTGCATTTCTGCTCCCTGCGTGCATTTCACACTGCACGGAACAATCCCACCACGGGTCCAGGTTGCCGAGCCCCTTCGGCCAGCCCCAGGGGTCCTTTCCCTGGAGTGCCGCGTCTCCATGGCAAAGCACCCAACGCTCTGCCACCCCACCCCACCCGGGTCAGCACTGCCGGCCCCACTCGTCAAACCTGGCATGGCTCTGGGGGGACGTTGCCAGAGACATTGCAGGAGGTGGCGGATGTGTCCGTGGCCGGAGCCAGGAGCCCCTCTGCAGCCCAGGCGTGAAGCGAGGGAAGCAGCTCCAGGCATGGCGGAGAGCGCTCTGTGTGCAGAGCCTCCCCAGGCCGAATTGGCCCTGGCCTTCCCGGCCTGTTACCGGCCACCTCTGAGTTCTCAGCCGTTCTGACTGCACGGATCGTCCCCGTGCGCTGCACGGCTAGTGTGAGGCTTGTGTCTGTGCCAGGCCAAGCGCCCTAGAGCCCTGGGACAGCCCAGCGAGCTCAGCCATCGCCACCCGTACGCCCCAGCTAGTGGAGCAGCAGCACTGGGCGTGTGAGGGAGATTGTAATGCCACACCCGTGTGCGCAGCTGCCACCCGCACAAATCAACACAACTCTCCCAGGACAGCCCTCAGACACACACCAGCACAACCACCTGCACGACACAACAAGCACAGACAATAACCCGAAACACACAGCCCCTCACCACAGCACACACCCTCATTCGCCACCACACAAATTAACACAACTCTCTCAGCACAGCCCTCAGACACACACCAACACAACCACCCGCACCACACAACCAGCACACCTCTCATCCCCCACCTGCACAAATCAACACAACTCTCCCAGCACCCCCCCAGACACAGACCAACACAACCACCCACATCACACAACCAGCACACACCTCTCATCCCCCACCTACACAAATCAACACAACCTTCACAGCACCCTCTCAGACACAGACCAACGCAACCACCCACAGGACACAATGAGCACACGCAGCAACCCCAAACACACAGCCCCTCACCATAGCACACACCTCTCATCCCCCACCCGCACATATCAACATCAAATCTCCAAGCACACACCTCCAGACATAGCCAATACAATCACCCACACAACACAACCAGCACACGCAATAATGCCAAACACACAGCCTCTCACTGCAGCAGGCACCCTTATAAACACCACACAAATCTCCCCAGTGCAACACAACCAGCCAGCACACACAATAACCCCACAGGATCGGTTGCGCCAGCGGGCAGCGTTGGGAACAGCTCTGACAGGGCTGAGCGCTTGGGGGGTCAGAGCATCCCAGGTTTGCTCCCTGGGGTTCCCAGTCTGTTACCGCTCAGCGAGGAAACACTCAGCCATTTCGGCCTGTTTTCACACACGACTTTGTGAATCACACCAGGCGCTAGAAGGGCTTTGAGCAGCTAGCTTACATTAACCCCCTCGCCTGTCTAGCTGGGCTGCTGGAATGACATGCCCAGCAGGGCCCAGGGGGCAGCCCCGTTCCCTGGGTGCGAGCGGTGACTTGTTCCTGTGGCGGTAAAGCCCCAGCCGGGCAGTCCAGGGGGGCTGAGTGAGTGCAGATGGATACGGTAGAAAGAGGGCTGGCAGATCTGGTTTTTGGCTGTCCATCACTCCTTTTTTTTGGGTGGAAACAGCTGGACTTGGATTTCCCCACAGTTGCTAGGAGCTGAGAGAAATCACCTTGGAACCAGCTCTGATGGGGCGGAAAGGCACAACAGAGACGGGCCCTCTGGACACTGCACTGTGGGAGGACGCCTTGTCGTGCAGCACCGTGAAAAATCACTGCACGTAGTCCCACACTGCAGTGTCCAGAGGGCGTGTGTCTCTGCTGTGCGTAATGATCACACCCAGCACGGGCCAGCTCCCCGCGTGTCACTGTGATCTTACTTCTAGAGCTCGTTCCAAAGAAACGCCGACAGGGAGCCTGTCAGCCTCCACTCAACTGCAGCCAATTCTGGGGTGGAACTTAGCAGAGGTTTTTAACAGCTGCACACTCACAGCTCTGATTGCAGCTGCAGGGTGAATTTAGGGCCGGGGAATGTAATGCAGGACCCATGCCGGACTGATCTCTGCAGCACAACGCCCCCTAGCCCCAGGCATGAGGGTCAGCACTAACTCAAGGGGAGCCCCCCCATCCCGGCACCATCCTGGCCTAGGACCCCTCAGTGCTGCCGTGAAGCCGGGCAGGGCTGCAGACGCTGTGTGTGCATACAGAGCACATCCTGCTAAGGGATCCCAGGGGCTTTCCCTGAATACAGGGCAGGCTAGACGAACGGAGCCATTCAGGGTTCAGGCCCCGAGCACCATGGAGTGGTTGCCAGGCTATTTGTCCTGGGCTTGGGCAGTGCTAGGGATGGGGGGTCCCCCAGGACTCTCCGCAGCCTTGTTAGAGGAACAGGGTTTGTTCCTCAGAAGCGATTCCGCTCCCCATCAGCCCCGCTGGCCCTGCTGAAAGCTGCATCTGCGGCTTGGCAACGGGTGATTCATGCTAAAGGAAACAGGATCTGTCTCCTCGGCGGCTGGGCAGATTCCCCCAGGGCCTGGGCCTGCAGCGCAGCTGAATTTTCTCCTTCCCATGGCTGGCTGCATCTCTGGGGCCCTCGCTCCCGGCCGCCCCACTCGAGGGCCTCATCACCCTCTGACCCCATCACTGGAGCTGCTCCAAATGAGACTGAACAGAGCCCTGGAGACCAGACTGTTCAGGACAGTCCTGCCCCGGGGAGATGGGCTGGATGGGACCGAGCAGAGCTCCTCCCTCTCTAATGGCCAAGAGTCTTTCTGCAGCAGCTCCCCGGCCAGTCCAGCTGCTCCAACTCCAGACCCTGCTCCCCCCCATGCAGGGACAGCGTCTCCCACACTCAGAGCAGCCCCCTCCAGAGATTTCACACGCGGGTCTGAGAGCTGTTCTAATGGCTCACTCTCTCCCTCTTTGGGCAGGGGGTGTGAGCGGTGCCTGGCTCTGTGCCCAGCCCGAAGTGGCCACACTATTCCATTCTGCTGACTACTTTGCAAGAGAGGGGGATACCTAGGACCATCTCCCACCCCATCAGGGTCTTGGCCCAGTGCTTGATCCCCTGGGAATCCTGCAGCCAGTGCTCCCTGTGCGACCGTTGAAGATCTAACTGAGATCTCATTAAACTCATGGTCTCCAGAAGACCCTGCAGCAGGAGGTTCCACAGGTTAATTCTACGTGCGTTTAAAATATCTGTAGCTCCTCTTTGGAATCCAAGGTGAAAGATCTTCCATTGGTGATTTGCTCCTGGCAGTGTGTGTCCAAGGGGTGTACATAGGCACCTCCATTCGTGCTGTCTGGAACCAGTCCTCCTTAAACAGGAGGTGTGAGCCATTCTACACTACAGACAATCAGGTATCTGCATAGCTCCAATTCCAGCTTTGTCCCCGGTGTTTACCAGGACCACACGGCATTTGGCACTCTGTACAACACAGAGACATTTAGTGGCTGAATAATATACCGCAGGTGAACATGTTACACACACAGTCCTGCTTTCTTTAGAGCCCAAGGGGCTCTTACGATGGAGAAGAGCTGGAGGGATGAGAGAATCAGGTGAGATGGCTGGGGGCAGGGAGATGCTTCTAGGGGCCAGTCAGTAAGGATCAGGCCGTGGCTCTGGCCCCAGGTGTTGGCCAGGTGCCACCCGAGGGCCAGCCCCAGAAGCAAGATGGGAGGGGAAGGATTTTGCTCAGCCTGGCAGGTGTGTGGAATAGAGAATTGATTTGCTTATGTGCTGAGAAAGGGATGAACACAGCATGGCATCTGCTGGGGATTTTTGGATTAAATAGGTTTAAAAACCCTCCAGCAGACTTTATAATATTGACTCAGATAAAATCCCGCCTGCTTCAGCTGCTGCTTGCTCTTATTCCCCTGGATCTTACGCCAATTGCAGTGCACTTGGCAGCGGCCCCGCTGGGACCCGGGCGGGGCCAGAGGGCTCCCTGGTGGCAGCCCTCGAGAGCGCGGGCTGGGAACTAGAGTCAGAGAGCGCCCCAGGGGTCAGCTGTGTCCAGCCGCCGCAATGGAGACCTCTCCCTCTGCATTGTGAGCTCCCAGCACAGAAGCGCCCTCCTCTGCGCACAACGTCCCCTTGGCCTCCTGAGGGTGACCCTGATCTGTCCCATGGGGGCCCTGCGCCACGGTGCTGCACCGCATACCCCAGCACCCTCTGTTCCCTGCCACCAGCCATAGGAGCGTCCCCCTTAGGTGCGCTCGTGCTAGGGCTTTTATACCCGCTCTGGGCCACCACGAGGGGGCGAGAGAGACGCATGCCCTTGGGCAAATCTGGCTTTCCATCCTCTGCATCTCTTTTCTGGCCAGACCCCGGGCCCTCCCCCCATAACCTGGCCTTCCCACCCCACTCTGGTTGGCTTGATCTGGGCAGCAGGAAGGGAGGAGGAGGAGGAGGAGGCAAGGGGCAGGGGGCCGTGCCCCAGCAGTGCCAGCGCCGTGGGCACACGGCCCGTTGATTGGGCTCGCTTCACTTGCTGGATCGATGAGGCTCAGCGAGGACTTGGCTGCTGGATTTCTCTCCGAGCCCCAGGCACTGAGCTCAGAGGCTGGCTAAGCAACCCCCCCCGCCCATGCCCAGCACACCCGGGCCCCCCTCCCCGGCCCCACAGGGGCTCGCTGAGCCAGGGCTCAGACAGGCAGCACTTTAACCGCCTCAGCGCCGAGCCACGGGGCTGAAAGAGGCCGTGGCTGTGTGTGTGTGTGGGGGGGCTGCCCCACTCCTTGCACTGGCTCTCTGCAGCCGGCCAGGATGGAGGGCAGGGAAATCCCCCACTCCTTCCCCGGGGGCTGGCTCAGCTCCACCTTCCAGGCAGCACGCTCACAAGTGCAGTGAGTCCAGCAGCCCCAGCAGATTGTCCACATTACAGACCCATCACTGCTATGTTTGGGGCACGAGTGTCAGGCTCCGCTCAGATGAGACTCAGGACCGGAATCGGGGTCAGGCCGGATGGGCACCGGCAGAGCTGTGGTGGGTGGAGCCCCGGGGGGGGGGCGGGAGCTGTGGGTGAGGACTGAAGGGCACTGGCAGAGCTGTGGTGGGGGTCTCCAGGGCTGGGGGGAACTGTGGGTCGGGCCGGAAGGGCGCTGGCAGTGGTTTTTTTGGGTGGGGGGAGCCCAGGGCCAGGGAGGGAGCTGTGGGTCGGGACTGAAGGGCGCTGGCAGAGCAGTGGTGGGGGGAGCCCTGGGTGGGGGGGGGCTGTGGGTCGGGACTGGGGGGCGCCGGCAGAGCGGTGGTGCGGGGGGCTCCGGGTGGGGGGAGCTGTGGGTCAGGCCGGAAAGGTGCCGGCAGAGCTGTGGTGGGAGGAGCTGTGGGTCAGGCCAGAAAGGTGCCGGCAGTGTTGTGGTGGGGGAGCTCTGGGTGGGGGGGAGCTGTGGGTCAGGACTGAAGGGCGCCGGCAGAGCTGTGGTGGGGGGAGCTGTGGGTCAGGCCAGAAAGGTGCTGGCAGAGCTGTGGTGGGGGTGTAACAATGCGGTTCTGGCAGGACCCAACTGAGAGTGCCAATTCAGGACAAATCGCTTACAACAGGGCAATTACAGCCCAAGGCTGGGGTTTTTCCACCTCTAAGGCAAACCAAACCAGCCAGACTAAGAGGACTTCGGTCTCACCCCACTGGCTAACCGCAAGTCTCACAAGCAATTCCCTTAGACACTCCAGTTTCCCAGTATTACCACCAGTGCCACTCGTTATGGGGACAAATGGTTATGAAAACCAAGACCCCAGTAAAAGAAAAAGGTTCTCCTGATCCCATAGGACCAAGCCCCAGACCCAGGTCAATATACAAATCAGATCTTACTCACAAATCACGCTGTTGCCAATCCTTTAGAATCTAAAATCTAAAGGTTTATTCATAAAAGGATAAAGATAGAGATGAGAGCTAGAATTGGTTAAATGGAATCAATTACATACAGTAATGGCAAAGTTCTTGGTTCAGGCTTGTAGCAGTGATGGAATAAACTGCAGGTTCAAATCAAGTCTCTGGAACATCCCCCGCTGGGATGGGTCACTCAGTCCTTTGTTCAGAGCTTCAGTTTGTAGCAAAGTCCCTCCAGAGGTAAGAAGCAGGATTAAAGACAAGTGGAGATGAGGCATCAGCCTTCAATAGTCTTTTCCAGGTGTAAGAACACCTCTTTGTCCTTACTGTGGAAAATTACAGCAAAATGGAGTCTGGAGTCACATGGGCCAGTCCCTGCATACTTTGCTGAGTCACAAGGCGTATCTGCCTTCTCTCAATGGGTCCATTGTATAGCTGATGGTCCTTAATGGGCCATCCAGCAGGCTAGGCAGAGCTAACACCAGCTTGTCTGGGATGTCACCCAGAAGCATAGCATAAGTCTGAAATACAGACAGTATAGAGCCAATATTCATAACTTCAACTACAAAATGATACACACATATAGACAGCATAATCATAACCAGCAAACCATAACCTTGTCTTGGACACCTCATTTGACCCCCTTTATACAAGGTTTGGTGCCACTACAGGACTTTGGTTGCAACAATGATCTATATGGTCCCAGTTCAAATCAATAA
>NW_020664581.1:1918222-1926683 GCF_002925995.2 Terrapene triunguis | reverse complement strand
GAGCCCCCCCCATGGCCTTCCAGCGGAGCCCTCAGGGCCCTGCACCCCAGCTCCCGGGGACGGGGAGCAGCAGCACTCCCATTTACCCAGGGGAGATTGGCGAGTGGGGGAGGGGAGCAGAGCTGGGGCCAGCATCTGGCCCCTCTCCCACCTGGCAGGTGGTGCTTTGTCCTGGGGCACCCACAGTCCCCCGGGCTGCAGCCAGCCCCCCCCACAGGAGGCCGCAGCAAAGACGCCTGGGGCAGCCCGTGGAGAAGGGACCCCCTGAGGGAGCTGCCTGCAGAGGGTGCAGCCCCCCCCCCCGCCCCCGGCCGAACAGGGGGGGCAGCCCCCCCCCCCGGGCACCTGGCTGAGCAGAGGGCCAGCACTGATGGCCAGGGGAGAGCGCCCCCTGTTGAGCGCCCTGGAGCACAGCACCCCCTATTGCCACGCTGGGACATTGGAGCCTCCACTGACCGTGTGGGGAGAGTGCCCCCTACTGAGCCCCCCGCCCCGTGGCTCTGACTTGGGGTGCCATTGACTCCCCCAGCCAAGCGTTACAATACAATCACGAGGGAGGAAAGGCAGAGCGCACACTGTCACGTGCCTCCCGTCACAAAGCTGAAGGCACCTGCCCGCTCTCGGCAACGCCTGGCACTGCCCAGATGCCATGGTGATGGGGAATCGAAGGCCTTGGCTACCTGACAAGTGCTTTGGGGACAGAAGGCGTTCCTCAGTCGCCATAGTAACACCACCTCCCCGAGCGCCGTGGGCTGTGCCGGTAGAAGCAATCTGGTGCTGGCATCCCTGCGTCTACACTGGGGGGAGGGTTGGGGGGTGCAGGCGGAGCTAGGTCAGGCAGGGCTGTGGTTTGCCTGGCCCGGGGCCAGCGTGTCGGTCCCAACAGAACTTCGCAGGGAAGAGCTGACAGGGAGCATCTTTCCCGTGGCTGGAGGGCGGGCCAGGGAAATGTCACAAGGAAAAGAATTGCTGAGGGGGGGTTGCCCGTGGGAGGGGGGAAGTTGCCCCCAGAGGGGGGTCAGAATTGTCCTAATGGAGTGCAAGTTCCAGCCGTCCCCTGGGCTCACCCCCGTGTAACGTGCTGGAGAGAAACGGTGCCCTGTAGGACACAGGGGATCTGGTTTCTAGCCCGGCCTTGCTGTGCGGACGTCCCTCGGATCGCTTTGGGCCAGGTCCCAGCTGCAGCATGGGGACGCCAATCCTCTGTCCTGTCTGCTCAGACTCTCAGCTCTTTGGGCTCTGCGCTGCGCCCCGCACGGTGGGGCCCTGCTCTCCCCAGACCCCTTGGCACACTTTGTCCTGACAGCAGAGGGCGTGAGGCCGGCGCGCTGAGCCGTGACTCCGGAGCTGTTCGATTTGCTTGGTTGGCTGTTGTCCGTTTGTAAACTAGTTGATTGCGGTGTCCTCTGCCCCAGCAGATGAAAACCTCTGTGTCGCTCAGGGAAGTTTGCCCAAATCTTTCTGCTGAGCTGTGTTAACAAGGCCACGTGGTGTGATCTATGTAGCCCCTGAGAGATCAGAGTGGTAAACAGCCTGGAAATCCTGCTGAGGCAGGCAGCGGCCTGGCTGACGGATAGTCTGTGTCGTCGCCCCCGGGGGGCGTTCGGCTGCTTTGGTGAAACCTCATCCGTTCTCAGGGGAAAGCAGGAGTCCGTCCTGGCGCCGCCCGCTCCTGCCTGGCAGAACGCGCTGGGCTCCGGGGCGCGTCCTGATGGGCACCAACCTCAGGGCAGGATTGGGCCCCGGGCCCCCCAGGCTTGCGGCATGAAGGTGGCAGGAAGCTGGGAGAGAAGGTTAGCCGCGAGCGCAGGCCCACACGTGCTGCCCTGGGAGCTTTCACAAGCCAGCCGTTCACTGGTCAGTCCCACGGCTAAGCTGGGCCTGGTGCAGCGCTGGGCTTGGGAACAGCCATGGCCGTCAGGCCTAAGTAGGTGTGAATGCACCGGGTCAGCTCTAGGGCCACGTCTCAGTAGGGAGAGGGTCCCAGTGAGAATCACACAAGCTCCCGCTTGACTCTCCGGATCACCGCACAGGACAGGGTGCCAGGCGCACCAGGTTCTGATCCCACCTCTGTCACTTTGCCTGTCTGCCTCAGTTTCCCCATCTGTAGCATGGAGAGGAGGTGTGACGGAGCAGGGCGGATTTGACCTGGGAATGTAGCCTGGGAGTTACATGGAGCTACCTGAGCTGTAACCTGAGCCAGGAAGGGGGGTGGGTTTTTCGCCTTCCTCCGCAGCATGGGGCAGAGGTCGCTTGCTGGAGGATTCTCTGCGACTTGAAGTCTTTAAATCATGATTTGGGGACTTCAACAGCTGAGTCAAGGGAGAGAATTATTCCAGGAGTGGGTGGGTCAGCTTTTGTGGCCTGCATCATGCGGGAGGTCAGACTAGATGATCATAATGGTCCCTTCTGACCTTAAAGTCTATGAGTCTATAAGTGACACCTTCTGCCCGGGAGACTGAACGAAGGAGAGGAGGAGCAGAGGGGAGGGGGGAGAGAGCTGCTGGAGGGATTTGGGAGTTTTTCAGTTTTGGGCTGGGAGGTGCAACGCAGGGAACCCCAAGCTGGGGTCTAAGCTCCCTGCACTCCCCAAGAGGACTTGATTGAGGGGTCCTGGTTGTATCTACAAGCTCTGCTGTAGACTGTGTTCCTGTTATCCAATAAACCTTCTGCTTTACTGGCTGGCTGAGAGTCACGGTGAATCGCAGGAAGCCGGGGGTACAGGGCCCTGAGTCCCGCACACTCCGCGACAGGAGGCTGGTCCAGTAGCAGACTGGTGTGTGTCAAAGGCAAAGCACAGTGAGGGTCTCCATTCCCGTGATGCCCCAACCCACTCCCAGGCAGGGAGCGCCAAAATGCAGCAGGGAACCAGTTCCCAGGCACGTCCCAGTCACGTCCCAGTCACGCTGGAGGCCCAAGGGGCTCTGGCACCAACATCCAGAATTCTGGGTCCTTCTCCAAGCCCAACCCAGCACCCTCTGAGCTTTGCCTGTCACTCAAGGCATGGCAGGCGGATCTGGAGGGGTTGGGGCAGACAGAGAAATGGCATGTAGTTTTGCCCAATCTTAGGGACCAGGACCAGGACCTTGTACCGATAGAAGCTAATGTTATGCCCCACTGGTGAGCTGGGGCTCATGCATTTCCCAGGGTGAATTGCAGGTGTTTCTGTTCCCATTAGCTCATGAGATGGAGTTTGAAATCACGTCAGCCCAGTCACAATCTTGCCTTCCTCCTCTCCGTCCACTCCCTCTCGAGTTGCCAGCATCAGTGCCGTGTGCCCCCTGGCCCTGAACCTGCACCCAACCCTGCTTGGGCACATCCCCCTGATTCCAGGAGTGCCCCATGTCAGCATGGACCCAGCCCCATCCGAGCACTTGGGAACCCAGCACAGCGCAGGAGCCCACCAGTGCCAGCAGTGACTGGCCGTATCAACCACCTTCCTTTTGGGGGGCCGGGTTAAGGGGGCCTGGATTCCAGGAGGTGCTGAGCAACCAGCCTCTGAGAAACGAGGCTCCTTTAGGTAGCCTCCGTTTGACCCCCCACCCCCCAAAAAAATCCCACACCACCCTTGCAATCACAGCCTCGCTCTGGGAGGGCAGGCGTGTGAGAGGACTGGTGAATATGGCTGAACCACTCAGTAATAGTGACCATAACGTAATTACATTTAACATCCTTGTGTGTGTGTGTGGGGGGGAAGGGCGGAAGAAATGCCAAAGAAACCCACCACAGGAGCATTTAACTTCAAAGAGGGGAACCACTCAAAACGAGGAAGCTAGTTAAACGGGAATTAAAAGGTCACAAGGGTGAAATGCCTGCAAGCTGCATGGAGACTATTTAAAAACACCACACTAGAGGCTCAAACTAAATGTATACCCCAAATTGAAAAACAAACAAACAGAAAGAGGACCAAACAAAATGCCACCACGGCTAAATAGACGAGTAAAAGAGGAGATTAGAGGCAAAAAGGCATCCTTTAAAAATTGGAAGTCAAATCCTATTGAGGACAATAGAAAGGATCATAAACTCTGGCAAGTCAAGTGTAAAACTATAATTAAGAGGCCAAAAAAGAATTTGAAGAGCAACTAGTAAAAGAGAAAAACCAACAGCAAAATTTGTTTAAGTACATCAGAAGCAGGAAGCCTGCCGAGCCATCAGTGGAGCCCATGGATGATCAAGGTGCTAAAGGAGCACTCAAGAAAGACAATTCATTTATCTTCTCTGCAACACCCTTGTTCTTTGCCTCGATCTTCACTGCACAGGACGTGGGGGAAATCCCCACACTCCAGCTATTCTTTTTAGGTGACAAATCTGAGGAACTGTTCCAAAACCTCCTCTATTGACACCTCAATCTGGGACAAAGTGATAAATTAAGCAGCAAAAATCACCAGGACCAGATGGGATTCACCCAAGAGTTCTGAAGAAATTCAAATATGAAACTGCAGAACTACTAGCCATGGTATGTGACCTGTCACTTAAATCAGACTCTGTACTAGATGACGGAAGATAGCTAATGTGTCGCTGATTTTTTTTAAAAGGCTCCATAGGTGATCCTGACAATGACAGGACGGTAAACCTAACTTCAGTACCAGGCAAATTGTCTGAAGAAAAGAATTATCAGACATACAGATGAACATGATTTGTTGGGGAAGAGTAGACATGGTTTTTGTAAAGGGAAATCACGCCTCACCAATCTATTAGAATTCTTTGAGGGGTGTCAACAAATATGTGGACAAGGGGGATCCAGTGGATATAGTGTACTTGGATTTTCATAAAGTATCTGACAAGGTCCCTCACCAAAGGCTCTTAAGCATAGTAAGCTGTCATGGGATAAAAGAGAAGGACTTTCATAGATCAGTAAGTGGTTAAAAGGCAGGGGGAAATGGTAGGAATAAATGGTCAGTTTTCACAGTGGAGAGAGGTAAATAGCGGGGTCCCTCGGGAATTTGTATTGGGACCCGTGCTGCTCAACATATTCATAAATGTTCTGGAAAAGTGGGTAAAGAGTGAGGTGGCAAAGTTTGCAGACAATATAAAACACTCCAGATAGTTCAGTCCAAAACTGACTGTGAAGAGTTACAAAAGGATCCCATGAAACTGGGTGACTGGGCAACAAAAGAGGTGATGAAATTCAATGGTGATTAGCGCAAAATAATGCACATTGAGAAAAATAACCCCAGCTACACATACAAAATGATGGGCTCTAAATTAGCTCTTACCACTCAAGAAAAAGATCTTGGAGTCATTGTGGATAGTTCTCTGAAAGCATCTGCTCAATGTGCTGCAGCAGTCAAAAAAGCAAACAGAATGTTTCGAACTATTAGGAAAGGAATAGATAAAAAGACAGAAAATATCATCATGCTGCTATGTAAATCCATGGTACGCCAACTTCTTGGATACTGCATGCAGTCCTGGCTGCCCAATCTCAAAAACATAAATTAGAATAGGAAAAGGTTCAGAGATTGGACACAATAATGCTGAGGGGTATGGAAGAGAGGAGAAAAAAGAGGAGAGAGAAAAAGATTGGGCCTGTTCATCTTAGAAAAGAGGCGACGATGCGGGGATATGACAGAGGTCTATAAAATCATGACTGGTGTGGAGGCAGTGAATAGAGAAGTGTTATTTATTCCTTCACATAACACACAAACTAGGAGTCACCCGATGAAACAGGCAGCCCGTTTAAAACAAACAGAAGGAAGTATTTCTTCACACAACGCACAGTCAACCTGTGGACCTCGTTGCCAGGGGATGTGAAATCTGGAAACATAACTGGGTTCAAAAAAGAATTAGATAAGTTCACGGAGGACAGGTCCAGCAATGGCTATTAGACAAGATAGTCAGGAACATAACCTCATGCTGTAGGTGTCCCTAAACCTCAAACTTTCAGCTACTGGGACTGGACAACAGGGGAGGGATCACTCGATAATTGCCCTGTTCTGTTCATTCCCTCTGAAGCACCTGGCACTGGCTGCTGTTGGAAGACAGGACACTGGGCAAGACGGAGCATTGGTCTGACCCACTCTGGCCATTTTTATGTTCTTATCGTGTTAAGTAATGCCGAAACCTTGGGCTGGCTGTATACATGTGAAGATAGTGGTGCTGCCAATGGTGTTTCACATAAAGCCTCAGGGCATGGAGTCAGGTGAACAAAAGAAAATCTCACCTTCCATTTTGTTTAAAAAGTAAATGTCTAACCCTCCCAGTTGCCAAACGCAGCACAAAAACGTGACACCGCCTCCCCCACTTCCATGTAACCTAAAGGCTCAAAAGCCAGAAGGCAAAGAGAAAGGGCCCAAATTATCAATCTCAGGATATTTTCTGAGCCTGACACATGATTTTTTGCATCTTTGGGGTTAAGAACATAAGAACACAAGAACGGCCACACTGGGTCAGACCAAAGATCCCTCTAGCCCAGTATCCTATCTTCTGATAGTGGCCAATGCCAGGTGCCCCAGAGGGAATGAACAGAACATTTAATCATCAAGTGATCCATCCCCTGTCGCCCGTTCCCAACTTCTGGCAAACAGAGTCTAGGGACTTATCTAGAACTTATCTAGAACTAGGACTTATCTAGGAATTTATCTAGAACTTATCTAGGAACTTATCTAGTTCTTTTTTGACGGTTTAAGAAGAACATAGAATATACTGCTAGGAGATTGCAAGACCCTATTTCCTTACCAAAGGGTCTATTTCCAATGTGTAAACCTAGACCCAGTCTCACAGCCATGTTAGCACGTCCACACTGGACTGCGCAGACCTTCTGACTCAGGTCTGTGGTTTGAGCTGAGTCCACACTGCAAAAAGACAGGGGTTGGACCTCAGTCACAGCAGAAGTCAGGCTCTGACTCACCCACCCAGTGGGGTCCTAGGACCCCGGTCCTGAGCGCTTGCTGACCCGAGTCAGGATGATTTGGGTGCGGATGGAAGGGGGGGGTTGGGTTCAAGCCTGAGTCAGAGCCCGAGCTTAGTGTGCAGTGTAGACATACCTGCAGTGAGACTTAGCACGTGTTTAAGTGCTTTGCTGACTAGAGATGGGCTGTTGAAATCAGGGTCAGATTTCATAGCTTTCACCCCAGCAGGGACCAGCAGATCATGTAGTCTGATCTCCTCCAGGCCAGAGAACCTCACCCAGTTCCCCATGGCCTAAGCCCATCTCCCAGAACAGCATCCAGCCTGGATCTGAAGCCATCAAGAGAGGGTGACTCCACCACGGTCCTAGGGAGTTTGTTCCAACAGTTAATCACTGGCACGGGTGAAGATTTGTGCCTTCTTTCTCACCGGAATCTGTCTGGTGTCGGCTTCCAGCGATGGCTTCTTGTTCTGCCTTCCCAGGGAACAGTTCTATCCCAGTAAAACCCTCCCCAAACCATGATATCCTGGACTCAAACAGTGAAGGCCATCCAGCCATCTAATGCCCTGCCACCCCCAGTGCCTGCCCCTCCTGCCCCAGCTCAAACCCTGCTCCCATGGCTGCCTTTGGAAAGAACACGGCCGCTACAGACGGGAATATGTTGTTTAATCAGAACGAAAAGGTTTCCAAACTAATTTAGTCTCCAGGCGCCCCAGCTCCATATGCTTGCTGCTAGCGTGATGTGGTGATGGAGCGGCAAGAGGCTGTTTTTAGGAATAAGAGGGAAGACGTGATCTTTGGGTTTATGGAGCGGGCTGCTTACACGCAGGTTTCACGTGGAAGCAAATGTAGCGTGGGTTCGCCTATAAAACCACATCCTCAGCTGGTGTGAGCGGAAGTGGCCCGACTGAAGTAGGATCTGACACTCTCCTCGCAATATGTTCCTCTTAACTTCACACGTACAGACCCCAGGCCTGGCCCGGCTCTCCGCAGAGGGGTGAATTTCACCCGATATAAAGGGAGCAAAGTGAAGGTTGTCTGGGCAGTTGCAGAGTCCAGCTGCTTCTTCCACAATGCTACAACGTTAGACCCAGAGAAAAGCTCTAGGCAGGGATGAGACGCGGCAGGCAGAATATTAGGAAGACCAGTTTCTTTTGGGGAAAAGCATTGAAAATCCGCTCATAACGGGATGGCGTCAGCAGTGGTAAGCATGGGAAAGTTTCTGGTGCACCGTGCCGGGCTAGCGAAAGTATCAGCTGGGAGAAACCGTTATCTTTTAACTCCACCCGGAGCAGAGAGGAAGGTCTGGGCACTGGCCTGGCTCAAATCCAGGCTCTGTCACAGATTCCCGGTGTGACCTGGAGGAATCACCTGGCCTCTCGGTGCTTCGGCTGCCCAGGGATAAGAGCCCGGCCCTGCCTCACAGGGGGCTGGGAGGATACATGCGTTAAATGTTTGTGAGGTGCTCAGACGCTGCCCAAATAACCCCCCAGCAAAGGGTGATGTGCCCAAGTGGGGACGTCCCATCCTCCACTACCCAACCCCCAGCCGGCCCCAAGCTCCCACTCCTGCCCGGAGACGAAACAGCAAAACCCACGACTCTTTACACTTTAC
>NW_020664581.1:1904675-1918212 GCF_002925995.2 Terrapene triunguis | reverse complement strand
TGGTCAGACTGGGACCAGTCAGACCGGGACAGTTCACACTGGGACTGTTCGGATCGGGACCGTTCGTTCACAGAGCGACAAGAGTCTGTGTCAGCGCAGCTCGGTGGGGAGAGTGTTGCATGGGGACTCTGGAGACTTGGGTTTGGATCCTGGCCCCGTCACTGAGCTACTGTGGGACCTTGGACAAGTCACTTCTCCGCGGTTTCCTCTATGGCTCTCTGGCCCGGCCTGCACTAGAGAAGTGTTGCAAGGTCTGGCTGGACTGTCCCTCTGAACCCCCGACAATTGTTGGTGGCGTAAGAACAGCCAGACTGGGTCCATGGAGCCCAGTGTCCTGTCTTCTGACAGTGGCAGACGCTTCCGAGGGAATGAACAGAACAGGGCGATTACCAAGTGATCCATCCCCTGTCGCCCAGTCCCAGCGTCCGGCGGTGGGAGGTTTAGGGACAGCTGGAGCGTGGGGCTGCGTCCCTGACCACCCTGGCTAATTGCCATTGCTGGACCTGTCTCCGGGAACGTAGCTGGGGGAACTGCCCTGCAGGTGGCCCAGGGCAGAGCGTGCGTTAGGCTGTCTCAGTTGTTGCTCGATGGAGATCCCTGCGGTGTGGCTGCCGGTCAGCACCGGGAAGCGGCAGTGGCCTGAGACCCCTTGGCCAGTGTGCTCAGACTGAGCTGTGTGGGGCAGGGACCCCCTTTCTTCCTCTGTGTCTGTAGTGCCTGGCATTTTTGCTGCCCCAAGCAAAAAAAATAAAAATAAAAAAAAAGCCGTCCGGAGTGTGCCGCCCGGAGTGTGCCGCCCGGAGTGTGCCGGAGTGTGCCGCCCGGAGTGTGCAGTCCGGAGTGTGCCGCCCGGAGTGTGTTGGAGTGTGCCGCCCGGAGTGTGCCGTCCGGAGTGTGCCGCCCGGAGTGTGCCGCCTGGAGTGTGCCGGAGTGTGCCGCCCGGAGTGTGCCGGAGTGTGCCGTCCGGAGTGTGCCACCCAGAGTGTGCCACCCCAAGAATGGACGGATGCCACCCCTTAGCTTCCTCCGCTGGTGCCTGGAGCCGGCCCTGCACAGCGGGGCCCTGGGCTGGCTACTGTCATACAGGGAGCTTTTAGCCCAGCTGTAGGTAGTGAAAGGCCTGTCACGGAGTGTGGGGGGACACAAGGCCCTGCACCCCCGGCTTCCTGCGATTCACCGTGACTCTCAGCCAGCCAGTAAAACAGAAGGTTTATTTGATGACAGGAACACAGTCCAAAACAGGTCTTGCCGGTACCGACAACAGCCCCTCCCCCTTTAGCTAGGTCCATTTGGGGGTCCCAGGGAGGCCACAGCCCCGTCTGGAAGCCCAAGCCCCATCGGGTCACCCCTCTCCATTTTCCAGCCAGCTCCAAACCTGAACACTCCCTTCAGCCCCCTCCTTTCTGGCCTTTTCCCGGCTCTTCCCCCCCAGCCTTTGTGTCCTTTGTCCAGTTTTCCGGGCAGAGGTATCACCTGGCCCCTACCGCCTCCTGGGTTCTCACGTTACATGCTCAGGTCTCCTCCCTCACGGCTAGTCTCCCATCCCCCAATGCAGACCATCCTAGCCACACTCCCCTGCAACCTTCCCCAGCCAACACTCCCCACTCAGCATTCAAATAACACATCAAGAACAGTCCCACTTCGTCACAAGGCCCATCTCCGTCACAGCCCCCTCCCCAGAACAATGTGGGGCCCTGGGCCATGTGTCAGAACAGCCCAACCCCCCACAATAGGAAAGAGGGGATCACAACAGGCCCTGCCCTTCCCAGCTGGAGTGTCTGGGCCCCATGCAAAGGGCCAGCCTCAGAAAGCCGTGGCGGGAAAAGCTCCCGCCGGAAGGTCACCCTGCCTCTAGCCTGTGCAGGAGAATTTCCTGGGGGGGGGGAGAGAGGCCCCTGTGTGTGTGTGTGGAGCTCTGTGCCCAATGACACCCCTGCAAAGCACAGGACAGGCTCCCTCGTGGGAAGTGCAGCTCCGTTGGCAGCACGCTCTGACGGGATGTGATTGCTACCAAATCCCCCTAGAATCCCCCGCCCCAGCTGAGATGCAACAGCTTGGGGGGCAGGTTTGAAAACCCCTCCCAGCCTGCGCGTTATCACCAGTTCCCTGCAGCGCCCCACGCCACGCAGTTTAGTCCCTGCCTGGCTGCCCTGTCCCCGGCGCGATCCATATTTCCCCTTGAAACTGACAGCGCCGGCTCCCCGCCCAGCCACTTTGCTTCGCTGACAAATAACACGACCTTTGGCAGGCGGCAATTTGTATTAACCATGAGCCACACTAATGAGGAATCAATAGCAGCCTCCTGGCCCCAAGACGCTGCCTCCTAAGCAGTGGCGAGTAGGCACTGAATCTCCTGCCCCCGCCGCTGCCCCCCCATTGCTCTCTGGGGAGCAGGGCTCAGAGGGATGCAACTGGGACCCACTGTCCTGAAAGTCACCAGCCCTCGTCCAGCTCAGGGTCTTAACCTCAGCCGCTGTGGGACAAGTCATTGGGTCCCATGCCGCACCCTGTGGTTGCTGCACGGTAGTGGAGGCCATTCCTCCAGGCCAGGTGTGGAGCACATTGCAGAGGGAGCTGGGAAGAGGTGACAGGCCAGAGAATAGAGTTCATAGATTATCACAGTTGGAAGAGACCTCAGCAGGTTTCTAGTTCAACCCCCTGCTCAAAGCAGGACCAATCCCCTGACAGATTTTTATCCCAGTTCCCTAAATGGCCCCCTCAAGGATTGAACTCACAACCCTGGGTTTAGCAGCCCAATGTTCAAACCACTGAGCTATCCCTCCTGCTCTGCTCTGCCCTGCCTGACCTGCTCTGCTCACAACCAGGGAGAAGAGGCAGCGAGGGAAGGAACCAGTCCATGACCCCCCACCCCCACCCCATCCTTGGCCTCCCTGGGGAGGACAGCCCACGGGGCGGGAGCTGCCCCTGAAGACGAACAGTGAGCTGGCAGCCTGCGCCATGCCTAGCTTCTGTGTCGGCTATTGGAGGGGCCCAGTGCAAAGGGGCCGGGAGCCAGGGAGACCCAGCAGACAGCCGGGATGGACGGCTCTGTGCAGAATTATCCAGGCAGTGGAGAAAGAAGCCAACAAGAGAGAAAATCAATATAGAAGCAAGAGGAGAAGTGAGGCGAGATCGGCAGCAGAGATGGTCCAGGCTCAGAGATGCTCATAACTCAGCGCTCTCGCTCCGAGCCGTCCCAGGGCCTGAAGTTGATGGATTCCCTGGCGCGGCGCCACAGACTTTACGGCCTGTTGCTATGACTAAGGCCAGATAAGAGCGGAATCTGAAATGGGATTGGTTCAGGTGATTGATCCCTGGGCAGGGTCCGGCCGGGAGCAGACGGGCCTGGTCCAGCGTGTGGCCAGAATCAGTCCAGGCACCTGTCTGCAGCCGCTGGGTTCTCCTCCCTGCTCAGGTGCGGCTTGTGGCTTTTCTTTCTTCAGGCACTTTCTGACTTGCTCCACCAGCTCCTTCGCCATGCAGCCCTCGTCCCCGGGGGCAAGGTCTGTAGCCTCAAAAGACACCAGTACCCTCCCGCACAAAAATACCCGCCCTGACCCGTGCAACAGCACACCAGACTAAAAGAACATGTGCCCAGTGGAAGACCAGCCGGCATTTCATTAGCGCTGCCGATTGCAGGTCTTCCTAGGTGGCTGGACAGTGCCTGGCACAGTAGGGCCCCGATCCTGACTGAGAGCTCTGCACACTCCTGCAATAATGCTATTACCCATTAATATGGATCCCTAACCACTTCGTCAGCCACTGAAATGCAGCCACCTCTGGGGCTGAGCATGGCAGCTGTTTAACAGCTGCACAGAAATGCTGAACAGCAGCTCAGGACAGGAAGCAATGAGAATCCTTGAATGTAACTGCAAGTGACAAGGGGAATTGTAGGGAGTTCCCAGTGTGTGACTTTGGCCAGGACATGGGGTGAACACACCGACTCTTGGAAAAAGGAGCCATGTGGTCAGGGCCAGAAAGATGGCAGCCTGCACCCCACGCTGGGCCCCCTGTGCGTATTTCAGAGACAGTGCCCCATCTACTGGATCAGAGCTCCCGCTGCCTGCAGCACTGAATGTGTCTGCAGCTCTCTCAGCCAAGGACTTCACCCAGCAGCACAGCCGGAGGTAGGTGGTTCCCACAATAGCACCAAAGGCGGCACAGTGACCCCAGCGGAGCGGCGCCTCAGCACACGTCCTCCTTTTCCATTACCAAGATAAGACAGAGTAACAATTTAACAACCTCAGACCCCAGCCAAAGGAGCAAGTGGCGAATAGATTAAAGTTAAATTAAAATTAAATTGAAATAAATTAAATTAAACTGGCAACTTTCTGCAGCTCATCTCGGACCAAATTATTGTGCCGCGCTCAAATTACATGCAGAGGAATTGGTGTCTGGTAATTAACATGTTTCATTAACAGCCTATCACTTAAGCCAGCCTCCTAGCAGAGCTCTCGCCATGTGATTAAACACACATTTAATGAATGGGATCCCAAAGCAGCGCAAACCCCATGTGCAGTCAGGTTCAATTCACAACGGACACTGGCGTCCACAGAAACTGTCAGACGGCTGCAAAGGACGGGCTGAGCATCTGCATTTACGCTGCGTCCAGAGGGCCAGATTTGGCCCCATACCCACGCCTCGCACTTCCTGCAGCCGGGCTGCGCGGGCTGCACAGGATGAGAAGCGATGGGATGGAATTGGAGGGAAGAGGCCCCCGGCTGCAGTGAATCCATCTGGGCAGCGGACAGACAGCGGTCCCATTGGCCGGCTGAGCTGTATGCAGCGCAAGGGACGGAACCCAGACCAGAGCTACAAAAAGCCCCCGGCTTCTCCTGCTGCGACGAAAGGAGGCCAGGGGCTGGCACGGCGCAGCCCTGGGACTTGATCCTGTGCCGCTCGCTAGTCACTGATGATGCCCATGCACATTAGCGACCCCCATCACTGGAGGGTTTAAGAACAGGCTGGACAAACCCCTGTCAGGGATGGTCTAGGGTTACTTGGTGCTGCCTCAGCGCAGGGGGCTGGATTTGTGATCTCTCGAGGTCCCTTCCATTGGTCCAACTTCTCCAGTCCTGCGTCGGGGCCACTTTTCAATGGGGCTTCTCGCCGCTGCCTGACAGCACTGACCTAGGGGTGCGGTGGAGGCTTCCTTCCTCGCATGGAGTCTGCACCTCACGACTGACCATCTCGGGCTGACCGTGGTACCAGGAGGTGTGGGCTGGAGGCAGGACTCCCTGCGGGAGGGGCTCTAGCCGGGGAGATCCAGGAGCTCAGAATGTGGCCAGATGAGCCTGAACTCTCCCTGTCTCCCTATTAGGAAATGTTCCCTGATCGTTTGGTCTGAACCTGCAGCCAGTTGTGTCCCATCACCCGGGGCAAGGGCTCCCCCCCGCCTTCCCGCCCTACACACCAAAGCCCAGTGTGTAGGGCCCAGGCCAGAGAAGCTGGAGGTTCAGGGTCCCAGCAAGGGCGGAGATTCGGCCAGGACGCTGAGAGCAGGTGAATAAGCAATGCCAGGTAATGGAGGCAGGACAAGGCATCAGCATGGTGTGGGGTGCTGGGGAATGGCTGGGGGGCTCCTCTCAGAGATGGGCTCACAAGGGGGGACCCTGATTTCAGTGGAGGGCTCTCGGTGCTGTCAGAGCACAAATAATAATAGTCACAGCCTTCGAACCTGGGGCCTCTGGCTCCGCTGGGAAGCCGGCAGGGTAGGCAGGTGCTGAACGTCTCCAGGATCAGTGCGTCAGGCCACTCACCGAGGCGCCAAGGACACTGACGTCAGGCACTGGAGAGCACAAACATCTGCTTTAATTACATGTGTCACGGAGTCCCCGGGCGATGCTCTGGAACTGCTCCCCACAAAGCCAGGCAGGACTCTGGGGAGCCTCCTCTCCCTTGGAGCAGACTGTCTTCAGGGCCAGAAGCTCACACGGCTTCACCTTCCTGGGTCTGACCTTGGAGCATTCAGCATTCCCTGCTCCTCCGTGCGCTTCCCACAGCGAGTCCGCCCAGGCGGGGTCCTGGGGAAGCCAGAGGGTCCTGCACCTCCACTTCGCAGTCAGATGTGACTCTCAGCCAGCCAGTAAAACAGAGGTTTATTAGATGACAGGAACACGGTCTAAAACAGAGTTTGTAGGTCCAGAGAACTGGACCCCTCAGCTGGGTCCATTCTGGGGCCCAGCGAGCCAGACACCCCCATGTGCCCTCACTCCCCGTCCCCAGCCAGCTCCAAACTGAAACCCCCTCCAGCCCCTCCTTCTCTGGGCTTTGTCCCTTTCCCGGGCCAGGAGGTCACCTGATCTCTTTGTTCACCTTTAGCTATTTCCTTGCGGGGGGAGGGCCCCAGCCATTTGTTGCCAGGATACAAAGTGTCGGCCATTTATGCACATTGGAGACTTAAGAAATGCATAGGGGAAACTGAGGCACCCACACAGTATTCAGAGGAAACATTAAGAACAGTCCCACTTCGTCACAACATGTATTACGGCAGCACCAAGAGACCCCAATGGAGCTCAGGGCCCTGTCGTGCTGGGCACTGCACAGACAGAGAGTGAGAGACAGTCCCTGCCCCAGAGAGCTCCCAAGGAGAATATACCAGCCATTGGACAGATGGGGAAACTGAGGCACAAAGCGGCTAAGGGACTTGCCCCAGATCCCACAGCAAGTCTGTGATGGAGGCAGAACTTGAACACAGAGCTCCCAAGTCCCAGGCCCTTTCCCACAAGGCCACCTTCCCTCTCTGCCGCTCGGGCAGCACACCTACCAGGGAGCACGCCGCACACTCCGCTCAGCTGAGGAGAAATACAGCGTGTGCCGCCCTACGGACCCGGCAGGGCCTCGCCAGCTCCCGCGCAGGAGGCGTTGGGTGTTCTGACCGGGAAGGCCCGTGGGTTCTGGGGAGCAGTGCGGAGACTGGAGAGGCCTCGCACGCTGGTCTCTGTTTGAGGCTCTGACTCTCTCGGATGAGCCCAGTGGCTGGATTCTTTCCTTGCGGTGCACATGTACTGCCCCCTCCCCTCGAGACGGGGCCAATTACTGCTCCGCTGAGCATCCCAACAGGCGGGTGTGAATTTCAGGCTGGGGAAAGGGGCTGCAGGGGAGTATTGGGTCTCAGGGCAGTAGGGTGACCAGATGAGACGAAGAAAATATCGGGACACCTGGGGGAGGGTGGGGCAAAACCAAACAAACGAGTGATCCCGGCGGCGCAAAATAGCGGGACAAAAATTGCGTCCCGACCAGAGATCGGTCGGAACGCGGGACAAACAACTCAAAATCGGGACAGTCCCGATTTTATCAGGACGTCTGGTCACCCTACAGGGCAGGCCCGGTGCAAGCCCCAGCAATTGCACACCCACATATCCCTGCCTCACAGGGACCATCCCCCAGTAGAGGCAAGAGAGGTCGCAGGATGCCAGGCCTTGGAGGCTGGGATTCTGGGGGGAGAGGGTCAGCCTGTTTGGGGGTCCCTTTGCTAGGCTGCTCCCCAGACACAGGCTGTACAGTGTGTCCTGCTCAGACCCCCCCTCTCCTGGGCACTGGCTTTAGTAACAAAGAAAAGAATTCACCTTGAATTCTAGTTCTTATGCTGGGCCACTCCTAGAGCTCCTCCTTCAGCCCTGCTGAGCCCGTACCCTGGGTCCTCGCTGGCCCAGAAAGCCACTCTCACCTCTCTTGCAGCTGAGTGAGGGATAGCACCCACTGTCCCAGCGAGTCAGCACAGCCTGACACCCCCAGCCCGATGAGAGTGGAGTGCTTCAAGCAAACGCTGCCAGAGAGACGCTGCCAGCCAGTGTTCAGTGGGCGCCACGTCCCCCCCAGATGCTGAGTCACAGAAGCTCGTGCGTCTGCTCCAGCTGGCAGCCGGTGGGTGGTCGGGCTTTCGCTCACATGGGAGAGGTGGGGCTGAAGGCCCCTGGGCAGGGTCAGCGACCTCGGCCAAGTGAGGCTAAGAGGAGCCAGCCCCAGGGAGCGACTGGTCCTGGCGGAGGATGCGCTGAGCGCTGCAAGAGGCGGGAGGGCCACGCAGGTGTCGCGCAGATGAAGCAATTAATTGACTGAACAATTGAGCGAAATGTAGCCAGTTTATACACAACAAACGCGCTGGGCTGAAAGGCGAACAATGAACAATGGCTGTAATGAAGCTTTACCTGACTACCAGCTGGACAATTAGAGGAGGAGGGAAAAAGGAGCCTAAATATTTCCCAGCAGCAGCCAGATGGGGCCACGGCAACGTCCGATTTTTAATCTGCTTCAGCAACTGAGCAGCCAGGGGGCCCAGGCCCAAGCCAGGACTTAACCCTCCTCTGCCAGTGCAGTGCCGGGGGCAGCCCTATGGCTCTTTGTGGCCATGCCTGTGGCTGCTGGGTTCGCCTTCGACAGTAGCGTAGCTAGCGGGGTGCAGGGGAAACAGCCGCTTCCCCTCGGCACATTTCCCAAAAGTGGCGCCTGCCGGGCCGGCGCTGGGGGCAGCACGGCCGGAGGAGCCATGGGGGGGGGGGGCGGCAGGCGCGGCCGGAGGAGCGAGGGGGCCGGTTCCTCGGCCATCACGCCCCACGCGGCCCCAACATCGCCACAGGCACAGCCACCTCCTGCGGCGGCTCAGGGCTCGGCGGCCAAGCGCTCCCCACCCCAAGCCGGAGCTGGGATCCACCTGCGGCGCGGGGCTGGGATTGGCTGGGGACAGGCGACGGCGCAGGACAGAAGGTGAGCGGCGGGGGTCCGGTGCCTTGCACTGGGGGGTCCCCTTCGGGCGAGGGGCTCCCCGGGGCCGGGGCGCAGGTCGCGCTGTCTGGACAGGGGGCCCTGGCGCGGTGCAGGAGCCTGGACCCCGGGGACGGGACCCCGTGGGTGGGGCCGGGCAGCGCAGCCCAGCGGGGGACACCTCCAGAGCGGGCTGGGCAGGAGAGACTCTCCCGGGACCGCGGGGGGATGGGGGAATCCGCACCCCCGGGAAGCCCGCAGGAGTCCTGAGCCGGGCCCCAGGGTTAATCTGGGGGAGGAATGGGAGGGGCCAAGAGGGGGCGTGGCCAGAGGAGTAGCCATGGGGGGGCACCTTTTTTATGTTTGCTCCCCCTACACTTAGACCCTGGCTACGCCACTGGCCTTTGACCGTCTGGGACATGCTCTTCGGTCCTGGCTGGGATCTCCTCTCCCTGGCACCGGGGGAGCGGCCTGGGCTCGTCCCGGGGCAGAGGGGAGGGGTCAGGCCCAGGAGTGCACACATAGTCCAGGCAGCACGGGAAATGCAAACCTAGCTCTCCTCTCCGTACGGCCCGTCGGCAGGCACGGGGGCAGCTGTGCAGGGCGAGGGGCCACGGCCAGGCGGCTGAGTTGCGTGAATTTAGAAATTCAGACTCCAGGATGGCATGTGTAGCCCATGCTAGCACGCTACACATCTCCGTCGCCCTCTAGTGGCTGCTCCAAGAAAACGGCTACCGGTTGTGACGGTGCTGCCCGTGGGAGCCAGCCGAGGTCACTCAGTCAGGGTGAACTGCAAACAAAACGGGGCAGACAAACCCCAAACGCGCGTGGTTATTCCAATACTTAGATTTACCAACCAGCACAAAACAGCTTCTATAGCACCTCACTGGTTACTCAGAAGTCCAAACCACGCAGTTCCCTTAAAGTGCCCAGCCTCAGGCCTCCGTCCAGACACACCTGTCAGATATGATGATGATCACTGAGAATCTTATCTCATCATATAAAGAAAAGGTTCTTCCAATCCCAAAGGATCAGCCACATACCCAGGTTCAATTATAACTTAGATCTGACCCAAAATACACACTTATAGCCAATTCTTATTAACTAAACTAAAATTTATTAAAAAAGAAAAAAGAGAGAGAGTGTTGGTTAAAAGATCAATATACAGACAGACTTGAATTCAACTCTTGAGGTTCAGATACATAGCAGAGGTGAGCTTGTAGTTGCCAAAAGTCCTTTTAGAAATAGTCCATAGGTTATAGTCCAATGTCCATATTCAGGGTAGCTCCAGTCAGTGACTGGGGATCTCAATCCTTTTGGCTTAAGGTTTCCCCCTCTTGAAACCCAAAGCAGATCTGAGATGAAGCAGGGTCGTGTCCCAAGGTTTTTATACATTTCCAGCAGCCTTTCGGCCTGAGAAAACAATAGGATCAACTTTTCTTCTTCTAAACATCCTGGCAATTAGCACAGGGTAATTTATCCATTAAACAGTTCAGATACAGGTTACCACAACCTTCAAAGAGACATAGAAACAATAATACAATTTCCCTCAAGTGTCTTCCTAAATGTTAATATTCCTTTTTTTTTATCTTTGAATCAGAGCCACCGCAATAGACAAGACTTGTTTGCTTACACCCCAAGACCTGAGCAAACACCTCCCCTTCTATCTCTAACAATGCAGACTTGCATTTCAAAGCTCTATTCATTTACCTATCTTCCTAACAAGCTTCTAAAGTTCGGACAGTCAGGTCAGTCTGTGAGTTAATTAACTCTTTCTGGCCCTGGCATCTTTCAATGAGATATTATATCACACTCATAACATCACACCAGTCTACTAGAGCCAGCGGAGGGAGCTCTCCGTTAGCTCTGGCAGGAGAGGGTCAAGTCTGGAGTTCATGGGTTCAGTCATACAGACACCCCCAAACCTGGGGGAACTCGAGAATTAAGGCGAAGTTTCTGGGGACATCCTGACCGGATACTCGTCTCCCCACTCCCAGCCCAGCCCCCTGGGTTCCCACAGAGCTAGATGCCCCGCAGACAGTCCCAGTGATTAGCCGGAGGGAGAATTCAGTTCACCCTGCCGGGAGCTTCTGCACATGCTCTGTCCATCCCCTGCGCTAGCCCCAGCCAGTGCCTTTGGCAATCGGGAAGCAGCCCGTCCTGGGAAGAGACCCGCTGATGGCTGGTTAAAATCCCCCTTTGCACGGGCATTGTGCAGGCAGTTTTAAAGGATGGGGCCAAGGCCCTGTCCACATTACCAGGGCCCGGAACATGCCCCAGTCGAAAGGCTCCCTGCTGGTCTGTGAGGTGTATCAGACAGAAATGTAGAGACACGTGTGGGCTCGCTCAGTGGTTTGAGTCTTGGCCTGCTAAAGCCAGCATTGTGAGTTCAAGCCTTGAGGGGGCCACTTAGGGATCTGGGGCAAAATCAGTACTTGGTCCTGCTGGTGAAGGCAGGGGGCTGGACTCAATGACCTTTCAGGGGCCCTTCCAGCTCTATGAAATAGGTCTATCTCCCTATATGAATATTCCCCCTTCTGGCCCCATCAATTCTCCAGCACCCCAGGCTGCACATTGGCACTAGCCTGGTCCAGAGGTGCCAGGCAGCTGACAGCATCGCCTGATCACAGGCTTACAAAGGCCAGTTTTCCCAGATGGGAAGCCAGCCGGCCCTGCAGCGGTTTGGCCCTCTGCCCGCGTTCCTGTGTCTGCAGACCCTGTGATGGGGCCCAGTTCAAAGCTCAAGCGTTATCCGGGAACCCGCAGCAAAAGCACAAGACGGGATCCATAAAGCCGGGGCTCGGTGTAGGCTGGGCTTGAGGACTAGATGGCACCTGGCTATCCCCACGGGGTCTTGCACACTGAATACAGGTGCAGCAGGGTTTGCTTTAATAAGAGGGTATGCCAGTGTCAGCCACCGGGCTGGAGTCTGACAGGCCTGGGCTCCCACACACTCCCTTTGTGGGTAAGTTCCTGAGCCTCCCTGCCTCAGTTTCCCCACCTGCAAAGCAGATAGAGAGATGCCCCCTGCCCATCGGGTGGATCGATTAGCGCATGCTGGGCACAGGGGATCAGCGTGGGCTATGACGTGAAATCCAGAGGCAGCCTCAGCCTCCAGTGCTGGCCATTTATCCCTGGGGATTAGCCCAGGCAGGAGCCAGGCCTTGGTAACTGCCCTGGCCTCGATGTAAGCGAGCCGCTGGGGGGAGGGGTGTCCTGCAGGTTAATACCGCTCTGTATGGCTATAGAAACCTCACGTCCCCAGCCCTTAGCGTACGGTGCTGCTGGATCGTACAGAGGGGAAACTGAGGCACCAGGTGGGGAAGGGGCTCTCCTAAGGTCACACAGCAGATCAGTTGATCAGTTCCTGGCTCTGCTGCAGGCACCGTGGCAGGTTCTGTCGGTAGCAGTCCTGCCGGGGAGGGAGAGGAGACCGGGCGCCCGGCTCTGTGCATGAAAAGCGCCGTCTCTCTAGAGACCCTGGCTGGGCAGAAGCTGCAGCTGTGGCAACATCTCCTCAGGCTGCCTGGCAGTGGAGGGAGACGAGGCCTCAGAGCGGCGGCACCAACATGCCACAGCCGGAGCCCACCCCAGCCGGCTCCTATGAAATGTTTCTGCCAGGGCTCCGGCCGCGCCCGGGCTCTCGCTGCTCCACGTTCGTTACGGCCTCCACCAGCTTTGAAAGGGGAACTGCCAGTGCCTGGAGAGAGTCGTCTGCAGCCTCCAGATCTGCCAGTGAGCAGCTGGCGACCGCGTCTATCCCAGGCCCACACAGGCGCCCGGCCTGCAGCCCTGTTCCTCAGCAAAGCGTCGCAGGTCCCTCTGCCTCGGGCAGGGAGCAAGGTTCTCAACCCGCCGCCGAGGCAGATCTGTCCAGGATCCTTCTCCGGCCCCCATCACCACCAGTTACCTCGCACCCCCAGGAGGCAGGGCGGGGCTATTAACCCCATTGGGCAGATGGGAAAACTGAGGCAGGCAGACTGAGTATCTCGGCCAAGATTGCACAGGGCATCTGTGGCGGAGCCAGGAACTGAGCCATGTCCCCGCCCCCCAGGCTAATGCCCTGACCCTTGTCTCTTGCTCCCTGCAGCACCTCCAGCTCCAGCCGGGCTCCGGACCTTCTCTCCCCCAGTCCCTGCCCTCCCGGGCTGAGCGCCCCACATGGGCCTGGAAACCCACCTCCCCTGCCGAACCCTTCAGATCTCACAAGGCAGCTCACAGCCCTCCTATGTCCCACTTCCTCATAGGGACTGGTCTTCCCCTTCCCCCCGGGCTTTCCTGGGAACTCAGTCACCCGCCCCTGCATCTTCTCCGTGAGCCGAGCTGAGGCTTCCCGCCTCCCTCTGGCCCCCCTCGGGACCAGGGCAGATTTAACAAGCTGCAGGGGACCTCCCTCGCTGGTGCCATGGCCCTGCTGCCCCCTCGGGACTTGGGAGCCAGCCTCAGGGGTGGTGGGGGCATATCCCAGGGGGGCTCCGTCCCTTCCAGCTGGTCCTGAGCCTGGCAGCAGAGCTAGGCTCCTCTCACCCCTGAATGCGACCCCGAGCAGGCTCCCTGCACCCCCAGCCTCCGCGTGGGAATGTCCCGTCTGCCCTAGGCTGGCGCGTGGGCCTGGAGCGGCTGGAGCTGGTGAGTGGGGCTGCAGAGCGTGGGACCCTGTCTCCCTCTAGTGTCCAGAACCCACGCCGCACCCGCTCTTCTGTGCCCAAAGTGGCACGTGCCTGAGCTCTGGGCACGGGCGGCCCTGAGTGTGAATCCTGCGGGCGGGCGGCTGCGAGGAGTCCGTGGGCCCCACGCTCCTACAGCCCAGGGCTGGGGGTCAGGCTTGCTCTCC
>NW_020664581.1:1856284-1884675 GCF_002925995.2 Terrapene triunguis | reverse complement strand
CGGGCCCACCCTCTACTCCGAGTCCCAGCCCAAGGACCCTATAGATAGCAGCCATCCGCCATGCCCCTTTAAATAAACTGCGTTGCTGCTCCAATTCCCTGGGCCACTTCCCTATGGCTCCCGCACATTCTTCACCCTTACCTCGGAGCCTTGTCCTGGTGGAGTCCCAGCCAGCCAGCCGGCTCACGCACCTCTCTCCTCCAGCTCTAGCAAGGAACTGAACTCCTGCTGGCCCTGCAGCTCTTCTTATACTGACCTGCTGGGCCCCCATTGGCTGCTTCCCACACAACCACTCTAGGCAGCTTGGAGGACCTCTCTTCTGCCCTTTTCTGGGGTGGGGTGTGGCAGGGTCACAAGGCCTCCAGCAGGGGGCCACAGGGGCTAGTCCACCCCGTCACAGGGGTGTTCCTATTTTCTAATGCCAGCATTTTCCGTGCACGCTCCCTCTTGTCACACTTTTGTTCTTCCAGCTCCAACAATCTCTGATCGGCGACTTCTTCCGCTACCTGTTTCTCTCCCGTTATTGCCTTCTTCTCTCCTAGGTCCTTTCCTCCACTGCCTTCTCGTAGGCTTTCTCTGCCATCCACCTCCGGTGCCCTCCTTCCTTTTCTAATTTCTCCAGCTCCAATCCAGTCGTCTCCAGCCGGATGGCTGCTTTGCTGAGGACTGTGCCAGGCTGATGCCCCGTTGCTGGGGGAGTCGCACCCAGGCTATTCCCCCCATTCTCATTTCATCCCCAGGGGTCTGGCTGCTGGTCACCCACCTGATTTTGTTCCATGAGCGTAAACCTAATTTCCTGGACGTTTTGCCCTGGAGCATCTGAGTGATGAGCTGTACCCAGCTGTTCAGGTTTGGTTGCTACGTTTCTTGCTTGTTCATGTTGCGCTGCCTTTGGTTCCGTTTCCCTCTCCGAACCGAACACAACCAAACAGAACCGTTTCCTTTGCTGCTTCCGACTTTCTTGCCTTTGAGTGTCTAGGGCGTGTACGTCACAACACTTGGGAAGTGCCTGGAGCGTGAACTCTGCTCCGCTCATAAACTAATTACAGCTCCTGCCATCTGCACCGCGGTGACGCTTTTCACGGTTGCCCACCGTGTCCAGGGTGAATCACTGCCACCTGCTTGCAGTGTGAGAGCCCTGGCTGTGTCCACCAGGGGAAACCCTGCCCGCTCTGTGCCACTCTGGGCTCCGCCAGCCCTGCTCTTTCTCTCCGCAGGCTAGCAATTCGCAGGCCCGGCTTTGTTCCATCTGTGCCCAGTCCCTTGTCTTCCCAACACCTGCAGTGCACACAGATTCGCTGCCTCTGTGGAAGCAGCACACGCCCATTCCCCAGCCTCCCCTCAGGCCATGGGCGGCGCATGAGCCCCCCCTTCGAGGAGACTAGCCATGTGGCCCTGCCCCTTCTGCCCAAGGCCCCGCCCCTACCGCCCTCCCCCGTCCGCCAGAGCCCCAAGCGCCCCCCTCCACTCCATGGCCACAGGAGCCCCGGTCGAACCACCCTGGGCTGCCAGCTGGCACCAGGACGGGGCTGCCAGCCACCCCCAGAGCTGGGACGCCCACCAGCCCCAGCTGCCTGCTGGCTTCTGGCTAGGGTGACCAGATTACCAGTATAAAATATCGGGACGGGGGTGGAGCAAAAAAAAGGGGGGGCGGAGCAAAGAAAAGGGGGGGCGGAGCAAAAAAAAAGAGTTTTAAAGGGGCCTGGGGCATTAGCAGGCCCCGGCCCCGCGCGCTGCCCTCCCCGCGGAGCCTCCCGCCCCCCGGCCCGCCACGGGCATATGCGGGGCGCGGTGGGTCTGGGCGGGGGCAGCGCGGAGCGGACAGGGGCCTGGTGGGCGGCGCGAGCTGAATCCCCGCTGCTGCCAGGGAGCCCCGCGCCTCTCCCTCTCGCTCTCGGCTGCGGCTCCTTCTCGTCGGGACGCGCCTCCCGCCACCCCGGCCACATGCGGCGCGCATCCCCCGTGCCTGGTCTCCCTCCCGCCGGGAAGGAGCAGCTGGACGCGCGCCGCATGTGGCCGGGGCAGGCCGGGGGGCGCGTCCCGCCGGGAAGGAGCCGCAGCCGCAAGCGGGAGGGAGAGGCGCGGGGCTCCCCGGCAGCACCAGGGATTCGGCCCACGCCCCCGCGCTGCCCACCCGGCCCCTGCCCGCTCCGCGCTGCCCCCGCCCAGACCCACCACGCTGCCCCGCGGGCTGCAGGGCTGGAGCAGCCTCCAGGCTGCGCTCCCGGCCCCGGTGTGCAGCGGCCTGGGCAGAAGCCCTCTGGCGCGGCAGGGGGGCTCAGAGCTGAGCCCCCCATTTCCCTCCCTTGCCAGCCCCCCTTTGCCCGCCTGGTGCCCGGGTGCCGGAGCTGACTCACCAGCTCCAGGATCCAGGCACTGCTGCCACCCCCTCCCTCCAGGCTTGCGCCGCCATGCTGCAAGCCTGGGAGGGAGGAGGAATGAATGCTGCATGGTTGGGGAAGAGGCGGGGCCAGGGCGGGGATTTGGGGAGGGAGCCAATGGGGGAAGGAGGGGGCGGAGCCGGGGCGGGGGGGGGGGCGCGAGCGCCAGAGCGGAGGGCAAAATTTCTTTTTTGTCCAGTGTCCCGACCAAACATTGGTCGGGACGCGGGACAAAGAAGCAAATATCGGGACAGTCCCGATAAAATCGGGACGTCTGGTCACCCTACTTCTGGCCAGGGCTGAGCTCCTGCCGGCTTGGGGGAGAGGGCAGAGCCAGGGCCTGGGTTAGGGGAGGCTTAGCCTGCCCTGGCCTATTATACGCACTGCCCATGCCTCAGGTCAACACCCTCCTTAGTACAAGGCACTTAGATGTGTCGATAGTAAAACCAAACTGGAGTTTAGTTAACAAAGGTCAAGTTAAAGATTCAGATAAAAGGATATGGAAACATAAGGTTACAGGTAAAAGAGAAATACCCAATGCAGGCTAGAGCCTGTACTTATTAACATGTTACTTTCCTGTCCCAGAAGGTATTTCTCAGCCAGTGGTCAATCCGTCCAGCACTTGTCCAGCCCAGAGAGCTGGGATCCACTGCTCATGAGTCACTCCCGCTGGCAGAGTGTCACCTCCGTAATAGACACCATTTGTGTCCTTTCTTCTTCTCTTAGACAGTCCCAGACCTTTGTCTTTGTCAATGCTCACATCACCCAGGGCTGGCTGGGTGGAGGGGTGTCAGTTGTTGACTGAGTCAGCTCTGAACCCCCCCATGCCTCATGTAACCGGTTTCTCCTCCCCCAGTTTTGGAACCCAATATTCTACATGTTACACAACCCCAAAAATGTTTCCAATACAAACATCCTTCGATACCCAGCTAGTTCTTAGCTTTAGGCAGAGGCTCCACATGACTCCACGTGGTGAAATATTGAGAAGGTGGCTGTTCTGTACCTGCCAGGGCAGGTGTCACGGAGTGAGGGGGAGACAAGGCCCTGCACCCCCGGCTTCCTGCGATTCGCCGGGACTCTCAGCCAGGTGGTAGAACAGAAGGTTTATTTAGACGACAGGAACACAGTCCAAGACAGAGCTTGTAGGTACAACCAGGACCCCTCAGTCAGGTCCTTCTGGGGGGTAGGGAGCTTAGACCCCAACCTTGGGGTTCCCTCCGATTCCCCAGCCAGCCCAAGACTGAAACCCCCCCTCCAGCCGTCTCACTCCCCCTCCCCCTGGCTCCTCCTCCAGCCTTTGTCCAGTTTCCCCGGGCAAAGGTGTCACCTGGCCCAACCCCCAACACCTCCCCCCCCCCGGCTCGGGTTACAGGCTCAGGTATCGTCCCTCAAATAAAGTCATCCCCTGCTCTCCCATCCCCCATGCAGACAGTCCAGTAAAACTAGACGACATTCCCCCGTCAGTCCGCCCCGCTCCCTACTGCGTCACAGCAGGCTTCAGAACTGGGTCTTGGGTGTGAGGGCCCGAGGATGCAGGGTGTGGGCAGAGCAGCCTTGAGAGAGGAGCCTGGGGCTCGCCCAGCTCAGTGGAAAGGCTCAGACTGGACGTCCTGTTGCTTGTCATTTGGCTATTGGTTGATGGAGGGAGAGCGCAGGAGCTGGGACCCCACCTGGGGGGTGGGAAGGGTGGGAAGTCACCAGCGGGGAGGAGCACTAGCAGCATCTTACCAGAGGGACAGATGAGCAGCTCCTGGAGCTAGCCCTCCACTGACGGTGCTGCCATTAGCCCCTCAGCCAGGTACAGAGCAGCAGCTGTGTGTGGACCGTCCTGCTGCCCTACGGTCAGTCCAGGATGGGGCTCATGGCTTCAGGTGGGTCCCTGGCTCCTTAGCTTGGATCCCCAGATCTCTCCTGTGACTGCCCCAGAGTGTGTTTGTGTGTGTGTGTCGGGGGGGTGGTACTGGGATGCTGGCAGCATTAGCAGGCCCAGGTGGGAGCAGGCAAGGGATCCCTGTCCATCGGGGGAGAAAGGCCTTTCTTGGAAGAGAACAGCAGAGCTGATGGGGCCGGCCCAGCAGGAGTCTCCTGGCCCCTGGACACTGAGGCATGGGCCATACAGGAGGCCATAGCCGGGCTGTGGAGTTACGCCGGGGGGTGGGCCCATGGCTCCCTGCAGGGCTGCCGGTCTCCAATTCAGCCACCGCTCCGCATGCTGAGCCACTCAATGGGGTCAGGAGAAGCCATCCCTGTGGGGCCAGCACAGGGCACTGAGCACTGGCTGGCTGCCGAGAGCCTGCTCCACGGAGGCCTTGGCACCAGGGTGTAAAGGTAAGAGTTGGCCAGAGCGTGCGCTGATCTGTGTTGGTGTCTATGGCCACCGGGGGCAGCTCCTCCTCCGCCCAGGGCTGGACAGGACTGGCTGCCCCAGATATCGCTAGGCATCACCAGTCTCCCTGGCTCGCCAGGCTGAGCATGAGGGGGCAGGTCTTTCCAAACAGGGATCCTCGGCAGGGCCGGCACTTCCACTAGGCGACCCTAGGCGGTTGCCTAGGGCGGCAGGATTTGGGGGGCGGCATTTTGCTGCCCTCGGCGGAAATTCGGCGGCGGGGGGGTCCTTCCGCTGCGGGTCTTCGGTGGAAATTCAGCAGAGGGTCCTTCACTCACTCCGGGACCCGCCGCCGAAGTGCCCCGAAGACGCGGAGCGGAAGGACCCCCGCTGCCGAATGCTCAGAGGAGGAGCTGCCACCTAGGAAGGCAAAAACCCTGGCACCACTCCTGATCCTCGGGAACCCGTAGCCCGGCCAAATCCACCTCCAGCATCCGCACCAAGAACCTGGAGGATGCTACAGCAAGTGTCTCCCACACACACACACACACACACACACACACCCTCGCTGTGGAGAAGGCCTGTGCAGCAATGGGGAAGCTGGGAAAAGGGGCTGGAGGAGGCCGGGGGCAATGGAGAAGAGGAACACAGGAATGGGCAGGCTGGGTGAGCCCTGAGGTCCACCTGTCTATGACAGGGCCCATCCCCAATGGCTTCCGAGAGCCGTGGGAACCCCACGGCACCAGATGTGGGGTAATCTGCACCCCGAACAGAGATTGACCTGAACCCTGAAACAGGTTGTATATCCATTCCAAAATGCTTTTGTTAGCATTAGCTATTCTAACCCTGCCTACTCTCATCAGCCCTATAAATGTCCAGACCCTTTCTGAAGCTTGCTGAATTCTTGGCCTCACCATTGTCCAGTGGCAGGGAGTTCCACAGGTAAATCACACGTGTGAAGAAAAAAAACCCCATTTCCTCGATCAGTGTAGAATTTGCCACCTATTCATTTTACTGCCCATCCCCTTGTTCTTGTGCTGAGACGGGAAAGACAGAAGGTCCCAATCTCCTTGGGGTAGCTCAGCCATTATTTTATAGACTTCTACCACATTCCCTCTCCTTTGTCTCCGCTCTGCGGTAACAAGCCCTATCCCCCTTCACAGAAGATTATTTCCAGACCCTGGGCCATTCTCAACGTCCTTCTGGGGACGATCCGTGCAGTCAGTGGGCCATGGAGGATTTGGAATGGATCCTGAGTGAATGAGGCGGCGGGGGCGGGGAGGGGATGTGCTCCTCCCTCATGGCTGTACTGGGAACTCAGGTTGGAAGTGTGACGCTGAGCCCTGGCCAGAGGGCGAATCGCTCCACGCTCCCCCTCCGTCCAGGGTGAGTGCACAGGGCTTGTGCTGTCAGCAGAGCACCACGGCTGCCTCTGGAGAGAGACAGGGTTCCTCTCGGCGAACGCCTCCCCTTGGGGTTGCTCCCCCATCCCCCAGGAGCATGTTGTGACTCCTCCATTCCCAGGCAGGCTGGCTGGCTGGGAGGCCGAGGGGCTGAATGCAGACTGCCTGGCCCCTTGCACCAGCATTTCCACCTGGGCAAGGCAGGCAGCAGATGCTTCCAAGCGACAGCTTCCCGCCACTTGGCACAAGAGTCATTGACAACATGCGGCATCAGGCAGGCTGCTCTTCCCCATTGCACTGTCCACGCCCCGGCTCACTCCACGCTGTGCTGGCCGCAGGACCCGCACCTGGCCTGTCTCCTAGTCAGGGAGTGCAAAGCTGGCCGTCGGCTGGGCCCAGACAGCACGGAGCCAGCCAGGAGCCGGCTTGGCGAACGCTGGCCATGCCAGCTGGAGAGGAGCTAAATCTAGGAACCCTGGTGAATGGCTTCTCCGGGAACCTTGCGACTGGGGCGTATTCAGCACCGAATCCTAGAACTGTAGGGCTGGAAGGGCTGGAGAGGGCCAGTGCCCTGCGCTGAAGGGGCACAGAGGAAATCTAGGCAGGGCCTGGGGGGGACCATGGGAGGACCCTTGGGGAGCTGCATCAAGGAAGAGAGGGGGCTGGTGCAGAAAGGAGACAGGGAGGCTGGATGGCAGAGCTGTCCTCCCGGCACTTCTAGAACGGGAGAGCAAGGGGAGGGAGGGGGCAGGTTGGCTGCCCGCTGCAGCCACATCCCCCAGACCAGGAGTTGCAGCCTGCACCTCCAGGCACAGCCTGGTCTCTGGCAGACATGCCTGGGCCACCCCCAGGCCCAGCGAGAAGACAGGCAGAGTCCTGGCCGGTCATTAGCCGCCCACACGCACTGCCAGGAATCCCACAGCCGGCAGAGCCGGCCTCGCCTGCCACTGCAGGGTCTCTCCTGCTGACAGCTGAGCACTTGCTATTTTTAGCCACAGGCTGCGTGTTCCTCCTCCAGCCTGGCACCGAACCCAGTCAGGGACCTTCAGCGGCACTACAGCGTTACCCCTGTGTGTGTGTGTGTGTGTGTACGTGTGTGTGTATGTGTGTGTACGTACATGTGTGTATGTGTGTGTGCATGTGTGTGTGTGCGTGCATGTGTACATGTGTGTTTGTGTGTGTATGTGTGTGTACATGTGTGTGTGCGTGCGTGTGTGTGCGCATGTGTACATGTGTGTGTTTGTGTGTGTACGTGTATGTATGTACATGTGTACATGTGTAAGTGTGTGTGTACATGTGTGTATGTGTGTATGTGTGTGTGTACACATTTGTGTATGTGTGTATGTGTGTACGTGTGGGTGGGTGTGTATGTGTACATGTGTGAATGTGTATGTGTTTGTGTGTTTGTACGTGTCTCTCTGTGTGTCTATATGTGTGTGTGCACGTGTGTGGGGGGGATATCTACATCTGTGGGGGTGTGCATGTGTGACTAAACTAAGTGTGTGTGACACCGATGTGTGTGTGTGAATAACCTACATCTGTGGGTGTTACACAGGTGTGTTTATGTGTGAATAATCTCTGCATGTGTGAATAATCTACATCTGTGTGTCTGCAAGTGACATACATGTGTCTGTGTGGGTGAATAATTATAGCTGGGTGTGTGCGTGTGACACAGATGTGTGTCTTTGTGTGTGAATAGTCCACGTCTGTGTGTGCATGTGTGACACATATGTGTGTGTGTGTTTGTGCATAAATAAGCTACAGCTGTGTGTGTGCATGTGAAAGATGTGGGTGTGTGAATAAGATACATCGCTGTGTTTGTGAGGGAATAGGCTACATCGGGGTGTGCATGCACGGAACCCAGAGGTGTGTGTGTGAACAATCCGCGGGTGTGTGACACAGATGTGTGCATGTGACACCTGTGTGTCTGTGAGCCAGCGAGAGAATAAACTACATCAGCTGTGTGTGTGTGTGAGTGTGTGTGAGTGACAGGCAAGGGTGTGTCAGAGCCGCATTTTGGTGTGTGTGCGCGTGTGAAGGACACCACTCTGCAGCTCTGCGTGTGACAGCCACACACCCCCCGGGCTGGCGGGGTGAGAGGGAACCAAGCAGAAAAGCCCCCAGCTTGGGGGGGGGGTGTGAAGTCGGTGGGGGCGCGGGGGGTGCACAGCTATATTGGGGGGGGGGGGATCTCGCTCCTTGCTTTGTTCTGGGACTGGGCTGCCCCCCAGAGCCGGAGCCGGCCCCGGGAGGGGGGCTCGGGCAGGGTTACCGCGCCGCGCTCCGGCTCTCCTGGGCTGAATTAATGTGTTACTATTTTGGGCGCTCCAGTGTTTCCAGGGGAAACCTAATGACGCAATGACGTCAATGCAGGTCACTAGCAGACCGGAGGAATTGAGCGGCTCCCAGTCGGGCGGCGCGGCCGGTCCTGGGGGAGCGGCGCCGGGCGGGCAGGGGAAGGAGCCGGGGGGGGGGGCTTGGCAGAAGGATCACGCGTGGGGGACAGAGCTGGCGAGAGCCCGGGCTCCCTGCTCCGCCCGGCCTCCCGCTGGCTGCGGGCTCCCCAGGCTGGAGCGGACCGGACGGGGGCGAAGACCTGCCCGGCGAAGGTAGGTGGCACCTGGGCGCTGTTCCTGGAGGCGGGGGGCTCCCTGCAGCGGTGTGGATGTGGATCGCCCCTTTCCCACCCAGCCTGGAAGTGGGGGGCGGGGGGGGGGCGCCTGCAGGGCCCCGGCTCGGGCTGCAGACCCCGGGGGGAGGCTTTAAAGAGAGGGTCGGTGCCCAAGGCAGAGCCACTTTGTACCCCTCCCCCCCCCGCCCCGTGCCTGGGCAGAAAGCTCCGGGATAGAGCGAGAATCCGCTGGAAATCCGCGTCTCCCCGCCCGCCAGTGGCCGTGCGTGTCCACACTGAGTGTGTGTCTGTGCGTGTGTCCCTGTCTGTGCGTGTGTCCCTGTCTCTCTCTCTCTCAGTGCGTCCGTGTCTGTGTCTCTCTGTGTGCGTGTGTGTGGGTCTCTCTCTCTCTGTGTCTCTCTCTATCTCTCTGTGTGTGTCTCTCCCTCTGTGTGTGTCCGTGTCCCTCTGTATCGGTGTGTCTCTCTGTATCTGTGTGTGTGTATGTAGACGTGTTGAGCGCTCCGTGCCCCCAGCGCTATCGCCACAGAGATGCAGCCCCCACTCACAGCACCAGCCTGAAGGGAGGTGCTGGACGCCCCGGGCTGGGGGCTGCAGGATCCTTCTCCCCCAGCGCCCGGCTGCCTCCCTCGGACGGTGCCGCTCCCCAGCCCGGCCCGCTGGGCTCCCCGGCGGCTGGAACTGGCTCTGCGAGCGGGGCTGCCCCAGCTCCGGTTTCAGCACCGCGGCCAGTTCCCCCGCCGGGGGCCGGGGCTGGAGTTCGGCGGTTCGAGGCTGGCTCCGGATCTGACGGGCGGTGGGGTCCGGTTGTTCCCATTGACAGGCTGGGTTTCCACGCGTGGGGGACAGAGTGTGTGTGTGCGCGCGCGCGCACTAAACCCTTCACTCTGTCCCCCTGGTCCCCACCTCTGGGTGCAAACGCAGCGGGAACAAGGAGAGGTCCCCCCCAAACGGCCGCTGCTTCCTTCCCCGGCCCAGGGGCTGGCACAGCAGCCGGGAGACAGGGACACAAGCGGCTCCCCGCACCCCCAGCGCCGCTCCCAGCAGCTCGCAGCCCCGGGGAGGGCTGGGGAAGGAGTTCCTTGCTCCGCAGGGAACGATTTTCCCACGTTGCTCGGGCGGCGGGGCCCGTGGGAGCTTCCCACGCTCTCGGCAGCGGCCGCCCCACGCCAAGCACGGGGCGGCGGGCGAACCCCGGGCTGGAGCCAGGCCGGCCCCACTCGGGATCAGCCAGCGGCCCCCCATTTCAGCCCCCTCCCCAGTATCTCCCCGCCTGGCCCTGCGCTGTGGCCGCTCCCAGCCCGCTGCCGGGCGGTGCAAAGCCACCGCCTGGCCCCACTGCACTGCCCTGCTAAAGCCACATGGCCAGGCTGGACTTTCCAGCAAGCATGGGGGGAGGGCTCCCCATAGCCCCCTGGCTGGGGCACTGGACAAGCCTGGGGGTGCAGGCAAAGGTCTGCTCCCCAGATCCAGGGATCGGTGCCACTGAAGAAGGGGATTGCAACCAGGTGCCCCTCTGCTCTACCGCAGCACCAAGCGCCCCTGGGAGCAGGGCGAGGCATGCCAAGCCGCGGGCACTGCCAGCTGCATGGGCACTGGCTTCCAACCCAAGCCTGGTCCCTTATTTTATACGGGGAAACCAATCGCATTGCAAGTTAACCAAGCCCACTCGATTCCCCAGCACCCAGCGCACTGCAGGGAAAAGCTCCCCAGATAAACCCCCGAGTCTGGGCTATGACTCCCTAGTCTACTAGCCTCCAGCCAGGCATGTGTCTGTCTGTCCAGCCAGGGATGTAACGGGCTCCACCCAATGCTTTCCATTCCCTTGGCATTGTAGAATGATTCCTGGCACACACCACCATGTTTTCAGATGCAGAGACTTACATCTAGAAAGGTTGTACAAACACACACAAGTCATCCAGCCAAAACCTACAGCGAGCCACCGCTGTGCTTTGTGAAAGCCAGAGTCATGCCTGGGGTGTAATTCTGCTGAATTCAAGGGATTTTAGAGCAGGAGTGAGAATTTACCTCATTGGGATCAAACAGCACAAAATCTACGGAGGGGCCAACCATGCCTTCCCTGAGGCCACACATGGGCAGTCCTGGCTCGGGGGGTGGATGGAGCTGTCGCAGGACAGGTTCTGCCAAGCCTGACTCCCTTCACCCGATGGGGCTCTTGGTGGACTATCACCATGACGAGGCTGGCACAGTCTGGCCCTAGGACAGGGCAAGACAGGCCAAGGTTTTTCATAGGCAGCAGAGCCGAGCCGCATCCAACTAAAACCTCACCAGAAAATGCCCAACACGTAGGAGAGAGTGAGAGAGAAAAAATGAGCTAACCCACACTCGGGGCTGGCCATTCCCACAGCCAGTGTAAACCCACAGGCTGCAGGGGGGTCACTCTGGATTGATGGCAGCAGGATCCAGTCCTCAGTCCCAATCCCCGACCCCCTATTGAACGGTCCCTGTCCAGTTGCCAGCACCCTCCGAGACCTGGCTATAGCAGAGCTGCAGCCTGCAAATGTTGCCGCTGTCTTGGCTTTCAAACCTGCAGACTCATTCAATGGTGGCGCAGCTGAGTGTGTTGAAGGATGGGGCTGGTTTGCCGAGCAGGGGCCTCCTCGTAGGATCCCGCAGACCCGGGCTTCCTCGCCCCCTTCAGCAGCTGCAAGGGAATTCCACCCGCAGCATGGACTTGTGAAGCTGAGGTGATTGGAAATGCGCCATGCCCCGGTGCTCAGATACCATGGTGATGGGCGCAGTGCTAGAACCCAGACAGACCAACAGCCATGGCTAAGGAGCAGGTGACATGCTGGTGTCCGCTCACTGGGGGCCTCTGGCCTGGCCGCGGGTGCAAGGTGAAGGGATCCCTAGGACTTTTCAGGGGCTAGCAATCAATTGACAATTTGTCGAGTCCATGCCCAAAATTCTCCTCCTAGCTGTGTCATAGGGTGGGGCGCTAGCTGCGGCAGGGGCCTCTCCTGCCGATCACACTATGCAGCCCCTGCAGCAGACCTGCCCGAGGGCTCAGTGAAGAGACGCTTGCCCCAGGTTTGTACAGATATCGCCGTTAGCCCTGGCGTTTCCAGGAGGTGGCCCAGCCGTGGCCTAGAACCGCTTTCTGTGCATCCCTCCCAGGGGAAGCTACCCGCCACGGTAGTGACTTGTGTTTGGCTGCTTTCGGGCAAGGCACTCGGAGTAGAGTGGCCAGGTGTTGATTTGTTAGCCCACGTCTGATGTTTGAAGAGCCCGTGACCTTCATCTCAGTATGTGTCCATTGGCTCAGGAGTTTCAAGGTCAACATTACCGTCTTTTATCCCTCCGCGGCTGGTAGGGGAGGACGGCTGAGCTTACGGGGAAGGCACTGGTCCAATTCTTGGTTCTGCTACAGACTCCGTGTGTGACTTGGGGCAGTTTCCCCATGCACAAAATAGGGGTCCTCTTCCTCGCCTCCCGGGGATGTGATGAAGATAAAGTCATTAACGTATGGGAGGGCTCAGATGCTCCCTGGTGGGGTGGGGTATCTAAGAACCTGGCAACTCAGAGAAGCCTTGTGCAATGCGTTCCCAGGCTCTCTAATGCATATTTGGTTAGTACTGACAGTGTGCTCAGTGCTGTACAATAGAAAGACAGGTAGGGCAGGTCCTGCCCTGAAGGGTTCATGGCATGAGGTGACAGGATCCATGGGGAAATCCAGAGGTGGGGATGATGTAGGGAGATTCCTCCGGCACCCTCCTTATCCCTCATTCTTGGTCCCCGGGGGAGAACTGGGTTCTAGAAGGAAGCTGAATGCGGAGAAGGTGGCAGGTTGGTGAATGGGGGGGCATAGGTGGCACTTCCCCCCTAGCCAGACCTGCCCGTGCTGTGACTATCATTGGGATGCCAGGCTGGCTCCACACAAGGACCAGGGCCAGCCCAGGGGGCACCTCCTCTGCCTGGGATGTTTGCAGCTTTAACAACAGCAGAAGTGAGGTGCTGCCTCATTCAGATCAGCTGAGCAAAGTAATGGATGCTGAGAATTGGACTCTTGCCTGTCACAGAGCCATAAAATTAACCCCTTTCAGCCCACCAAGCCACCCTGAGGCTCAGAGGGGATCAACGAGGTGCCCAAGGTCACCCAGGAAGTTGGGGGGCAGAGGTGAGCATTTCATGATGAGCCCCTGTCCCACGTCTGCCTCCATTAAACCACCCTTGGGCCAATCCTCACAAACTCAGGCAAGATTCTGGCCCAGGTGCCATGGCTGGGCCACGTCCCAGCCTCAGATCCCAACATGTCGGGGTGCAGCCCCCTTCTCTCCTGGCAGCCGCAGCCCCGCGCGCAGTGCGGAGGTTAACAGAATGAATGTCAGATTCTGAAAAAGATCACAGAGCATGCTAATGAAATTGACAGGCTCTGAAGCCGGCAGAGGCTCTGGAGAACTGGATTATAATATGGCATGACCCTGATAGATTGGAGAAACCGTGTGAAATCAATACCAGGAGAGGCAAAATGGAACCTGGTTTGCACAGAATGGGATAGTCAAATACACAGCTAGAGCCAAGGGGGCTGGGGATGCACCACGGCCAGCTGTGGGGGAGGAGACGGGGTTCCAGGGGATGCTGAACTGAATAACAGTCAGCAATGGGCTCATGAATAAAAACCTGTGGGTGGGGGATTCAACGTATTGGGAGATGTGAAGGAAATGAGACGTAGAGAGAGCCAAAGAGAAACGGGATCAGCTCTCCCCCGAACTGCCTCCACCAATGGGCAGGGCAAATGAATCGCTTCGTGCCTGCAGGATGCTCGGGGCAGGAAGAGAGCTGCCCGCGTGCTAAGGATCCACGCGAGGGTTCTCGGAGCAGGCGACAGGCAGGCCAGGAGGGAGTCTCGGGGATAAGGGCCATCCATGACTCAGGACAGCCTGTTCTCTCCAAGGACAGTAGTTATGGGGCAGAGGAAAGTCAGCTGAATTATTGAAGCAGCAAAGACCCCGGGGTACATTTTTGCGCTATTAACAAATTCTTGTGTCTGTAAAAAGCCAGCAGCAGATGGTATTATCGCATTTGTGTTGGGGGCTCATGTCTGGGTTCAGGCCCTGGCTCTCTGCACAAGTGGCTTTAGCTCTGCCTCAGTTTCCCCCAACTGAAAAACCCTTCCATAGCTCTTGGGGAGACGTCAGGATAAATGCATGAGTGTCTGTGAGGAGTTCAGGTGGGACGCTCCTCCTCACCAAAGCCTATAACTCAGGGAATTGCATCTGCAAAGACAGGGGCCAGGCCTCAGCCCTTCTGAGAATCCACCTAGAGCTCCCTAAAACCAACTTCTCCGCCTCGGTTTGCGGGATTGCGCAAGCTGCTGAGCCCGGCACGCAGCAGGCCGGGGTGTGGCAGGAAGAGACCAGGTGTCCTGTTCTGCCCAAAGGAACCCGGAGCTCCCAGCTCACACTGTGCCGCTGTCTAACGCCTCCCAAGTCAGCCTCCTGCCCCACTCCCCCATGGCTGGGCCGGACTCTCCTCTGCTGGGCCTGCGACTGGAGCACGCTGCTCTATTTGAATCACGGCTGGCAGGCCTGCCACTGAATTATGCCCCCACCGTGGTGCCTTGCACGGAGCAGCTGAGGGGCACACCGTGCTTTGTTACACGCACGCTGCGGAAGTCGCTGCGAGGGGAAGGTGACAGTTGAGCCCGGAGGTCTCGTGTGACATGCAGACACCCGCAGGGAAGCCAGGGCTTGCCCAGACTGGGTGGATAGCTTTGTAACTCCATTGGATCTTCTCCTCTTCCTGTTATGGCTGGTGACAGCTTCACTTCCATGGACAACCAGACCGTCCATGGAACATTAGCTGGGCTCAGCTCCTTCCATCTTGCTCTGGAAGGGCTCTAAGGACATGGGCCAGACGCCGGCTGCCGAGGCCACGCAGAGATCTGCTAGAGAGGCAGGTTATTGCAGAACCCATCGCTTAGCTTGTTTTGCCCCCTCCACTGAAGCAGCTGGTGCTGGCCACTGTCAGATGCTGAAGGCTCCAGGAGCTGGAGCTGCTTGGTGCGGGAGGAGCTTGGAGTTTACCACGAGTGAGGAGCGATTGTTCCTGATTTGCTGCAAAACGAACATGCAGCCTGGGCGAGTCCTCTCCCGGCCCACCAGCACGGCCTCCCCCAGCTAGCAGGGCGGGAGCCCCCTTCTCAGGCAAGTGTGCTCTTGGGACGAGCAGGTCAGCCGTGAGCCAAGGAAAGGCACCAGGCTCAGCTCCCCAACCAGTGCTGCCCTCGTCCGGGGTTACTCACGCCCATGTGCACGGGCAGCCGGTCCGGAGCCTCAGGCACTTGGGCGCAGGCGGCAGCCGGCTGTGAAATCCAGCCAGCGCGGGCCTTACGCAGGAGGTGCTATTGGCTAGGTTCCCGCACAAAGTGTTTCAGTCGCCCAATCAGGGAGCAGGAACGAGAGCCATGTGACTTGCAGAGTTGACTCGAGCAGAGGGCAAACATTACAGGGGCTGGAGATCTTTCACTGGAACCATTTAAAGGAGAATGATGAATAACGAGAAAAGCCGGGGTTGGCTCATTAACTATTCAAGAACCCGTGAAAGGGGCCCTTAGCTGTAGTAGGGTAGCACTGGAGGACCTCGCTTGCAGCTGGCGCCTAGGTGCAGTATAAATACTCAGTGAGTCCCTGAAGATCTCGCAGTCTAAACAGACAAGACAGACAAAGGAAGCTAGTGCCTCAGTTTCCCCAGCTGTAAAAATGCAATTGACTAAGTAACGTGGCCACGGCCACACCGGCGGAGCCAGGAAGAAAGCAGATTGCGCAAGTCCCAGGGCAGATCCTTGGCCGCGTGACCACCCGTCTTCGCTACAGCTGACAGTGAATGTCTCCAAGAGAATCCACTGCTAGCAAACAGGGTTGACTCTGGGCAGTCACAGGGACATCCCAGACCAAGGCAGCCTGCCCTCCGTTGGCACCGGGCCAGGACAGAGGGGAGTCCTTTGGATCCTTCCCCAATGGAGCTGTAACAACACCCCTTGCACGTCACTAACCACCATACGAGACAAAAGCTGTAATGGTCCATGCAGCTAGTTTGTACTCAGTATTTCTCTAGTGGGAAATACACAACACATCCCCCTCCAGTAAGGGCTGGTCCACTTAGAGGATAACAGCCTACTGCTGCTATCAGCCGATGGAGTTACTCAAGTGGAAGAGGTCCACCTTGCAGCGCTGACGCTGCTGGTTTGAACGCTGCTGCTGACCCGTTCACCGAGTTGTTATAAAGAGGCGGTGGCCATACAGTCCCTGGACTCCCAGCTGAATGGAGCACAGACCCCTCTTACTTGAGCTAAAGCAGTGACTCCCATAGCGGACATCAGTAGTAGGCTGTTATACTCTGCAGGGCCAGCCACTCGAGGGGGAAATGGCACACACCTTGCTGCGGTCGTGCTAGTGGCGATGAAGGACCGGGCTCTTGGAGGCTGCGGGGATGCATTGCTGGATTGTTACAAGGGGCTCCCACACTTGCATGGCAGAGGGGCTCCCTGAAGTAGGTGGCTACAGCTCCCATTAGCAGCTGGCCAAGGCATCCCTTGACAAGCCGTGAGGCTCAGGTCACAGCACCTCTCCCTGGGGACAGGCCAGGGATAATGTCCATGTCTTCTCTGCTTAGCGGTGGCCCAAAGAGGTGGAGTCGTGTACGGCACCGTCAGTGGAGCAGGAGGGATGCTCTCCAGGGTGGGGGGCAGCCAGGCCAGCTTGACCGGTCAGAACAGCTCCTTCCGTCCGGCCTTGGAGAACGCTAGTCAAGGAACGGGCTCCTCCGGGCTGGGTCACTGCTGCAGCCTGGCACCCTGCAAACTCCTACCAGTCACGACAGCCTCATGCCTCCGTCCGTCGGGACCGGAGCGCTCCGGCTTCATGGCCCAGCCTCTGCTGTCGGCGAGCCTCTGCGGCCACCCGGTGTGTGCAGCAGGGGCTCTCGGGAGGGCAGTGGCCTTTGTTGTGGGCAGGCGGTGGCGAGCGTTAACAGAGCATCAGGGCAGGCGGTGTTTCCGGCAGGGGAGTTTTGGGTGGCCAGGGGCAGGTTGGGGGCTGATCTGTTTCTAGGCGGGGCGCAGTGTGACTGTGCAGCGGGGCAGTGAGGGTGAGGCCTAGGATGGGACTAAGGAGAGGGGCCTAGGCAGGGAGGAGAGGAGGTTCTGCCCCATTGTTTGCTGGTGGTTGGGGAGGGAGGGGTCAGGGTTCACCTGCATGGCTGTTAAAGTCACCCTATGCTCTGTGTTCAGGGGACTCCTAGACACCAGGTCTGGCAGGAGGCTGGCGGGGCTCTTAGGAGCTCCCTCCTGGAACTGGCCCAGGACCAGCCCCCCTGGCAGGGCGCCCCAGCGTCTGAGCTTTCTCCGCCACCTCTCTCTGGCATGTGAGGTCGGACGCAGGTGGTAATTCCCTTCTGCCCTCACTGGCTGAGCCCCGTGGCGCGGTGCAGCCGAGACAGCGTGTAGTGCCCGGTGGCACGGCTGGAGGCAGGGAAGTGCCGTGGGCTTTGAGAAGAAGGCAGGTATTTTCCAGAGGTTTTTTTTTTTAAGTGGTCTAAAAAATCCAAGCCAAAGGACGGTGGCTCACCCCAGCTGCTGCTGTGTCATGCCCTCACACCAGAGCAGGATTGCTGCCGAGAAGGAGCAAGCTCAGGGCATGTGCAGCCCTGCTCGGTACCGCTCGAGCCGGGGTCCAAGTGCTGACGCGTCACTCCGGCAGCTCGCCCACTGGAGCCAGCGGGATTCCTGGCTGAGGAAGAGCATCAGGATTCAGCCCTCAATTCCAGCTGAGCTGTTACAACGGCTCCTGCCACCGCCGCTTAAGGCAACATCAGCCACAATCGTCACAGGAGACTGTGGCACTAGGGTGACCAGATGTCCCGATTTTATAGGGACGGTCCCGATATTTGGGGCTTTTTTAATATGGGCTCCTATTACCCCCCCCCCACCCCGTCCCGATTTTTCACACTTGCTATCTGGTCACCCTATGTGGCACCAAGCAGCAAATGGCTGTACACTGTCACGGGGGGCAGGTCCCATCTCTGGCTGCAGCCATCGCCTGGCAGCCAGCCCCTTGGCATCCCAGTGCCAGGAAAGCAGCCAACCATAGGGAAGGATGAGCATGCGTTGTCACAGCCTGGAACACAGCCAGACACAGACACACACACACTCTCTCTCTTGCCTTGTCTGCACCAGAGCAATTTGGCTGCTAACTACTTTGGATGTCTTGTGTCCAGGAACACCCTTCCCCCCCCCCCCCAGCACCCCCTCCCACTGCTTGGATTAGCGCTGCTCCAAGCAGGCTGACTGGGCCAACCTCGCCCCAGGGCAACCTCCACCAGGGCAGGGCCAAGCACGGGCGCACGTGGTCGTCCCTATGGTGCAAGTAACCCAGCCTGCTCCAGCCCGCCGGAGTGGCCAGCTCCGAACACTGGCTCTGCCACTGATCCAGCTGGCATTGCTGTGTGCGGCCTGGGCCCTTCCACCCTCCCTGAGCAGGTGTGGAGGGCACAGCCCCACAACACACCCCCTTGGTCACATTCACAGAGGTTTCCCCTGACATGAGACAAGGGTTCTCTGTTAGCAAAGCCCCACCCCCAAAAAACGCATTCCAGGGAGCAGGTCCCATTCTCAGAGCCCATGTGTGTTGGGGGGGGGGGGGGGTATTTGGTGCCAATGACTTCCCCAGGCCATGGGGTACAAATGCAGCCACCAGCAGTGGGCTGGGCGGGTGGGGTAGCTTTCACCACGTCCGAGCTCCCGATGCTCCTGCCTGGAGGCAGGGGTCAGAACAGACCCTGAGCCGGGCCAGCGTTGTCCCTGTTGCCCATTGAGTTCATCCATCTGCCATAGCTGCCTGCTGTATGTGCCAAGTCCCTGCTACCTGAGCAATAGCAGGGGGAGGCAGTCGCCCCAGCGTCGCCTGCCAGGGCTGGGGGAGCCGATTGCTGTGATCCGTCCCTTGAACGGCCCCGCACGTGAGGGCAGTACCAGCCCTGCATGTGTGGGGGCAGCATCTCCCCTGTCCTCATGGCCTCTGCACAGCCCCCTTCCCTGGTGCCCCCTGGAGAAAGGGAGGGAAAGTGGCAATGCGACGTGATGAGCTCTAATGCCGTGGCCGAGGCAGAGCAGGGGAACAGCGCTGCCATCACTGATTGATGACAGAGGCTATTTAAGGTCCATTCCATTTTCCCTGGCACCTCTGAGGGAGATGCCAGATCTGAGCCCATGGAAACCTGCTCTTCAGTATCGAAAAGGAGATTCCACGGAGCCGAGCGGAGAGTGAGCCCTTTAAGAGAAATGGGAATCTGTAACTCCATCCCCACTGACTGGGTCATCAGGCTGCTTGTCACACAGAAAGGCCGATTACCAAATAGATCCACTACACTGGTTTCAAGCCCACTAGGAGATATGCTTGCATCAAGCCATCAGTGAGCCACAGGCTGGTACCTATAAGATAAGAACCTACTACTGCTACCAGCGACTACAATTCCTCCTTTAGCTCAAGTGGCTGATTCCGGTGCTTTGCTGCTGAAGGGCCCGGGATCAAACCCTGTTAGGGGCCCCCACAAACAGTTGTTCCATTAGCTTTGCCTGCACTCTCCCTCCATGAGCAGTACAAGGCTAAAACCGTAGCTGACTGTAGGGTGCTTCTGCCAGGCTTCTCCATCACCACAGTGTCTGAGCACCTCACAGACCAGCCCTTTGATCCTCTTCAACCCCAGTATTATGTAAAGGAGCACTGCCATCCCCACTGAACACAGCCACCGAGAGACGACGAAGAGTCCAGAACTGCTGACTCTCCGGCCAGAGCGGGAATCTCAAAACTATCCTTTCTCTGTAGGGATCCTGCAGGGTTATCTCTCACTTTACAAATTAAAGAGAATACACATGGCTCATTTGGCCTGACCCTGAAATGCAGCCATCTCTGGGGTGGAACATCACAGCTGCTTACCAGTTTAGGACAGGAAGTGAGGAAGAATCCTGTATCTCACTAATAGTGCAGGTGGTTGTTTAGTGGGGTGGAATTTTGTTAGGAAAGGTCCCTCCTATTGGGGATACTGGGCTGGAGTTGTGCTGGGAATGGTTGGGGGGCTTTGTTTGGGTTGTATTGTTTTTTAATTAATTCAAAAGGTGCTCAGAGCAGCAGACGGGGTGTGTGGGGGGGTGTCTTTTAAAATGCCATTATAAAAGGAAACAGGCAATGAGAAAAAGGCTTGTGATTTATAGCCCTTCCGAGAACAGTGTGCCGTGCAGGATAAATGGGACAGAATGCTCCGGTTTGGGTTACTCTAAATAGTAGAAGCAAGAAGGTGGCGTCTGATAGGGCAGATGCGGCGGCATCTGTAGTTTCTGTAGAAATGTACAATACAAAGATGTGCCAATGCGACGTTTAGCAGAAATTGATGCAGTATTGAAAAGCTACAGTCAGGGGAGAGCAAGGTGTTAGAATTAGGACAATGTAAAGGACAAGGGGACTCCTTCGCTGTTAAATGTCATTGTTACCAAAGGAAATGGTCCTTCACTAATTGGTAGAAATTGGCTGAATGAGGTAGCGTTGGCAGGAGTACCAGGTACCATGCGTTTGATCCACTAGTGACATTAGGAGGAGGATACAAATCTGATTTTGTTCGCAATCGGGGTGTAGTGAAAGGTAGAGCTGCCAAATGACGTACAAACGCCTCTTGAGGTTCATCGTGTGCCTATGGATCTCAGAGCAATCTGAGGAACCAGGGACCATTTCACCTGTAGAATTTAGTTACTGGGCTGATCCAATTGAGAGAATTCCTGGAAAGGCTGGAGGACAAAGATCCGGTGGGACTGTCAAGTTTCCATAACATCTCGGCTAATGACTCACGTCCAGAGAAGTTCCAGCGTGACAATATTAGTTACAGAACTGACTGGAGGGACGAAGTTTACAAAATGCAGCCCACCCCCAGGATATGAACTGAACCATTTCTTACAGAAAACGCCCCCTCAGAACTGACTGGGGAAGAGAGATAGCTGTAGTCATGTTGGTCCCGGGATGTTAGAGAGACAAGCTGGGGGCGGTGACATCTTTTATTGGACCGACTTCTGTCGGTGAGAGAGACGAGCTTTCTGCAAACTCATCCCCCATGAACCCACCCACGGGCCTTCTACATGCTTCCCCAGATACGCAAACAGGGGAGCCCAGGCAGACCTATCCTATCTGGCCACAGCTCTCTTACTGAAGCACTACTGGGACTCAGAAACCATCCTTAACCCACTCACCATGCAAAGGGCCAGCTTCTTCCAGGACACAACTGACTTCCTCTCCAAACTCCATAACATTAACAGCCTCCCTCAGAACACCATCCATCCCACCATGAATGTCACTTCCCTATCCGCCAGCTTCCTTCACAATGACGGCCTGGCTGCCCGCCTCAAATATTTACAAGACAACGGACAACCCTCAGAGATCCACCCCACACACTTCGCCAAACTCCTCCACTTCATCCTCATCCACCACAATTTTACATTCAAAAACAAACACTTTGACCAAATCTTGGGAACAGCCATAGGTACTAGGATGGCTCCCCAATATGCCACCATCTTTGTGGGCCACCTTGAAGAAGAATTCCTAGACAAACGCATCATGAAACCAATGATATACCTGAGAGACGATGATATTTTCATCCTCTGGACAGACGACCTACGCTCCCTTATAGATTTCCACCACAACTTCAACAACCACCACCCGTCCATTAAACTCTCTCTGGGACACTCCCACACCAGCGTCCACTTCCTGGACACCACGATCAGCTTCAACAATGGAACCTGATAGACAAGTACATAAAGAAACCCACAGATCGCCCCACCTACCCTCACAGATCCAGTAACCCCCCCAAGCACCCCGAGAGATCTGTGCTCTGCAGCCAGGCCCTCGGATACCCAGAACACGCTCCGAGGAGAACGTCTGGGATACACGGCGTAACACACTGAGAACCGCCTTCCACCCATACCCAATGGGGACCCCATCCTGAAAGAAATCTTTCCTGAACCCCCACTTCTGGCCTTCAAACACCCCCCAGCCTCTCCAAACTCAGCATCAGAAGCAGGTTCCCCACAGACCAGAACACTCCAACGCCGAGCGGCAGCAGACCCTGCACGTGCAAAACCTGCCGATATAGCTCCACTACTATGATGATTAAACCCCCCCCGCGACACACCTTTTAAGATGCATGAGTCCTACACACACCTATCCCAAAATGTGGGGTACCTCATCCTGCTCACTAAATGCCCCAATAACAACGATGTGGGTGAAACCAGACAATCACTGCACTCTTGAATGAACTCACACAGGAAAATGATAAATGACAAAAACACCCTATCATCTATGGGTGAACATTTTTCACAGAGAGATCGTTCTATATCTGACCTCTCAGCCCTCATCCTCCAAGGAAACCTGCACAACACATGCAAAAGACGAGCTTGGGAGCTTAATTTCATAACTTTGCTAGACACTACAATTCATGGACTGAACAGAGACACTGGATTTATGGCAACATCTGTAACCCACGACCCCCCCTTTTTGTCCTATGATGACAGGTGTTAATGGGCCACTCTACCTTGAATGATCCCTAAACAATCTGTTGCATTTAGCTGTGATTCTTGAAGTACCTTTCCCAGACCTGAAGAAGAGTTCTGGGTGACTGGAAAGTTTGCCTCTCTCATCAACAGAAGTTGGTCCAATAAAAGATATTACCTCACTCACCTTGTCTGAGTAAGAGATTGGCATTTGGTATACCTAATACTTCTGACATATTCCAAAAACTAATGGATCAAGTCCTCCAAGGTTTGTATTTTGCTGCTTGCTACCACAATGACATTAACAAAGAGGAACAGTTGAGTCACCTGGTAGGAATTCCAGACTGAACAAGTCCTAATGGGTTAGTGCACTTTAATCCAAAATTTCCCTTACTGTCAACATGTAATGCTTCACCAGAAGGGTGAGAAGCTGTAATATGATAGTAATGAATATAAATCAAAAGCTAGGAATTGTAGAAAATTGATAAGGGAAGCAAAGGGACAAAGAGAAGTCTATGGCCAGCAGAGCTAAGGACAAAAAGAAGAAATTTTTAAAAGTATAAGGAGCTAAAAGAATTCTAACAATGGTATTGGTCCATTACTAGATCTAAATGAAGGAATTATCAATAATAATGCAGAAAAGGCAGAGTGTTCAATAGTTATTTCTGTTATGTACCGGGGGGGGGGGAACAGATGACGTAGTCTCATGATATGATAACACTCTTTCCATTCCATTAGTATGTCATGAGTATGTTAAATAGCAGCTACTAAAGTTAGACATTTTAAGATCAGTAGGTCCAAATAATTTACATTGAAGAGTTTTAAAAGAACTGGCTGAGGAGCTCGTTGGACCGTTAATGCTGATTTTCATTAAGTCTTGGAACACTGGAGAAGTTCCATAAAACAGGAAGAAAGCGAATGTTGTGCCAATATTTTAAAAGGGTAAATGGGATGACCAGGGTAATTAGAGGGCTGTGAGCGTGACATCGATTCTGGGCAAGATAATGGAGCAGCAGATATGGGACTTGATTAATAAAGAATTAAAGGAGGATAATATAATTGATGTCAATCAGCATGGGCTTATGGAAAATAGATCCTGTCAAACTAACTTCGTATCTTTTTTTGATGAGATTACAAGTTTGGTTGATAACGGTAATAGTGTTGACATAACAGATTTCTATAAGGCATTTGACTTGGCTCCGTATGACATTGTGATTAAAAAGCTAGAACGATACAAAGTGAACCTGACACACATTAAACGGATTCAAATCTGGCTAACGGATAGGTCTCGCAAAGGAATTGTAAAGGCGGAAGCATCATCAAATGGGTGTGTTTCTAGTGGGGTCCGGCAGGGGTCTGTTCTTGGCTCTACGCTATTTAACATTTTCGTCAATGACCTGGAAATACACGTAAAACAATCACAGATCAACTTAGCAGATGACACAAGAGCTGGGGGAGTGGCAAATAGGGCAGAGGGCACTGATTCAGAGTGATCTGGATCGCTTGGTAAACTGGGCACAAGCAAACAATAATCCAGCTAAGTGTAAATGTACGCATGGCTAGGAACAAAGAACGGAGCCATTACAGGATGGGGGACTCTCTCGTGGGAAGCAGGGGCTCTGGAAAAGATTTGGGGGCAGGATGCATAACCAGGTGAACATGAGCTCCCAGGGCAACGCTGTGGCCAAAAAGGCTAACATGAACCTGAGACAAAATAAATGGGAATCTCGGAGGAGCAGTGATTCCTCTGGTTTGGGCACTGGTGCATAGCTGCCAACCTTTTCCCGGCGCCGGTGGGTGCTCGCGCCCCCCCCGCCCTTGGCCCTGCCCCGATTCCAACGCCTTGCCCAAAGTCCCCGCCCCAACTCTGCCTCCTCCCTGCCCCTATTGGACCCCTTCCCCAAATCCCTGCCCCGGCCCCGCCTCTTCCCCGAGCGCTCCGCGTTCCCCTTCCTCCCCCCTCCCTCCCAGCGCTTGCCGCATGAAACAGCTGTTTCGCGGCGGCAAGTGCTGGGGAGCTGGGGGGGAAAGCGGGCATGCGGCGTGCTCAGGGGAGGAGGTGGAGGTGGAGCAGAGGCGGAGGTGAGCTGGGGCGGGAGGGCGGGGCACTGCCGGTGGGTGCAGAGCACCCACCAATTTTTCCCCGTGGGTGCTCCAGCCCTGGAGCACCCATGGAGACAGCGCCTATGCACTGGTGTGACCACTGCTGGGATCCTGTGTCCAGCTCTGGTGCCCGCCATTGAGGAAGGATGTTGATAAGTTGAGTGGATTCAGAGAAGAGCCATGAGAAGAATTAAAGGATCAGAAAACCTGCCTGATAGGGATGGATTTAAGGAGCTCAATCTGTTTAGCTTTAAAAAGAGCAGGTTCAGGGGTGACCCGACCACAGTCTGTAAGTACCTACCTGGGGAACAAATATTTCATAACGGGCTCTTCACTCTAGCAGAGGAAGGTCGAACCCCATCCAATGGCTGGAAGTTGACACTGGAGCTGTTCAGACGGGAAATGAGGGTACATTTGTAAAAGTGATGATAATTAACCTCTGGAACAATGTGCCAAGGGTGGGGGGGGGGGATTGTCCGTCACTGGCGATGGTTTGTTCTAACCGCTGTGCCCTAGGAGTGACTGTGGGGCAGGTCTCTGGCCTGGGCTGTGCCGGGGGTCAGCCGAGATGATCTCAGTGATCCCGCCTGGCCGTGGGATCTAGGGATGATATGCAGCCATGGGGAAGAGGAACCCAGAGCGTCTGCACCCAGCACATTCTCAAAGGCTGGAAGTAGCTGCTGGCAAACTGCCAAAGCAGCCCTGGGACAGAGGTGGGCACCACACACTGCACAGGCAAACCCCGCGTGGGCAGAAATCGCAGCCCAAATGCCAGAGCCTGGCTCCCACGGGAACGCCAACCTCAAGAGATCAAAATCTTGAGACTGGACCAGAAATCATGAGATGTTTTGAAAAGATGCTATGTATTGTGTGTGTTTAGGTGAGTCTCCCCCTGCCCATCCCCAGGGCGTGGGCATGTGACAATTGGTGTCGCCCACGCTCCCAAGTACCGGGCAAGGGGATTTTGGCCCCTGCTGCAGGAGCTTGCACGCCCACATCTGCCCATCTCCTGCCCAGCAATTAATCCTCTCCCCCAGCCCCCGCTCAGTTCATCCCCTCTCCCCATCAACCCCACCGCCCTCAGTTCCCCCTCCCAGCACTCACCCCATCTGCTCAGAAACCACCATCAATACAGCCCCCACTCTCCGCACTTCTGCCCCCTGCAGCCCCCAGGCCTTAGTTCTGCCCTCCCAGTCTCACGTCTGCCACTTTTAGTCGGGGGGAGGGCTGCAGTGGGGTCCCCCTCCCACTCCCCAGGCTGGCAGGGGAGCCCCTGCTTTGCGGGTTCTGCTGTGAGACCATGCACGAGGCAGAATTTCACTTGGCGATCGCGCCTCTGGCGATACATCCGCGAGTTGGCATCTCTGCTCCCAGGACGCTGCTGTCCCAAGACGCTCGTTAGAGAGATTAAGAAAGAGCAGGCGTTTGCTCCCTGCCCCCCACTTGCCAAAGAGTTTGCACTGCACAACAAAGACCAATACAGCACGTCTGCACCCTGCTGCCCTGGTCGCTCGCCCTCTCCTGGGCTGCTGCGTTTGGGTCCCACCCCACTGGGCTTCCCTGGGCCTCTGGCACATTTCCTGGGCACAGCCTCTGTCTGTTCCTCATCCCAGGAATGGGGCGCTCTGGCCTAGCAGCCCATGGCCCCCAGGACCAGGGATGAGCCCCCAGAAGCCCCGGTAGCTTAAGCACAGCGACTCCCCGTCCTTGCGGGCACCCTAGGTTACAGGTCCCCGCTCTGGGGACAGGTGATGGTGAAGCAAGCCGAGAGTCGGGCTTGCTAACGGGTCCCCAGACCCCGATCACTCTTCACTTTAGAGAGCCGGAGAAATATACAGACCCAGAGAAAACAATAAAAATACCCATACCCCTTTCCCTGCCTCAGTGTCCTCCCCACTCGTGAGCGTTTTTCTGGCTTAGGGCAGAGCCTCCAAAGGAGTCCAGGATCCCCCTCCCCACCCCTGGCTTCTCTTCCAAATCATGGAGGGCTTCTTTTTGTGTTTCTAGTTTCCTTCTTCCTCAGCGGGGCCCACAGTTAAAAAGGACCACCCCCTGTTCCCAAAGCTGCTGCCCTCCTCCCCCCAGCCCCACACTCCTCCCCACTCCCCAAGCGTTCTGTTCGAGCACGTCCCTGTGAATTCCCCTTGAGTCGCTCTGGCTCCGGGGCTGAGAAGACCCAGCGATAACACCCAGCCTCTTTATGTCTTAGAACTCGGAATGAGAAGACACCAGCAGTCCAAAGGAGAGAGACAAAGCAGGCTGCTCCCTAAGGCAGAGAAGTGTCACTCACCTCAGCTTGCTCTCGCTGGCTTACTGCAGACAGCACACTTTCCTACAGAGCCCCCATAGCCTGCCATCAGGACCAGGAAAGCCCTCCTCATTTAAAGAGGTAGCTTGTATGGAAAACGGTGTCAAAATTACACCACGCAGCCCTGCACACACACACCCAAGGTCAGGCTGATTTCCCCAGGCTGCGTCCCTCCCCTTGTCCTAGTCTGGGGAACACATGACAGCCCTGACAGCATCTCGGTGACTCACAGACACCATGACGTGCAGTGTCCCAGCAACTTCGCAAGCTGAGCCCGAACTCACAGGGTGAACACAGGTTCCCCAAATCTCACCCACGCTAGGATCAGACTCTGTGTAACATCGCCACCTGCCGGCTCCCACCCGAACAGTGCGTCTGCGGTAGTTAAATATCACCACGGCCTATTTCAAGAGAGTTTATCTTCAGCAACCTCTATCAAAGATCCCAGGCCCAGCCCCTTTCGCTAGTCACGCCTGGTTCCCCACGCCATGCCCGTTGTTCGCCAGTTTTAGAACTCATTGCAAAGCAGGGACATTTGTCACTAGAAATGTCCCCCCCTCCCCCAAACAAACAAACAAAATCCAAATTGGAACTTGCAAAAATGTCATTCCAAAAGTCACGTTTTGGGAAATGGCGAGCGGCTGCCGCTGCGGCTCTCTGCTCCGCTGGCGGCTTGGGTCAGTCGGCTGCGACACCAGGCGCGACTCAAACTCAAACAAGGCTGTTTCAAAACAGAAACTTAAAAAAACCCCGTCTGATGAGAAAATGGGAATCCTGGCCGTTTTTTACTAGCTCGGCCCATCCCAAAGCCCAGCAGAACCCACCAGCTTCAAACGTGCTAAGTGGTGAGGAATTTGTAAAGGGTCTTTTCGGACTGGCGCTGAGAGCTACTGGCCTAGCTCCAGAGTACGGCTGGGGCGAGGGGCCACCACACTTGGTGTGGGGATTCATCAGACAGGGAATTCTTTCCAGGAACTCCTCCCCTTCCAAAGAGTCCAGGATATTCTTGCATTAGTGGATTTCATTAAGTCTCCCACGACCCCGGTCGTCCAATGAAGTAAAGCACCATCATTGATTCCCCCCGCCCCCCGCTGTCCTGCAGACCCCTGCTTGGCTTGGCAGGGGCGAGCGAGCCCATTGAAGCAGACGGCCTGCTCGCGTGGGTAGAGTGACGCACATGCTTTACTCTTTGCCTTCACACCGTCGTTTGGCAGCTGTGCTTCGTTAATCTTGTCTCCTCCATCTGTCCCCTTTTCTCAGTTCGGGGTCTTCGCGCGCCCCAGCTCTGACACCTTGGGTGAAGGCAAGACCAGCTTTGAGTCAAACTGGAGTGAATCCAGGTTGGATTCCCCTGCAGCCCAGGAAGGCCCGCCAAACCCGTTTAAACCCCAGTGCCATGCGGCGCCCGCGGGGAAGGGAGGCATTGCCTTTGAGAGGGCAGGGAGCTTGGGGCTCCACCCACCCCTGCGCGGGTCCCCAGACACAGCAGCGCTTCCTCGTGCCACATGGCGTCATTGCAACAACACAGGGGGCTCAGCCTGGGCAGCTTCGTGGGCCAGCAGCAGTGCCCGCGCTCGTGGGGCCGTACTCCCCCGAGGGAAGGGTGGCAGGAGAGCAGTGGTGGCACAGGGTGGAGGGGTATTGTTGTCCCACAAACTTATACAGGATCTTTTTAGGGGTCAAGGCAAA
>NW_020664581.1:1836302-1856274 GCF_002925995.2 Terrapene triunguis | reverse complement strand
ACAATGGTACAGGATAACTAAAAACAATTTCATTCATGAGTCCTACAGTATCTAGACAAGGAAAAGAGGGTAGGTGCTTAGCCAGCTGGGAGAGACTAGGAAGGAGGCAAACCAGCAGGTGGGGAAGGAGGCTGCTAGAGCCAGCAGCCCCTTCCCCTGCTGGGCCATGCAGAAAAATAACGGTGCAATGCAGCTGCATTATTTCCCGAGAGGGGCAGGCAGCAAATGGGAGAGAGCTGGGGGGGGGGGGGGGGAACCGCGGAGGGAAAAGGGGGGGGGGCGGGGGGGGGGGCAGGTGGGCACTGCAATCACGACACACTGCAGCAGGAGAGCTGGGCCAGACTGCAGCGACAGACACTGCAGGCACTGGGGCATCACCCGCAGGAAGGGAGCTGCCGGCACTGCAGAGGCGAGGCAGGACGGCAGCTCACTGGGGATCCCCGACTCTTCTCCACCAGCCAGGGCTGTGCCCCGCTTTGGAAGGGAAGCCTGCTCCCGGGGGCCCCATCTCTCCAGGGGTCTGCAAAGCATGGGACTTCCTTCCGCAGAAGGTGCAGCCGACCCATCCATGGACAGCGAGAGCCCCTGATTCTCGGCAAGGGGCAGGGGAGAGGGCAGGCAGGTGGGAGCGGAGGCACTCAGCGCTTGGCGTCAGGGAAGCCGAGTCAGCCTCTTGCCCCCCCAGCACCCATGGGGTAATGAGCGCAAAGCAAGGACAGGGGTTGCACCAGTTCTGCAGTGAGGACAGAAACAAGCACCTGGGGACCCCGCCCAGCCAACACCCCTCCAGCTCCTCACACTCTGTAGAACCCCCTCCCAGGTCCATGGGCCAGAGCTTCGGCTGGGGCAGCCTGGCACGGCTCCACTGACTTCCCCAGCAGCTCTGCCTCCCTCTGGTTGCTGCTCACACACACGCAGGGTAAGACACAGCCAGCGGGAGTTTGTCATACAGTGAGCTAGGCCGGACGCTGAGCGTGGAAGGGTTTTTCCCCACCTCTCTGTCTCTCCCCGCCCCCCCCCCCCCCCAAAAGAACATCCCCTTGATATTCTCCATTTGAGGGATCTTACGGAAACATTTTTTATTCCGCCCCATTCACGGGTTTAATCTTAGAATCACAGAGCCACAGGTTTAGAAGGGACCACAAGGGGCGTCTAGTCTAACCGCTGCCAAGATGCAGGATTTGTTGTGTCAAAACCAGGGCTTCTCACACTGGGGGCTGTGAGTTTATTACATGGGGGTTGCGAGAACATGCACAAAACAGAGAGCAACTGCTCTAAGGGATATCATTTCAACCTAGCGTTTTAGAAAAGGACGCCCCCCTTTCCGTCGCAATGGAGTGTATTTATTTCAAACCATATTGTAAGCGGATAATGCCGCGATCGCTGTTCCTAAACAAAAGATACCTTGGTATTAGCCCCTCGTTCAGGAAACTGGACCCCAGCGCTTGTAGTATCGTGTGCGCGGGTTTGTTGTCTGGAGACTAAAAAGGTGGGACTGAGACAATACAAGAGGGTTTGATTGGTCAGCTGCTGAAGAGGTGCATTAAACCGCCGACCAATCAGAACACAGATCAGCAAAAAAAAAAAAAAGTCACTTATAATTGAACAGTCAGACACACATGCAGAGGCAGCACTGGGAGGTCTTGTGGGGGCTATAGCCACCCCAAATTTGCCTTAGCCCCCCCTCCCAGCGCAAAGGTCAAACATTATGCAGAAGTCAAAGTGGCTTAGGCCGGGCCGGCTCCATTGTTCTTCCCGAACCAGAAAAAAAAAAAAAAAAAAAAAGCCGCGATCGCGATCTACTCTACCGCCGCCGCTTCAGTCTTCGGCGGCAATTCGGCGGGGGGTCCTTCCCTCCGAGAGGGGGTGAGGGACCCGCCGCCGAAGAGCCGGACGTGCCGCCCCTCTCCGTTGGCCGCCCCAAGCACCTGCTTGCTGGGCTGGTGCCTGGAGCCGGCCCTGGGCTTAGTATGGCATTGCCACCCTAACTTCTGCAGTTCTGCGCTGCTGCTGTTGGAGCGCTGCCTTCAGAGCTGGGCTCCTGGCCAGCAGCCGCCGCTCTCCGGCCACCCAGCTCTGAAGGCAGCGCCACCGCCAGCAGCAGCGCGGAAGTAAGGGTGGCAGTGGGGGGCAAAGTCTGCTGTGAAAAGTGCTATTGACCGTTTCTTTGCACTCCCTCCAGTACGAAACAGGAACTGTTTAAAAAAACGAACTTTTCTGCTTATAACAATAATTTGATAAAAATGCGTTTTAGTCCATTTCAAAGCTGTGAGAAAAGGTCAATTCATTTTAAACAACAGGGTTATACGTTTAGCATTTAAAATAGTGTTAATATAGAAAATGTGTTTTTATTTATAAGGGAGGGTCCCATGCAGCGGCTTACTGTCTGAAAGGGGTGGCCAATACACACAGTTTGAGAACCACTGGTCTGACCCACCCAGGACAGGTGGCTCCAGCCTCCTTTGGAAAACCTCCAGGGAAGGAGCTTCCCCGACCTCCCGAGGCGTCTGTTCCATTGTCCTGCTGCTCTGACAGTAGGAAGTTTTCCCTGAGATTTAATCTCAATCTGCTCTGCTGTAGTTTGAGCCCATCGCCCCTTGTCCTGCCCTCTGTGGCAAGAGATCAGCTTTTCTCCATCTTTTTATGGCAGCCTTTCACCTATCTGAATTCTTTGTGTGTGTGAGGGAGGGAAGGGGGGCAGCTGGGGGGTGGGCTCAGTTTAGCCACGTGGCTGAATTTGTTTTGCTTATTTTTTATTTGAATAATTACTGCTTACGAAGACAATTGTTTAACTTTCCACAGGAATTCCCCCATTTCCAACACTCACAGAATGAAAAGCGTTTCCAGATATTCACTCTCTTCTGTACTGGCTCCAACTACAGCAGCAACCCAGGGGCCAGTTTCCAGCTTTGTGTCACTTTGCGTGCATCACCCCCTTGCACCTCAGTTTCCCTGTGATGCATGGATCCCTTTCCCTCTGTTAGAGACTCCCTTAGCTCTCCAGCACCAGTCGCAGACTCAGCCTCCATCTCCCTGATCCTGTTTGCAGCCCCCTTCTTGTGGCAGGGCAAATCGTGCCTCAGTTTCCCTGCTGATCGGGAAGGCAAAGCAGTTTCCTACCTCCATGACCCAGGGCCAAAAAGCTACAGGCAGCTCTTTATATAGTCCTGCCATTCCAGTCACATGGGTCTCATGGTCACATGATCTCTCCAGGCCCCACCCTAAATACCTGACCTTAAAGGGCCAAGCCACAGTAACAGCCAGGCTGCTGGTGCCTGCTCTTAAAGGGTTCGGTATGCCCGTCCTTTGCTGGTCTTGTCTATTGAGCCTGCCTGACTCTCACTCTGTCAGGGGTCCCAACCCTCCTGCTTTCGCCAGAGACTCCTGGAATCGGGCTCGATCTCCCGGAGGCGGCTGCAGCCAAACCGGGAGATTTTAGGTGCTAACAGTCCGGCGGTGCAGCGGGGCTCAGGCAGGCTCCCTGCCTGCCCTGGCTCCGTGCCACTCCCAGAAGCAGCCAGCACATCCCTGCGGGGGGCAGGGGGTCTCCACGCACTGCCTGCGCCCCAAGTGCCGACTCCGCAGCTCCCATTGGCTGGGAACCCCCAGGGACTGCAGGGACATGTTGGCCACTTCCGGGAGTGGCGCGGGGCCAGAGCAGGCAGGGAGCCTGCCTTAGCCCCGCTGCACCACCGCCCAGGAGCTGCCCGAGTTAAGCACCTTCCAGCTGGACTCTGCACCCTGCACCCCCTCCTGCACGACAACCCCTGCCCCAGCCCGGAGCCCCCTCCAGCAACCAAACTCTCTCCCAGAGCCCACACCCCTCCCCTGCTCCTGCACCCCAATCCCCTGCCCCAGCCCTGAGCCCCCTCCAGTACCCAAACTCTCTCCCAGAGCCTGCACCCCTCACCTCCCTCCCGCACCCCAATCCCCTGCCCCAGCCTGGTGCAAGTGAATGAGGGTGGAGGAGAGTGAGCGACGGAGGGAGGGGGGTGGAGTGAGCGGGGCGGGGCCTCAGAGAAGGCGTGTGGTGGGGCGGGGCCTCAGGGCGGGGGCGGGGCCTCAGGGCAGGGGCATGGCAAGGGTGTTTGGGTTTGTGCGATTAGACAGTTGGCAACCCTATACTCTGTGCCGCACCTGGCACAATGGGGCCCTGATCCTGGATAGGGCATAGGTGCTGGAATTAGGAGTGCTGGGGGGCTGCCATACCCCCTGGCTTGAAGTGGTTTCCATCATATCCAGGGTTTACAGTTTGGTCCAATGGCTCTCAGCACCCCCAAGATGCAAATTGTTCCAGCTCCCCTGGGATAGGGTCTAAGCAGTACCCAGCATGGCAGGGCCCTGATCCCGTTACAGCCTCTAGGCCCTACCATAATACACGAGAACAACAATATTAAGAGTGAGCTCCCCTCAGGGGGAAGAGCAACACACAGGGCGCAGACAGCCGGTGCATCACCTTTGCTTCTCTTCTCTTCTCAGCCGTGGCATCCCTCCAGCCTCGCGGTGCCGGAACGTATCCGCCTCAACGGGGCGCACGGGTGACAGGTCCTGCCTCTCTCGGTCTCGTTCTCTCTTGGATCTTTTTGCGGTCTGGGCTTGCTGTTCCTCCAATCAGTAGTCAGGAAGCCCTTACCCCAAAAAGTATTTGCGAGGGATAAGGTCAGCGGGGAAGCAAGGCCGGGGGACCCAAGGCTGAAGGTAAGTGGCAGCAGGGTCTTGGGAACGCCCAGTCTTGATTCCTAGCTACAGCGGGCGGCTGGGAGAGGGAGACAGTGGCATGCTCATGACATCTGCAAAGGGCACGAAATGGGGAGGAGCCACAGTGAGGCCAGGGAAACCCCACAACGGAGCAGGGGAGGCGAGGAGTGAGCAGAAGTGGACTCCACATGGGGGGGGGGGCGGGCGGGATGTGAGCCAGCTGTGGGATTGGGAACCCCACTTGGGAAAATGCAGCGAGCGCAGCAGGAGGGAACTCATTCACTCCCTGGTACATCCCGGGAGAGTAGAGCCCAGCAGGAATGGCTGGGGGAGACCTGGCAGCAAGGGGGACAGCGAGAGGTTTGTTAGAAAGGAGTCGGACGGGGGATACGGCAGCAACAGACCCCTGGAAGAGCTGAGATCCTGCAGTGATGGGAGTATGCAACCTAGATAGATAGATAGATAGATAGATAGATAGATAGATAGATAGATGAGGTGTATGGGGATAGATAGATAGCTAGATAGCTAGATGAGGTGTATGGGGATAGATAGATAGATAGATAGATTGATAGATAGATAGAGAGAGAGAGAGGGTGTTTGGGGATAGATAGATAGATAGATAGATAGATAGATAGATAGATAGAGGGGGTGGTTGGGGATAGATAGATAGATAGATAGATAGAGAGAGAGAGAGGGTGTTTGGGGATAGATAGATAGATAGATAGATGAGGTGTATGGGGATAGATAGATAGATAGATAGATAGATAGAGGGGGTGGTTGGGGATAGATAGATAGATAGATAGATAGATAGATAGATAGATAGGGGTGTGTGTGTGAGGATAGCTAGCTAGCTAGATGGAGGGACATCGTATCACAGAGTTGTGAGGTCACGGTGGCCCCCCCCCACGATGCACCTCCGGGGGGAATGCACCTGGCACATTGTGTTCACTACTGGGCATCTCGTTACCTGACAGACCCTGACGAGCTGGGGGGAGTTCAGAGAAGATCCCCAGAAATGCTCAGGAGGCTGGAGGGAGGGGCTAGGGGCAGATTGACCCCACCTGGTGCAACCCAGTGCTGAGGGGCTGCGTTGGGGGACAGGCCGGCTGGGTGCCATGGGGGGGGGGGGGGGGGGGGGGGGGGGAGCACGCTGGGGGGAAGTTGGGATCGCTTAGGAGAGCTGGGAGGGTGGGGGGACACGAGGGAGAGACAATGGAAATGGAGGATCAGGAAACCCAGCCGGGCAGTGAGATCTATGGAGCCAGGGCGCTGTCTCCCGGGGAAGGGGTGGGAGCCCCATTGCCTGGGCCATTTATGATGACCAGATAGAAAGTTTGAAAAATCGGAACAGGGTGGGGAGTAAGGGGGCACCTATATAAGAAAAAGCCCCAAAAATCGGGACTGTCCCTATGAAATCGGGACATCTGGTCACCCTAGGACCATTGAAAATACAGACTGCCCTGCGCACTAGTGAACACACACCGGGGGTGGCACATGGCTTCTAGGGAGCTCTGAACCGGGGAACCACAGCACCATGCCGGGTGAGCCAGGAAAAGGGGCGACTGTTGCTGGGGTGGTGTAGAACCTGTGTGCGGTGGGAGGGGCTAGCTGCCCCAGGACGATCCTGGCTGATGCTCGCTACACTCCTGGGCAGCAGCGGCCGCGCTGCAGTTTTTAGCACGCTGGTTCGCTCAGCGCTCGTGCCAGTACGGCTCCTGGAGCGCAGCGCAGACACCCCCACTTGGCCCCAAGGAGACCAGCAGCATCTCCACCTGCTACCTGCCAGTCGCCTCGTGGGTGTCCACACAGCGCCCTTGGGCGGACAGAGCCAGGGGGTGACGTGGGGCTGCCGTAAAGCTTCCCTCTGCCCCAATGGCCACCAATTCCCCTTGCCCCCCGGCCATCTCCCGCACGGCCTGCGGACCCAGGCAGGGCTCTGTGAGGCTAACGGGACCAGGCGTTCAGGAGACTGGAGAGGGTGGAAAACAAGATCTCCTCACGGTGCCTCTACCTTGTAATGTCTGACAAGTGGTTTGGCTTGGAAACGTCGCAGCCGCTTTAGTCATTTGTCCTCAGGCCTTTGCGGAGTCTGTTTGTGAAAGGCTGGGTGGGGAGTTCTGGAGCCATTCGCTGCAGCTCTTTGAGCGCACCCGCCTGGCCTGCACGGGGTGAAGCCCGGGGACGGTGAAGAACCCTTCGAGCTCCCGCGGTCCCGCACACACAGCAAACGTAACGCACCGTCAGACCGGAGGGCAGCACTTCGCCCCCTTTGCACAAGGTGCAGAGCAGCAGCGGATCAGCCCCTTTGTCGGTGGCCCAGTTGGCATGGAGACAGACAAGCTGACGCGGTCTAACTGGCAGTCCCAGGACTGTCCCCCAGCAAAGTCACGCAGGGAGTTGGGGCAGAGCAGGGATTGGAAGGCTACCACGCTGCGTTCTGAGCCCCAGCCGTAAATGGGGGAGAAGAGCAATCCTCCACTGGGATGCTAGGTGGCGCTGTGCTGGTGAAGGTGCCATTTTTCAGAGAAGGTGTAAAAAAGAATTCCCGACCCCTCGTCATTAAAGAGCCCCTAGTGGTTTTTTCCCCCATGAGTAGGAGCAGTTAGCCCCAGTGCCTGGACCAGGCGTAGGTAATTTCCGCCCCCCCCCCGCTTCCCTAAAATCCCCCCGCAGGTTCATAAGAACGGCCAGACTGGGTCAGACCAAAGGTCCATCTAGCCCAATATCCTGTCTCCCGACAGTGGCCAATGCCAGGTGCCCCAGAGGGAATGAACCTAACAGGTAATGATCAAGTGATCTCTCTCCTGCCATCCATCTCCACCCTCTGACAAACAGAGGCTAGGGACACCATTCCTTACCCATCCTGGCTAATAGCCATTAATGGACTTAACCTCCATGAATTTATCCAGTTCTCTTTTAAACCCTGTTCTAGTCTCTTTTAAACGCTGTTCAGCTGGGAATGGATGCTTCCCCATTCCGTGCTCCACTTGGACACTTTGATTTGCTGATGGGAAAACCCCATTTCCATTCCCGGAAGAGTCTGATGTGTCCACATTGGTTTTCATTCTGGATGGGGATGAGACGTCAAAATAGCGACGCTTTCCCTGGCCTGGAGAATTCCAGAGCGTTGCATTTCGACATTTCCGATTGAAACGGAGCATTCCGACATTCCGGAACCAGCCGTTGGGTTTCCGTTTGTCCCCAGGGCTGAGCCACTAGGATGACTCAGGGGACTCCCAGGGTGCACTGCGGCAGCTCAGCCAGAGGGGGAGACCACAGTGCATCATGGGAAATGTAGTCCAGCGGGGAGCAGCGGGGATCTGAACCAAAATGTCTCCTTTCTCCCACTGGAAGATTCCACCAAAACTAATCTTTTCCTGAGGAAAAAATTGATTTTGACGAAACACCATTTTCTGACAGGAAAATGTTTCGTTTGGAATATTTCACCCAGCCCGGATATTAAACAGCTGCCCTGTCCCCACTCAGCGGTGGCTCCATTTCTGTGGCACTTGACAGGATGTAACACACTCAGGCCTGGTCTACACTAAAAAGTTCGGTTGACCCAGCTCCATCGCTTGGGAAGGGAGGGGGTGAAAACTCCACGCCCCGGAGTGAGAGAGTGAGCCTGCCTGAACCCCCGGTGTAGCCAGCACCAGGCTCCGGGGGATTCTCGGGAAGGCAGAGTAACTCCAGCAATGGGAGAACCCTCCCGTCGGCGTCGGTAGCGTCTACACTGGAGCGCTCAGACACCCAGGCTCCCTCACATGCCCAGTGCTGCTGCTCCACTAGCTGGGGCGTACGGGTGGCGATGGCTGAGCTTGCTGGGCTGTCCCAGGGCTCTAGGGCGCTTGGCCTGGCACAGACACAAGCCTCACACTAGCCGTGCAGCGCACGGGGACGATCCGTGCAGTCAGAACGGCTGAGAACTCAGAGGTGGCCGGTAACAGGCCGGGAAGGCCAGGGCCGATTCGGCCTGGGGAGGCTCTGCACACAGAGCGCTCTCCGCCATGCCTGGAGCTGCTTCCCTCGCTTCACGCCTGGCTCAACGGACACCCTCAGCATCAGGGTGACACAGAGACAGGCGCCAGCCCTGGGATCTTACTGTCTAGCCCCGCTCGCGCTTTCTACGGTCTCACACAGCTGGGTGAGTGTCACTGTCCTCAGCTGGGGAAACAAAGAGGGAGGGGACTGGCCTCCCAACCCACACGCTGAGCCTGCCAGGTGACAGCTGCCCCCTCTGCTCCTGCTCAGGAGGGCAGCTCTGTAGCCCTAGCCCCATTTTCCCGGGGGGAAAAGGGGGCCAGGGGGGGGGAAGGGACTCTGCCAAGCTCGGTGGCAGGGAGAGGAGTAGAAACCAGGCTGTCTGCCCCTGTCCTGTCCCCTCAGGCGTGCGATCTCCCCCAGGGAGCCTGTAGGCACAGGAACGGATGCTCTTACTTACCCCCTCTCTCGCCCTGGCGCAGGCGGGACTCGGAGCAGGCTCCCGATGAAGAGATTCGTCCCCCCAAGAGGAAGGAAATGAGTCAGGCTGGACTCCCCGCTCGCGAAGGCGAAGCTTGTGGTGGTGGAAAGTGTCCAAGCAGGGACCCCGGAGCCCTCCATGGAGTCACAGGCCAGGTATGGTAACAGCGGGCGCTTCCTCCAAGCACCCCGATACGTCCCGCCGCGGCCTTGCGGGAACACCTCCCAGGCCAGTACCAGCCCAGTCCGTCCTGGGCCTAAGACCCCAGCGGGTTTCACGGGGAGCCACCCCACAGCCATTAGAGGGGCCTGGCTTTGGCCACAGCTGCCCAGGGCTCCATGGAGGCCGATGGCCTTTGGGATTCAGCTGGGTTTGAACAGCCCGAGTACGGGGGGGGGGGGGGGGGCACACGTGCGAGCCCCCGCGCGGCGGCTGGCTCTGCCTGAGGCGCATTTAGGGCGTGGCTCCCCCCTGGTATCCCTCTCAAGCGCCCCCTCGGGGGCGACACTCCTAGCGGCCCGGGAGCAGCCGGCTCCAGCGGGAAGGCGGGCGGCAGCACTGGGGGCAGTAAAGGGGATCCGTGGGGGCACGCGATGCCCTCGCCCTGTTGCTCACTGATGCTCCACTTACCTCCTTTGCAGGGTTTGCTCTGGCATGGAGCAGAGAGAGGGCTCGGGCCCGATGGCTCCCCAGGACGACGAGACATCCCGGCTGCTCCCTGGCCTGGCTTGCTCCTAGCACTGAGCGGCTGAGGAAGAGGCGTGGGAGAGCGGCTCCTCCAACCAAAAGGAAACGCCAGCCCCACAGAACCCTGCTCAAGCTCCGGCGCTGCTAACTCCTGGCTCATGTTCCCTCCTTCCTCATGTAGTGCCTCCCTGTGGCCAGAACAGGCGTGTGGCCCAGGCACGCTGGGCGGGGAGGACGGAGCCAGGGCCTCTGCAGGGCAGCCTGGGAGTGCACACGAGGCAGCGAGAGACCTCAGCAGGCGTCTGTCCGCCCGGCACACCGGAGCCGCCCACGCTCCCCAGCAGGGCTGTGTGTGGCACAGAGAGGGGCTTGGCCAGCGCCCAGATGTGGGACCATGCGATGAGGTGCAAGGATAGACAGATGCTGGGCTGTGGGGAGACGTCCCTCCCTGCCCGGAGCTGGCTCCGAGCTCTCTGCCAGCCCCCGGAGGGCAGGGTGCTGTGGGAACACCCCATCTACTGGGTCTCAAGGACCAAAATGTCACTGACTTTAAGGCCAGCACTTCCACAGCCTGTGTGCACCCCAGAGCTGGACCAGCGGCCGCCCCAGTGCTGAGTACAGAGATCACGTCCCTCCTACTGCTGCTATTGCCCTGTTCGTACAGCCCAGCATCTCATGAACCCTTTAAGCCACAGCACGGCAGTGAGAATAACGCGGGTAGACAGGATTAGCTCGGGGGACCTGGGTGTTTGCTCCCCTTCCCGAGAAGTAACATCCTGAGCCAGACACCCCACCCCATACACTCCCTGTATCCCCCCTTCCCCCGCCCCCACCGTACCAGCAACCAAGGGGAGAGATGAGAGCCCCATTGCTGGGACACGTATGACTGCACACAGCCTGGAGAACAGACTGCCAGGGACATGCTGTGTTGGGGGGAGAGCTGGTGAAGTAACTTTCCTCTGCCACCCAGAGCAGGGACTGGAACCCCGGCCTCGCCAGTCCCAGTGTAACCACTAGACCCTCCTTCCAGCCCTGCAAAATGTCTCCTCTCTAGTCTAATGGTGCCTCTCCCAGGGTCCCACACAGAGCTGGTCAGTGGGTGTGTGTCCCCCCTCCACACACACACCCCGTCCCCTGCACACCCCCGCTACCCACAGGCTGGCAAGATCCTGCCAAGTTCTCACTTGCTAGCTCAAAGTTTGATGCCAAGCAGATTAAAAACACCAGCTCCAATACAACTGTGTTTCCCCTCCTGGAAGCAGATGCCTGGCAGGCATCCGGACAGCCCAGCGCAGGCCTGCCTTCCATCGGAGCTGTGAGTGCCAGCACTTGGCACCCCAGATGGGCCTCTGCCAGCAGATGGCTTTGCCGGACCAATGTCACATCACTGCCCTTGAATGCATCCATCAGCTTCTCCCCCGCCTGCGATCGAACGCTATGCAGAGCCCCCCACCGCCTGGGAACGCCCTCGGGGGCTGGCGTTCTCCGAGGGGCTGATGTCCCCCAGGAAGCTTTGGGGTGTCTCAGAGCAACGCTGTGCAATGAACAGCAGGGAACAGGGAGCTCTGGGTTACTCAGCCGGCCACGTTGGTGGAGGCAGCTTGCTCCAGTGCAGCCTAGCATGAAAATCGGCCCGAGGCCGCCGTGCGGTCCAGGCAAAGCAACGTGACTCATGAGCCCCAGAGGGGGAAGAAGAGCTGGCGCGATCTCCGTCTGCGGGCTGGCGAGATGCTCAAGTGGAAAAGATTGCCCTGGGCGGGCAGTTCTCTGCTCGGGAACTTGGCGGGGGAAGACGCCACTGGAGCAGAGCTCAAAGCCCACACCAGTCCATGTGCAGCCGCTCAGATGAGGGGAGAAAACCTGGCGCTAGCCAAGCTCCCGTGGTTTACCTCTTCCCGGCTCGGGCTTTACCATGCAGCCATCGTCCAACGAGCCCACGGGGCCAACAGGCTTCTGTGCCAGTTGCAGCCTGGGTAAGTGGGAGCCGCTCATGGGGAAGTCACTGGGCCAAATTCAGCAGATTCATGTTCACGTCGGGTCAGATTCTGAGCGCCCTCCTGCCAGCGTAACTCAGGGACAACGCCATCAAAGCCGAGGGAGCTCTTCTACTGCCCCGCTGGGCCGGATTCGGATTCCAGTGACACCAGCACACATCTGGAATAACTCCAGGGACGTCAATGGGCCAGATCCTCAGTTGGTGCGGATATGACTCTCTTGCCTGCAGCGGAGCTATGCCCGTTTACACCAACGGGCGATCTAGAGTGACTCTGGATTTACACCAGCGTCACTGAGATCACAGTCTGTCCCAGCCAAGAAATCAAGCTCAGATGGCCCGATTCACCACTGCAACACTCTGGTTTGACACCCCCGTGACTCTGCTGGGATCAAACAAATACCGCAGGGAAACCAAGCCCAGAATTCCCCCCCTTTGTACAGGTGCCAGGCAGGCCAGAACCAGAGCCAGTGACAGTGCAAAAGGGGGTCGTCCCCGCCCCCGAGGGAGTCCATGGCAACGGCTGATTTCATGGGGCCTGAGATCTGGTGAAGGGAGGGTAACTTCCCCGCTGAGGGGGGGTGAAAGACAGCTAGCAGCCCCCCCATCGACCCACCCACATGTACCAGTACACGCCCGCTGCTCTGCAGCGCTGCAGGAGACACCATGCAGGCATGCGGCTGCCGTGCATCCCCTGGAGCAGTGCAAAGCAGCCAGAGTTTACTGGTGCGCTTGGCTTATGCTCACACCTTCCCCAATGCGCTAGGGACAAGTCCAGCCTTGATGTACCCCTCCCTTTGACGCCAATGGGCATTGCACGTGCTAAATTCGGTCCCTCGGCAGGTACCCCAGTTCCACTTACTTTGCAGCCCCCTCCGCCCCCGTACCCAATGGCAAACTGACTCCAATGCTCAGCCACTTACACCCAATTTGGCACCCAGGGCTTTGATCCTGAGAGCCACTTACTAACTGTGTGTTACGTTCACACACACACACACACACACACGTCCACTAGTGCCTGGTCAATGTGAAGAACAGCAGCTGACTGTTGCTACAGGCTAATGGGGCTGCCGGTGTTGGTCGGCTTTGTCCCCGGGGCTCTAGGCACCAGGCTGCGCCCCTGCGCGGGCCAGGCCCAAAGCGCGACTGTGGACCTGACATTACCCCTCTGCCGGCTCTGGGCCCTTGAACATCGCTGAAGAGGCTGGTTCTCTCCTCACTTACCCTGTGCGCCCGCCAGCCCGTTGATCTCTCTGCTCTAGGCGGCTGCAAGCGAGAGGTGGGCCAGGTGCTCGGGGGCAGCTGGACAAAGGTTTCAGCGCCGAAGGAGCAGGATAGGCACCTAGAGGGATTTTCAGAAGCACCTGGGTGCCTAACTCCCATGGGAGGCGAAAAGACCAACAGGCGCCTTTGTGCACCTAAATCCCTTTGTCCATCTGGCCCCGAGCGGTTTCCTCCTTAGCATTACGTTTAGAGCTGCCTGAATTATCCATTGCAAACAATTCCCACCCCCCAGTTTGGAATGGCGCCCACCTCAGAAGCACTTTGCAGCCACGTTTAGCTGCGGGACATGGCCGATCAGATCACACGTTGGATAAACGTTCTCCATCCATGACAGAGACAGGGGTTCATTCTTCAGCGCAATCCGATTGGCTGTCACCTACCCGCACGGGATTTCTGTCCCCCGCCCACGCTGCTGTGTGTGTGCAGGGCAGGGACTTTACTCTGGTCTTGGCCCTCGTGTGCTGGAAATCCCTGTGGCCGGTTACGGTGCTGCCAATAATCCGGCGTGAGGACCAACCCTTTCCTGGTGTCCCCCGGCTTCGCCCCCTGCCTTGGCAGCATGTTGGCGAGCCGCAGCGCAGCCGGCAGCACTCACTAAGCACCGGGGCACCCGCCAGATGGCAAACAACTGCAGCAGGCCCTGCCAGAGCTGCACCCGCGAAGGGAATCCCGGCTTGTAATGCTGGACTGGCCCTCAGCGAGGAACGGCCACGTGCCCCCTCACCCCGCGGCAGACAGGGGTTGTGCCTGGATCCCGGGCGGTGAGGGAGCAGAGCATGGGCACCCGCTGGGTTTGATCTGATCTCACTGCAGGCCTCAACCAAGGCCTGGTGACATCAGTGGGGACTTGCCGTGACTTCCGTGGGCTTTGCCTCAGGCCCACAGCCAGCAGCTGGGGCGGGGTTATACTGGTGCGGCGTGAATCACAATCAGGCTCCTGATGCCCAGGCCGTAGCAGGCCTGGCTGGAGGAATGGGGCTGATGCCAACGCCCGTCCGTGGGTAGAGGGCAATGCTTAGCCGCCAGGTGGTTGTCCTAAAGGAACAAGTATTCAGCGAAGGACGTGTGGGCCCTGATTCAGCCAGGTGTATGTCGCTCCGAGCCCGGGGCCTTCGTCAGCCTCGGGTATCACAACCGCCCACTCGCTCGTCGACCCTCGGGCCCCCAGAGCTGGACCAGGAGCTGCTACGGCTCCCGCTGTGCCACGGAGACACCTCCCTAGCAGCTGTGCCAAGCCACCTCCTGTGTGGCTCAGGCACCCATAGCCCCGAGCGGCGGGTTACCCAGCCCAAAGGCTGCCCCACTCCGCGGGCGCGGGGGGGGGGGGGGGGGCTCAGTTTGCTGTGTCACCATCAGGCCACGTCTACACCGCCACCCCAGCCATGGCTCCGGGTGCGGGTCGGAGTGCGCTCGCCTGCAGGAGGGAGTGACCGGGAGAGACTGAGGGGCAGCAGAATGGAGGAGAGGCCGGAGGAGCTGTGCTAATCTGGGCCGAGCTGAGAACCTGCGCCTGTGGGCTGAGCTGCTCTGGGCTGTGGGTCCTGCCACCCTGGCCTGGGTCAGTCTGGGCGGGCGGTCAGGCCAGGCCAGGTGGGGCCGTGCTGAGCTGGGCCGGGGCGGAGACCCTCTCTGCAGAGCTCACACCTTGTGCCTTTCCCTTCCCAGGGGAGGGCGACGCGTGCGGAAGGCTGGTGCTGCTGCGGCAGCCGGAGGTGAAGGAGTAGCTGGGTGGAGCTGGGGCAGGCCGTCCGGATGGCAGGATGGGGAGGGGAGCTTGCGACTCCCATGCAGCTTTCAGATCCCCCTGTCTGGCCCTAGCTCAGCCCGGGGCCAGGCCAGGGGAAGGGGGCCGGACTGACAGCCTGGGACATCCCAGGCCGGAGAGAGCGGGAGATGGGCGAGGGCCAAGGGAAACCCAAATGCTCTGTAGCCAGCAGGACTGGGCCCTTCCCCGGGTGGGTGAACCTCCAGCCAGCTCCAGCCAGTGCCATGCTGCCATGCAGGGGGATTCCTTCCTGACCCCCGCTGTGCATCGCTTCCCAGCCTGAAGCTTGCAGGTTGAGAGCCCTAGACTGTCCGGTCCCCAGGGCACCAGGTGGTGTCAGGCTGCAGAGCAGCAGCTCCTGGGCCACTCACCTCCGAGCGCTCAGCCCCGGGGCCGGCTGGGGCATCGCAGCAATCCCCAGCCGGTGCAATGGCCCCTTGGGGCCAGAGGTCAAAGCAGCACGAGCTGCACCGGGGGGACCGGTCTGGTACAACAGGCACCTCTGCTCCCCTGCTCCTGGGCTGCAGCGAAGACACTGGCCCAGCAAGCGACGTGGCGGGGGCACCTTGGGTTCGTTCAGTGCATCCTAAGCCACAAGCCTGAGAGGGTCTCGCGTGCCCGCCCCCAGAGCCAAGCACCCTGCTTCCCTTCCCCAGCCCGGGGGCAGGCCGGAATTAACCCCACAAACACACTCTGCACTCAGCTAGAAACCAACACAAACATGGTACTTGGAGGCCCTCAGTGGGGAGTCCCACATCCCCTCCCCCCCAGCAATAAGACAGAGCGTTGAGTCCCCAGGACTTAGCTATACAGAGGGACCCTCTCCAACCCAATGAAGAATCCAAACAGCCCCCAGTCTCCCAGTCCGCTGGTATCTCAGGAGGATGCTAAACAGCAGGTACTGAAGTTTGCTACTAATTGTTTAAATCAGTAGGTTCAGATAACTTCCATCCAAGAGTTTTAAAAGAGCTGGCTGAGGAGATTGCTGGACTATTAACGTTCATTTTCAGTAAGTTACAGACTATGGGAAGAAAGCTAATGTGCCAATATTTAAAACGGGTAAATAGGCTGACGCAGGGAGTTATGGGCCTGTCAGGATGACATTGATCCCAGGCAAGATAAAGGAGCAGCTGATACGGGACAGGGAGAGCAGCGGCCCCGGTTACATTGCCAGGGATCACAGCAGTCCCGGTTGCTGTGGGTACAGCAGAGTCTTTGCCCGACCCAGAACCTCAGCAGCAGCAGGAAGAGCAAACGCTGCCAGTGGCCCCGCTGCCAGGAAGGAGACGCCAGCGCTTTCAGGTTCACACACTGGACCCGTGGTGGCTGCAAACAGCCCTTTGAATTTGATGCTGCCGCTGTGGGTGGCAACGTGACGGGAGGACGTAGCCTAGGAAGTGAGCGGTTGGGGCTTGCTCCGGCGAGTGGGGCGTGACCGCGGGGGCAAACGAGGGGGAGCTCCTAGGTGGAGAAATCCGTGGTGCGGATACAGTCTCGGCGGTGTGTCAGCCAGCACGTGCTGGGGAGTGCTCGAACACGTCTCCCCAGAGGGCCGTGTAGCCGTGCACAGCTGCCCGGGTCCAGGGAAATGGGTCTGTGCTGCTGATCAGATGAGCGCCCGGAAGGGTTCTGGAGGCATGCGCCAGGCTGCGGGCTGAGGGGACTGGCAGCAGGGGGTGGCGGCTCCCCGATGAGACCAGTTCCAGTGCCTGCTGAGCCACGTGCGGACTGGCTGAGTGCACAGGCGACACTTCCGGGCCCAGGCAGGAAAGTCCCGAGTCGCCTGGGGATTTGGCCGGGGGGAGGAATACACCTTTGCGGTGCGCTTGGCCACGTCCTGGTACAAGTGCCAGGTGCTGCACGTACCCCGCTCTTTCATGGGAGCAGAACAGGGCGGGGGGTGTCCGTTACATAGGGTGGCTGACCAGTTTGCTGCCTCTTGCCATCTGGGACAATGTGGGGAGCTGGGCCACTCAGCAGCTGAGTGCCCCCGTTACACCAGCCGTGCCCGGTGTAGGAACCGGGGGCACAGGAAGGAGGGATGTGCCAAGGGAGCACTGCAGGGTTCTGCGGGAAGCGAGTTGTGGAGGGGGGAGGGAGAGCAGTTGGTTGCTATGCAGTAGCTAGGCAGTTAGAGTGTATTTACATATAGGAATTATTAAGAAATGTGTGATGCAGTTTATTAATATTAATGACTGGGAGCCTGGTTATGGACACCTGGAAGGCTACCTATGGGTAATGGGCGGGGGTTGATTTTGTTATGGTCATGGAAGGTGGTCAGATACAGCTAGGTAGCCAACAGGGCACATCAGAGTGGCGTATAAAAGACTGTTTCCTTCCCTCTTTTCAGGTTCCGCTGGCCCGGTATCAGCCGATGCCTGGCCGCCTGTGCCATGCTCCACAAACCAGTTCGGCACCCCGGATCGTCTCCTCCTCGAGGCTGTAGGTATGAAATGCTGCGCTGGGTACATGGGCGAATTCTCTGGATAGCTCTGTGCTGCTTAGTCGTTGTGGGTAGGAGAATTGTCTGGGTTCTGTGTAAAGTGATCCTGGGATCTATGCAATTCTCTTGTAAATTACGCCAAGCCCTTAAAGAAAGAGCAGCGTTTCCGGGCGAGCCTCCTGTGGGGAACAGCCTGTGTGAACTGATAAAATAGACGGGGGAGCATCACTAAGCGGCCGGCGAGTGTGAAACAGGCGGCGTCACCATTTGTCAGGGCTACCCAGCGCACCAGCATCTCCCGCGGCACCCTCATTGTGCTCGGTAACCTCCGTGGAAATGTACCATTTTCTCCCAAACAGCTTCCGTGGCCTAATCTCCGTCGCCGGCCTCCAGTGAGTCTGGGAATTGTCTGCAACGTGGAAACAAGCAGAACTGGAAAGATCTGCCGAGGCGGCTGCGTCTCCTGCCGAAGAACCCGCCCTGGAAAGGAGGGGGCAGTGCGTGGGAACTGGGAGATTAACCAGCTGGGTGGCCATTCAGACCTGCCACTTTCCAGCGCCTGCCTCCAAAAGGGCTAACGGACAGGACAGCCGAGCGGCAGGACTCTGAGCAGGGTCACGTGGCCCCACAAGACTTGGGCCCCCTCATCTCGCAGTCTGAATCTCTTGTGGCGCTGAGCCCATTGTCACTCTGGTTACCTGGTCCTTGTGTTTTGCTAGCATCCACCTGTGCAGCTGTGTCCATGGCACCCATCACCCTGGTGTCTGGGCTCCTTCCCAAACCAAGGAACAGCTCCTCCAGGCCCCTCCTGCAGCTCGGGGGCGGGGGCGCTACTCTGAGCCTTAGAGAGCCCTGATGTCCAGAGCCTGGCTCCAGAGCATTCAGGGGGCCTGGGGCAAAGCGGGGGAGCGGACATACTCACTGGCCGGCGCTTCAAGTCTGCGGCGGCAGCGGCGGGTCCTTCAGTCGCTCCTTGTCTTCGGCAGCACTGAAGGACCCGCCACCGAAGTGCCGCCGAAGACCCGGACCGCCGCCGGGTAAGTAAAAAGGCGCCTCTAGCCAGGGAAGGGATTCTCAGCCAGGGCTTGCGGGGCACCTGCGGGGCCCGGGGCAAATTGCCCCACTTGCCCCCCCCTCTGGGCAGCCCTGCTCCCGGGAGCTGCAGGAACTTGGCACCTCAGTGAAATCAGGGAGGCAGGAACAGAACCCCGGTCTCCCGAGGGCCGAGCCCATGGGCCCACCCCTGCAGTCCGGCCCAGGGCTTTGGAGCGCACACACTCACTCCCACCCCTGGCCCCCAAGAGCTCACACTTTAACCCCCGTGGAGCCCCCAAGGGGACCTCCAGAAGCAACACCTGCTCCAGGGACCACAACCAGAGTTACCCTCCTACACCTGCCCAGCCACTGCCAGAGCACGGCACAAGGTGGGAACATCAAACTGAGGGATCTGGGCAAAATTGGAGGCAGGCCCCCCAGGCCTGGGGCCTCTGCCCTCTGCAAACCCCTCACAGCAGCAAGCCAAGGAGGGGGGAGGGGGTATCCGAGTCTGACTGTGTCCGGTCACCCCCCTCCCCCCCCAAGCCCCAGCTCTCTCCTGCAGCCTCCCCCTGGCGCATGCCCTTCCCATAGCTGGCTGGGGAAGAGCAGGGAAACGCAGAGAAGAGAGAAGCTAAACACCCTCTCCGACGTCCCAGTCTCTCAACCACCTGCGGGGAGCGGGGCAGGGAGGCACCACCCCGAACAGCGAGGCAAAGGTGGGGAGCAGGCGGGGCGCTGATTTGATCTCCAGAGCTAACCAGGGACGTTTAAGGACTAAACGGCAGCGCAGTTATTGGAACCTGAGATTTGCTTAGTCCATGAAAAGCCCGTTATTCCGATAATAAATCCCCAGGCGGGAAGCAGAGCCGGCGGATAGGGAATTAACCAGTGCGCTCGGAGCCAGGGAAGCGTGGAAGGGGAGAAAGGGAGCCGGGAGGAAAGCAAGCGTGCAGGAGGCCGGTTGCAGAGCACGCATTCTCAGTAGCCTGCCTTTCTCACCTCTGCGCTGGGGGCTGGCGCATGGGAATGGCCAGGCAGATCCGAGCCGACGTCCATCTAGCCCAGCGTCCTGTCTGGCCAGGGGATGGCGTGAGACCCCCACAGATAATTTATCCCCCACATGAGGCCTCGTCCGGAGCTCTGAGGCAGGAGGTTGAAGATCCCAGCCAAGGGCACCTGTTACCCACACACTCTGGGCACCCGCCTTTCCTCAGTTCCTGGGGCTCAGGGCGTAATCTGCGGGTTTGCAGGATCTTTCTACCAGTGAAAGAGCCTTACACAGTAATATCCTTATCCTCTAGTTATTAACAATCAGCCAGCAGCATGCACACGCTGAGCACACAATGCCATGCTCACCAACCCTGAGCAGGCCGGCAGACTTTCCCTGTTGGCCAGGCAAGGTCGGTCTCATCTGGGTTCTGGCTGCTACACGTCACGGTCGTGCAGAGGATTCTTAGCCGCTTTTATCTTAGGCTGAGTCTTGGGGGATGAGTCGTCTTCTTCCAAGTCTTTCCTTCTTCTTCTTCCTCTCTTCCCTTTTCCTTTCTCTTGCCTTCCCAGCTGGTCTCCTTCTTGGATCCCAGTTTATATAGTGGGTGAAAC
>NW_020664581.1:1815450-1826302 GCF_002925995.2 Terrapene triunguis | reverse complement strand
CGCCCCACCCATCCCTGCCAGGTCCCAGAATGGGTCAGCGGCACCTCCTGACCCACAGCGCTGAAAGCAGCTGGCCTGGGCGTTTGCCCTCCACCCCATGCTGGCTCTGTGCTGTATCCAGCAGGGAATGGAGCAAAGAGCAGGTGCTGTGCGAGTTGTTAGATAGATTGGACCCTCGGTAAGGATAAGGCCTTTGTCTGCAGCCAGATTAAAAGAGCAGCCGAGCAGCAGCCATTAGCACAGAAGCAGGAAGTCACATCCTCACATTCCATCTACATTCCATTAAAACAATGTCATCTCGGGCTGTGAAGAAGGAGACCCCGTCCGAATGGCCCCCACTATCACCAGATACAGAAACAGACCTTAAGATGGTTAAAGCAAACGTAGTTTGATAGCATCCGGTCTGTTAAGAAATCACTTCTCAATAAAAAGAACGAGGAGTCCTTGTGGCACCTTAGAGACTAACAAATTTATTTGAGCATAAGCTTTCGTGGGCTAAAACCCACTTCTTCGGATGCATGCAGTGGAACATACAGTAGGAAGATAGATAGATAGATAGATAGATAGATACACATACATACACACACACACACACACACACACACAGAGGACATGAAACAATAGGTGTTGCCATACACACTATAAGGAGAGTGATCAGTTAAGGTGGCTATTATCAGCAGGAGAAAAAAAACTTTTGTAGTGATAATCAGGATGGCCCATTTCCAACAGTTGACAAGAAGGTGGGAGTAACAGTAGGGGAAGAAAAAAAATAATTAGCATGGGGAAATACTTTTTACTTTACTTAGATGGCAACACCCATTTTTTCATGTTCTCTGTGTGTATAGATCTTCCTACTGTATTTTCCACTGCATGCATCCGATGAAGTGGGTTATAGCCCACGAAAAGCTTATGCCCAAATAAATGTGTTAGTCTCTAAGGTGCCACAAGGACTCCTCGTTATTTTTGCTGATACAGACTAACACAGCTACCCCTCTGAAACTTATCAATAGTTGTGGTTGTGAAATCCTCATTCCTTTCATTATGGTCCCCACTTCCCTATTGTTTATCTGTCTGGTCTCTGTCTGGTTCTGTGATTGTTTCTGTCTGCTGTTTAATTAATTTTGCTAGGTGTAAATTCATTAAGGTGGTGGGGTAGGATCGGTTAAAGAATTTTGTTACACTGTGTTAGGATTGGTTAGTAAAATTGTAGTATAATAATTGATCCAGGTACAGCTAAGCAGGACTCAAGTTTCACGATATAAACTGGGGTCCAAAAGGAAGTTCTTTGGAACCAACTCCAGGACCCAGCCCCAGGATCAGAGCTGCCAGACCTCAACACCCTGCCAACCACACGGTGCAGAATACTGGAGCCACGGCCAACCTAATCCTGACTGGCCACCAGGAAAAGTTCGTCTGTCTGATTGGGCGTGGTGAGCTGTCTGTGTAGCGTGTGCCGTCTGGTTTGGGTGATTGTTAAGAAATAGAGGTGATGTGGGATGTTACTGTGTAAGGCTCTTTCACTGGGTTTAAAAGGTCCTGCACACCTGCAGAAGTAGGATACACCCGGAGCCCTACGGATTGGGGAAGGGCAGGTGCTTTTTCCCTGGGAAAAGGTGGGGTGCCCTAAGGTGTGCAGGTAACACCTCCACCACCTTCCAATCACTCAGCAGCCTGCAGCCGGCTCTCTTCCCCGCTGGGCTGGTGCCTAGACACAGAATCACTGAGTGTATTGGTTTCCCTCTAACAGGTAACCAGAACATGCCCGGAGAGACCCGGTTGAACTGGGAGCTGACAGCTCCGAGCAGCGCGTCTGTCTCCCTACCGAAGGTCTGGTCATCGCCCCACACCAGAAGGGGCGGGCTCTGGTCCCCCCTGTACAGAGCGTGGGATCAGAGTCTCTGACACAGACAGGAACGGAACACACGTTCCAGAGTTCTAGCCCCCCATGCGCCCAGTCAGCATGTTACAGTAGCTCTCTGCCCAGCGGGCTGCCTGGCTGCGAGGGTTCACACGGCCGCCCGCCGGGCAAGATAGGTGCAAGCATGAGGCCAAATCCTGCTTGAGTCACTCAGAGGATAGTTCCAGGGACTTCAGTAGCATTCCTCTGCTGGGCCAGTGAGCAGGGTTGTGAGGCCGCACACACACACGCACACATGCAATGCACACACACCCACACACGTGCACTCCAGATACTCCAAAGGGAGACATTAGGATCAGTCCAAGCACTAACAGGGAAAGCCCCATGGCCGTTCTACCCCTGTCTGCGTCAGCTCATTCCCTTGTTCTTCTCTCCAGCTGGATTTGCTCTTCTGCCTGTCCACCATCTCCACTAGCTCACGTTGTTCCCCACCACCCGCTGGCAGAGGGGGGAGCTGCTCTTGCATTCAACTCCAGAGCTTGGAGCCCCCCCCGCCAACTCCTCTGCTAACAGCGATGGTGGGTCAAGTCGGCCTCGCCCTGCGCTCTGGGTTCTCCCACAAAGCTCTCAGGGATCACAAGTAATGGCTGCTACAGTGAGTGTAGGGGGGACACCTGAGAACCTCTGAAGTTAAAACTCCTCCAACCCTCGGAAAAGCACGGCACTAACCCAGGGAGATGACGGGCGTGAAAAGGGCTGAGTGGATTGGCATAAAGTCTGATTGCTCCAGTCCTACGGCTTCTAGCCCCCGACAGTACGCGTAGCCTGTGACACCCCACAGCCCAGCAGGATCCCCACGGCAAAGCTACCAGGAAACACAGTACAGCTTCTGACAAACTGGGACTGTTCTTACTGTGGGCTTTGAATGCTGACAGGGGAGTGTGGCTAGGATAGTCTGCATTGGGGGATGGGAGACTGGCCGAGGGAAGATACCTGAGCATGTAACATGAGAACCCAGGAAGGGGTTAGAGGCCAGGTGACACCTTTGCCAGGGAAACTGAACAAAGGCTGTGGGAGGGGTCGCTGAAGGGGAAGTTTCAGGAACTGGCTGGTGGAATGGCTGGGAGGCAGACAGGGCTCTGACCTCCCAAGGGGGCTGTGGGGCCCTGGGACCCCAAGATGGACCTAACTGGGGGGGGATCCTGTTGTCTGCGCCTGCAAGACCTGTCTTGGACTGTGTTCCTGTCGTCTAAATAAACCTTCTGCTTTACTGGCTGGCTGAGAGTCATGGTGAATCGCAGGAAGCCGGGGGTGCAGGGCCTTGTGTCCCCCCACACTCCATGACACAGCTGCCTTGGAGCAGTAGCAAGACAGGAGAAAAACTCCCTGCACACCTATGCAGTGGCACAGAAAGCCCACGGAGAGCGGCAGTTCATTTAACTATCTTTTGTCGAGCAGCTAAACGATACCTGTCAGGGTCTGCTGCACACGCGTTTTCTAACGGCCCAATAACGACATTTTAATTATCGAATTACAGTGCGCAGACACTGCCCAGAGATCACTGCTTCGCAGCTAACGCTGAGGTGGCACCAGGATCTATCTTCCAACAGCTCATCCTCTCCCAGACTAAGCACATCATATCTGCGGGGACACCCTCTAATTGTGATATTCATTGCCCTAATGCAGCGGGTCCCTAATCCATACCATAGTTCTGAAAGAGCTTCTCAAGCAATTGTATGACATAGAGCACAAGGGCAAAGGGCAGAGTGAAGATGGCTATTGGAACAGCTATGCTAGTTTTAACGTCTAGATTTCTATCAGAGAAAGAAAACCATGTACATGTGTAACCCAGCGTACATGCACATTAACTTATCTCCAGACTTTTTCACCGGTAGGATTTTTAACCTGTTTTTTTTCTAATATTTAATTCTTACTATAGCAACCATAACTTTACAAGTTAACAAAGTTTTTGTCTGGGAATTTCCTTGGTTGTTTCTTTTGACCTATAAGGCATATCTGGGTCTCCTTCAGAGATACTGCGGTGATGAGCAGGGTATAAAACCCACGTGAAACAGGACAGAGCTACATCGATTCCCACCAGCTGAGAATCCAGCCTTATGTCTTTCTGCACTGAAGTGTCTGGTGCATTGCGCTATGCAGCCAGGAGGGACCATCAGGATCATCTCATCTGACCCCCCCGTGTCACCCAGAGACCTGCCCCACAATCACTCCCCAAGCAGAGCTGTTAGAACAGCAAGACTTGAGTTAACCGTTGTCAGGGCTGGAGAATCCATGACTCTTGGTAAGTTATATCAATGAATAATGACTCTCGCTGTTAAAAATATAAATAGAGATATCCTATCTCATAGAACTGGAAGGTCATTGAGTCCAGCCCCCTGCCTTCACTAGCAGGACCAAATACTGATTTTGCCCCAGATCCCTAGGTGGCCCCCCTCAAGGATTGAACTCACAACCCTGGGTTTAGCAGTCCAATGCTCATACCACTGAGCTATCCCTCTGCCGACACCTTATTGCCAGTCTGAATTTGTCTCACTTCATATCCCAGCCATTGGGTCGTATTAGACCTTCCTCTGCAAGACTGACGAGTCCAGGATCAAATACTTGTCCCCAGGTAGGTACTTACAGACTGATCAAGTCACCCCTGAACCTCCTCTTTGTTAAGCTGAGGCCAGCGGTTCTCAAACTCTGGGTCGGGATCCCAAAGTGAGTTAATGCGGTCGCCAGGGCTCGTGTCAGACATGCTGGGGCCCGGGGCCAAAGCCTAAACTCCACCGCCCGGGGCCAAAGTCGAAGCCCAACAGCTTCAGCCCTGGGGGCAGGGCTCAGGTTACAGGCCCCCCGCCTGGGGCTGGAGCCCTGGGGCTTTGGCGCCCCCCCACCCAGGGCAGTGGGGCTCGGCCGGACTCAGGCTTCGGTCCCCCCTCCTGGGGTCGTGTAGTAATGTTTGACGTCAGAAGGGGGTCGCGAGGCAATGACGTTTGAGACCCCCGGAGCGAAGCAGATTGAGCTCTTTGAGTCTATCAATATAAGGCAGATTTTCCAATGCTTTCGGGATTCTCCTCTGACCCGCTCCCGCTTGCATCCTGGACTATCATTTCCAGCACATACCCATTTATGATGAAGTCACCAGAGCATCGTGATGTACGTGCCCAAATCTTACCGAGCTGAATTGTCCCTCGGCCCCCTCCTCTCCCGTCCCACCCAAAGCACCTACAGTCCTGAGACCAAACACTCCCGGCCACACGGTGCTTGGGAAGCCAGCAAGGACTCACCTTGACCTGAGACCGTGACTCTCAGCCTGGGCTGGCTCTGCTGACGCCCACAGCCCCATCGCTGCCCCAAGGCTCCTGCTGTGGACTAGAGGACCGTCCAACACACACATTCACCCCTGCTGCAGCGGCTCATGGGATCAGCAAACACGTTACGAACCCAGGCACTGCTGGCCGCAGAGCGGACCCGCTCCCAGGAGCAGTCCCATTGACATACTCACAGTGCTCCTTGGGGCCCCCAGGGCTCTGTATGACCAGCATACACAGCTGAGCCTAGAGCCCTGGTCTTGGGCTGTGAAGCCCAGCGCTTTCCCACTTGAGCCAAAGCAAAACACTCACAGCTGCCTGCAATAGTAAGTCTCTTAACCTCTGTGCAGGCCCAGCCACTAGAGGGCAGCATTGCACACTCATTCACATGTACGGAGCCAGCTCTGACATTGAAACTTCTCCCTGCACCAGAATTCCTTGGCCAGGGAACCTTTCAAGAGCAGAAAATCACAGAATCATAGAACTGGAAGGGACCTCGAGAGGTCTCTAGTCCAGTCCCCTGCACTCAAGGCAGGGCTAAGTATTATGCCCAGTATAAATCCCCAGCCCGAGTTAAGGCAGCCGGTTTCCAGTTTGCCAGTGGCACTCAGACACTGAGAAATTCCAGCATCCAGACCCCCGTACTGCATCACATTCAGCATCGATCCCCCGGCCTTGCCTGCCTGCCAAGCCCTGTTACACTCAGACACGAGTATTTCTGCTCAGTTATACCCAGACACGCACTTTAAGCCTGTGACCCCTAGGAGCCCTAGTCAGGGGCCAGGGCCCCATGGTGCTAGGCCCTGTACAAGCAGATGGCCTCTGCCCCAAAGAGCGGACAATGTCCGTATAAGACAAGAGATACCAGATGGCAGGAACCAATGAGCCAGGGCTGGGCAGCGTGCAGGCAGGGGTCTCCTCACGGTCACTGTTTGTAGGTCTCGGGTCAGGGAGCGTTGTGAAGGCGGATGATGGGGGGCTTTGTGGATGTTTATGGGGAGCAGCCAGCGTGGGGGGCAGCCTGGGTGAGAGCACAAAGGGGCGTCTGTGGGCCTCTTCTGCCAGGTGGAGTCGGCAGCAACGAGGCCCTGATTCAATATCCAGGGGTTCCTCTTAACAACACAACCCAGATCCGGCTCCAGCCCCCACCCAGCAACCTGGGGCAATTCCACACCAGCCCTGGGCGCCTCTGAGAGGCAACACTTCCCCCCTCGCAAGCACTGCGTCCACGTATGGAACAGAAAACTCATCATAAAAGGGGAAAGGAACCCGGCATTAACCTGTGAAAACACCACGAGCATCATTCGAAAACATGACATGAGCAAAACACTCACCCCAGAGTACACTGCGCAGCATCCTTTCCCTCCGTCTCTACACTCCCCTCTCCCTACGTGGGGAAGGCATCAAGCAATGGCTCAGTCAGCTGCTCCTCCACCCGCCGTTCTGCATTCCCATCGCTCAGAGCAGCTCTCTGGGATCTCAGCTGCTAGCGGGGTACCCTCACTGCTAGCACAGACTGGGCCATCTCTGTCCCCACAGACACTATCCCATAGAGCTGGTTACCAATGATTTCAGCTCTGCTGATCCACAGAAGACTTTCAATAGAGACTGAATAAGCTTTGTTCCTAAACAAGTGAGAGAAAAGGGATATCCAGAATCCTTGGCCAGAACCCCCATCACCCACCCCAAACATCTACCCCACTTGTTCTCCCCACTGGCCTTTGGCACCCCTACCCCCTGCTTAGCGAGTGCAGTTCAGCTGAGGGTGACTGCCCTCGAGCAGGGCATGCCAAGCACAGTTCGGCTGCCATTTACTCACACAAGAAAGGTAACAACACTTTCTTACCCCTGCCCCCAGGAACAAGTGACTCGCAATGCAACGCCAGCGATCATTGGGGCAAAGCAGCCCCATCATGCTGGGCACCTAGGCAGAGTGGGCGGGTCTATGCAAACAAGGCAGGTTCCTGAAGTCTCCTCCCCCAGCTCGTCACTAGCTGTGAGGGGAGAGCTCATTCAGACCCTGCTGACATTTGAAGATACAAGTGGGCTGCTCGGAGGGGGGAGTTGGTGGTAGGGAGTGCGAGAGAGCATGGGGAGGGTGGGGATATGCTGTAACTTATGTTTTTAACTTAGACAAAGGCCTAACAAAGCAATTTTCAAATGTGCCAAAGTGGCTCAGCTTTTAACTCGCTGTGACTTCAAAGCCATCGCAATAGAGCAGTGGCTCTCAAACTTTTTTTTTGTACTGGTGACCCCCTTCATATAGCAAGCCTCTGAGTGCGACCCCCCTTATAAATTAAAAACATGTTTTTATATGTTTAACACCGTTATAAATGCTGGAGGTAAAGCAGGGTTTGGGGTGGAGGTTGACAGCTCGCCACCCCCCGTGTAATAACCTCACAACCCCCTGAGGGGTCCCGACCCCCAGTTTGAGACCCTCTGCACTAAATGGCGGGAAATATTCCCTCTCGTCTGAAGTCAAGCAGGACAATGCTGATGGGAAAATCTGCTGCCTGACCCAAATAGACGGGCCGGGGGGATGGAAAAGCAAAGGAACCCATTGGGCCCAATTCTGATCTCTCTGTCCCAGTGTTGTAAGGCAGGAGTGACGGCACAGACCCCGGTGGGGCTCCCTGATCCACACCGGGCGGAGCAGGATTAAAATCACTCCCCACGACCCCAACAGAGTCACGCCAGACCTACACTGGGGCGGCCGGAGGCGAATCGGCTCTGCCGAGAAAGGCAGCGGAATGGTTCTTTCAGACTAAAACCCAGCGGAGGCAGGTTTTTTTAAGCCAGAAGCTGGCTGGGTCAGCGCGAGGGAGGGGTTCTATGCTGCCGCCCATCACCGCGGTGTCTGGGCACTAACTGGAGTGATCCGTCGGCCCCCCATGCTGAGGGCAGACGTCATGGCTAGCGCTGGGGTTTGCAGCAAAGGGAGTGGGGGGGATGTGTGGGGGCTGCGCTGTTTGAATTCTTCCTCTGCCCGTCAGGGTGGATCAGCGCCCTGAGTGTGTGTGTGTGTACATGGGCTGCGGAGATCCCAGGTTCCCGTAAATTGTCTGGCCTCGGAGTCAGTCCTCGAGGGCTTGGTTAAGCTGCCTGCACGACTGAGCTGATCGCTAGTGACACCTCGAACATTAGAGCCTCCCTGTGCTGCGGGATCCCAGCCCCCGTTCACCCCACGCACTTCCCTTGAACCTGCCTTCCCGGGGAATGGAGCCGGAGGGGCTGGAGGCAGTGGGGAGGGAGTGAGCCCCTGCGTGCTGACACAGCGTGTCAGGGTTCGCGCTGTGCCGCGGAGTGGCAGCTTGGCTTACGTAAGAGCGGGGAATTTGTCGCCTGAGTGAGCGTCCCATGGCGGAGGAATGCGAACCGCGGGCAGGCGCCGGGCGGGGCAGGCCCAGCTGTGGGGGGCGTTTTCCTGCCGTCTGGGCGATGCGGGTGGGTTTGCACATGGCTCTGGAATGGGGTGGGCATGGGGGGCAGGAGGAAGCACCACGTGTGGGCATTTTACATCTCCTTACGGGGGCGGTTCTTTATGCTGAAGCTCAGATGGTTCGTCTGCCCCTTTGCCAGTCCAAGCGCAGCCCCCAGCTTCTGCACCACTTTGCACCCCAGATTCTCCAAGCACTTTACAATAGACAGCAGGGCCACAATCCCCCTTTTACAGATAGGGAAACTGAGGCACAGAGCGATGCCATGACTTGCCCAAGGCCACCCAGCAAGTCGGTGCAGAGCTGGGGCTAGAACGCAGGAGCCCTGAAATCCTACTGCCCCCCCCCCAACTACCGGATCACTCTGTGACACCCAGGCCAGATCCCAGCACTCCTGACTCCTGGTCCCCCTTGCTCTAACCACTTGATTACACTCCCTTCCCCCAGACCAGGAGTCCCAGCGCCCAGCCCTGGTCCCTGGACGGGCTGGGCCCCAGGGAGACAGCATGCCCCGGAGTGGCCTGGGCCACAGAGAGCCCCCAGCCTGGCCCCTCTGGAGGGCTGGGGTGACACCACCTTTCACCTCGCCTGACGCTGACAGGTCCTGCCGGGCGCAATGTCCAGCCACCCCTTGCCCTGAGCTGGGGGAGGAATGGGGGACCCGCACGGTTCTCAACCTCTCCAGCGGCAGCGCTCTCCGATGGTCCCCCTAGCCGGGCAGGCCTGGGGAAGTGGCTGTTTGGGGTGACAAAGAGCTCTGGCACACGGGCCCCCCAGACTGGGGGGGATGGAGAGGTAGCTGGGTGTGCTGGCACCTCCACCCCCATCCCACCACGGAGCCCCCGAAAAGCAACCACAGCTCATTGTCCAGGGATTGTCCAGCACCGGAGGCCAGAGCTTGGAGGGACAATGGGGTGTCAAGCGCATTGCCTCGCAGCCTGGGCCCATGGATCCTCTAGGAGCCACCTACCCAGCCCCACATAGCCCCAGGGAATAAACCCGGATGGGAGTGGGACAGCGCTAAGCAGCCCAGAGCTCCCCCATCCACAGGAGTCCCAAACAGTGGGGTCTCCAACCCCTCTCTTGGGGGACTGGGGCCAGCATGGCTCTGTCCTTGGAGATGAAGAGGTGTGATCCTCGGACCCCGACCGACAGAGCTGTGCTGGCAGAAGTCCCCAGTGTAGACGCAGTTACACCGGCAGATCTGCGCTCTGACCGGTAGAGCTTGGCTTGCTCGGGGTGGGCCGGGGCGGGGCGGGGCGGGGGCTGGAACAAGCTACACGGGCTTACGCCCTGTTTTGCTGCTCTAAGCTGCGTCCACAGTAGGAACGCTTTGCTGTTCTAGTCCATCAGTCTAGCTCCACCGGCAAAGCTTCCGCGGGGAGACCTGGCCAGCTGCTCCGTCTCAGCTCTCCCCGTAGGACAGGGCTCTGCCCGGGTTCTCTTCCGTGCAATTTCACGGGGGGCTCGGACTGGGCTGGGTCGTATCCGCGCCTCTCCCACGTTACCATCGCGGACTCGGCCGAGCTTTGATTTTTAAAGTAAGTCTCCAGCTGTGAGCGTTGCCGATCACCCATCTCGTCCCACGGCTTCCTTCCCTGGCTCTCGTCTCGTCTCCCGCTTGGGCCTGGTCTAGAAAATGCGGTCGGTTTAACGACGTCGCTCCGGGGTCTGAACAATCCACCCCCCGCACGGCGTTATTAAGCCGACTCAAGTCCCTGTGTAGGCAGCGCTAGGTCCCCCCCACGAGTGCCCCGGGGGAGGGGGGTTAGCTCTGCCGATGGAGGAACCCCTCCCATTGGCACAGGTCCCGTCTACACTGGAGCGCTACAGTGGCGGTGCCCTTCGATTGCCGGCTGCGTGGGCACCGCCCGCCTGTCTGTTCTGTGACTGTCGAGGGCCTGGCAGAGGGGGGTCCTGGCCCACGACTCGCACTACAGCGATAGTGGGGATAACAGTCAGCTTCCAGCCGAGACGAAATCCTCAGCACCGTGTCCCAAGTGTAACCGGAGCAGAGACGCCGGAGTCTGCAGAACCCGGAGCAGGAGCTCGGAGGGGTGAGGGGGTGAGGCCCCGTGCTGCTCACGGAGGGTTTAACGCAGCCACGAGGATTTCAATGATTCCACCCCTCTCAGGAGAAAGGTGAGGGAAGGTCCCAGAGCTGCATGAATCACCCTGAGCGTCTCAGGCCACAAGAGGCCACCATGTATTTCCTTCCCAGCCCCCGACATCCATAATTT
>NW_020664581.1:1800007-1815440 GCF_002925995.2 Terrapene triunguis | reverse complement strand
GGCGGGGGCTTGGCAGACGTCCGGTGGGCGCCGAGCACGGTGGGGTGGCGGGGGCTCGGCAGACGTCCGGCAGGCACCGAGTGCGGTGGGGTGGGTAGATCTGGGGGCTCGTTTATGGGGGGTTGCGAAGGTCCTGCTCCAATGAAGCAGCAGAGTCCCTCCCTTTGGATCACCAGGGTCAGACCAGGCCCTGAAGGTGCGTTTACACAGCAACAAACAACACAAAGTGCATCAGTGAGTCTCAGAGCTACAAGGCTAGAAATCGCCGTGCAGACGTTCCGCTCCGGCTGGAGCCTGGGTGCTGGACCCCGGCATGGGGGAGGGTGTCAGAGCCCAGGCCCCAGCCCACGTGGGAATGTTTTCACTGCTACCGTGAGCCCCATAGCATGAACGGGAGTCAGTCGCCCTGGTTCTGAGCCTGGCTGCCGCGGGGGGGGTGCAGTGTAGACGTACCGAGTCGGTCTAGCTGGCTCCGGAGCGGGCGTGGTAAAAGCACACAAGTCTCTGAGGGGCGTAAGGGCCAAGGAGGAAGAGGGATCATGCCGCAGGGTCTCCAGGCTAATGGGGGGAGATGCGCAGGGACCCATCCACAATGAGTGTCGCTCACCTGAGTTCCCAAACTGAGACACCGCCCTCGGGACTGGGTGGCCGCTGTCTCCTAGGGCTGAGCTCCCGCTCCGTGGGGCGTCCGGCTGCTCGACGCTGGGTCTCCCAATGCCGGCGGATTGCCCTATGACCAGCTTCTCGGCTATCCCGGGCTATCCTCTCTCTGACCCGCAATCCCAGAGACCTTCCCAGTGGCAGCCCCCTTCCCGTCCAGCCCCGGGCCCTGCGCACAGGCCACGGGGACATCCCGTCAGCCTCCTCCCAGCGCCCCAGAGTCCGGGGGAGCTCAGGAGTTGCCAGCTTCTCTCTCACGTCCACCCTTCCCTCCTCCCAGGCTGAGATGGCGTGTCCCAGCCCCACGTCCCAGCGAGCCGTTTGCTCGCTCCCCATAGCTACAGCCCTCTGGAGCATCTCTGCAGGTGAGGGAGGGTCCTGGTGGCCATGCGGGCCCCAGAGCTCCTGGCCTCCAGACGGCATTGGGCCCCGTCCCCAAGCTCCATCTCCATGGGACGGGCTCCCTCCCGTGTGTGTCCCCCTCTCTCCACAGGCCAGTCAGCAGCCGGAGCATTTCTCTGCAGCGGCAGCAGCTGCAGGCAGCCCGGAAGGCATCTGGAGCCATCTGTTGGGAGCTGGAATGGGGAGCGGAGCAAGACTCCATCTGGTCAACAGCTGGAGACTTGGGCCCAAGGCCATGCGGGGGAAAGGATTGGAGAACTGCAGCCCCAGCTGGGCTAACCAGGGAGGATGCAGCAGCTGGGCCAGGGAGGTGATGGTGCCGTTCATGTCGCTGAGGCTGAATTCCTGTCCAGACAGAAGTGGGGAGGGAGGAGAGAGCTCAGAGCAACAGACTGGTGATTTCAGGGCTAGTTCTGAGCTTGTCCACTTGCTACGGCACCGGGAGCCCAGGGAAATCCGCTCTGCTGGGGAAACGAACCCCTGAGTCTCCCAGTGCTTCCAGCCCGCCAGCCGTTCACCATGTCAGCCAGGAGCCAGGCCAGAGCTGGGCTGGCTCAGCCCCTGCTGGCCTTGCTACGGCTGCCGTTCGAACGAGCTCTTGCCCAGACCAGACTCTGCCCCCGCTGGTGCCTCCAGCGAGACTCCGTCCCAGCCGGAAGCGTGGCTGGGCCCGTCTGAAGGTGGCTCAGTGGAGTTTGCAAGCCAGGGCACTGGAGTGCTGAGGGACAAGCAGGGATGTCGGGAGTGCCATGGGTGCGTGGTCCCGCTGGGGCCTCTGGCAGCGCCCAGTGCCCGGGCCGTGGAGAAAGCCACGACACCCGCACAGTGCAGCCTCAGGAGACGCACGCCGGGCGCCCAGCTGGGAGGCTGCTAAGCATCGGCAGGTGTTTGCAGGGCCCTGCCGGAAGAGGCGACCACTATCTGCTTTACCAGGGTTGCCCCGGTGCCACCGGCATTTGTAGGGCAGGGCAGGCCAGAAAGCCGAGCGCCTGCCAGGGGCCAGCGGCACCGGCAAAGGGATGTGGCTGGGTCCAGCCCGTGTCCTTCTCTGTCCCTGTAGAGCTGCCTCTGGTCGGCGCTCATGTGCGGCTCATTCTTAGTGGTGCCTGGCCCTGCCCGTCTGGGGTCGGCACCAGACGGAAGCCGCCTGGCTGTTCCCTGGGGGCCGCGGCCCACCCCACTGCCGAGGGGTTCAGCCTCCATCCCGACCCGCAGGGGCCCTGCCAGGGTGACAGGTCGGAGCGAGGGCTCAGCGCAGGAGAGCTGGAGACTCCGGCACCAGGAGGACGGGGGCGGGAACGTGCACACGAGCAAGGGGCGAAGGGGCTGCCAAGCCGAATTTACCCGTCTACAGAAACACGGAGGCAGCCGCCTGCGCGCCAGCAACCAGGGTAGAGACCAGGAGATCCTGGCGCTGGGCTGGGGCGCGGGGAACGGGGGGAGCTGTACGTGCCGCTCTGCAGCGCCCCCTACTGGCCTTGTGCGCCTCCTGAGTCCCTCCCTGCAGCTGGGCTGGTCAGTATAATTAAACCTCCCGGACACCTTCAGCTGGGGTCACTGGTTCCCTGACAGCATTGCCAGCTGCCATGCCAGGCTGAGCCCAGCTCCCCTAAGGAGGCAGCTAGACAATCCCCCGAATGCTCAGCCCCTGGTGCAGCATCGCCATGAAGGAGCAGCCAGCCAGGCCTCTCTCTCCCCACTCCTCGCCAGGCCTGCCCACATACCTACCGCCCAGTCCTGGTCCCGCCCAGCGCGGGGACGTCAGCCGGAGCCGGCACTGCCCGGAAAAGGCCGATGGAACAGACCCGGGGTCTGGAATTCCCATCGCCACCAGGAACCCGGCTGCGGACGCAGGCACTCGATGGGTGCGGCGGGCAACACGCCAGCCTGGCTGTACCTGGGAAGTTGCCAGCTCTGGCACAGCCGGACCCAGAAGCACAATAGAGACACGCTCAGCTGGGCTTCCTGGGTGGCTCTAGGGCGCAGGTTCTTTGACTGCCCTGGCCCATGCACAGCTCAGCACAGGGGTAGTGAGGGGAGGTTCTCTGGCTGGCGGGGCACGGGAGGTCAGACTCGATGTAATGGTCACTCCTGTCTTTAACAGCGATTGACTTCTCCCACCATCCTGTTCCCTGCTCTCTGCTCCAGCTCTAGGGGGAGCCAGTGAGAAGAGCAAGGGCACTCACGCTAAGCTAAGGGCTCTCACCTGGGGGGCGTAACTACTCTGCCTGTAGGTGGGGGGAGGAGGTTTTTGGCAATGCGCCCATGGTGATGGTTACAACCAAGGCCAGTGCAACGGGGAAGAGAGATCGTGTGGCCCGTGAGCAGGGCGGGAGGGAGGTCAGAAGGCACCTTCCTGACCCAAGTGCTACCTACAGCTGTGGGGGTTAGGAGATCCATATTCAGGCCTGTCTGTAAAGGCCGATACTTTAAGAATGTAGGTATATGTTCATCATGTAGCTAGTTCTAGCGGTATAAAAGAAAGAATCTGTGTCAGGGCCGTCTCTCGCTGGGACAGGCTGAGGCCCTCTTCTTAGCTTTGGACAAGCAGCAGGGGCAGCGATAAACTGGGAAGTGAACGGTCACATCCTCCCATCCCAACCTAGTCCCATGGAAATAAGGCAATCTGGGGCTGTTAGAAAAGTGACCTGATCGATCACCTCCAGAGAAAGGGAAGAGCCTAGAAGATGTAAAAGGAAATTTAGGTTGATCGTTTTCTGTCTGGTAAGAACTCACTTATCAATAGACACAGCTGGGAAACCCTTATGTCTGTCTAGATGTAGGTGTGAAATCCTCACTGCTGTATTGTTTTGTATGTTTATTTGCAGGGTCTCTGTCTGGTTCTGGGATTGTTTCTCTCTGCTGTATAATTAATTTTGCTAGGTGTAAGTTAATGAAGGTGGTGGGATAGAATTGGTTAGCTAATCATGTTACATTATGTTAGGATTGGTTAGGTAAATTTCAGTAAAATGGCTGGTTAAGGTATAGCTGAGACTAGGGCTATATAAATTAGGGGCAAACAGGAAGTAAGTGGGGATTTGAAAATAAGGAAAAAGGAACTTGGATTTAAGCTTGCTGGACGTTCACCCCAATAAACATTGAATTGGTTGCGCCTTCGGACTTGGGGTATTGCTGCTCTCCGTTCATGGGAGAAGGACCAGGGAAGTGGGAGAGTGAAGGAAGAAGCTCTCTACCAGTGGGGGATGCAGGAGAGGAGGGGAGGGCAGGGCCTGGGGGATGCAGGACGAGCCAGGAAGGTGACTGGGCTGCACCTGGCTTGCCGGCCGGCTCACCGCTGGATCTGCGCCCACAGGGAGCAGCTGGGGCAGGTTGAGCTTCACTGACAGTGGCGAGAGCAGCCAATGCCCGGAACAGAAGGGCCGAGCCTCCCGGCGCACGAATGGGACAGAGAGCCCGGAGGTCAGAGGCCCCACTGCTCGGCAGCAGCCGGCAATGGAGACACAGGGCTGACGGCAGTTCCCGTCTCTGCTGGGATGGCTTGGGGTAGTGGTGCCAGGCAGGGAGACCAGCCCACCTCCAGGGCGTGCCCCACTGAATACTCCCCGTCCTGCCTGTCTGCCGCTCCCACGCAACGCAGCCCTTCCCTGCCTGCAGCCCTGCTCCTGCCTGCCTGGGGGTGACAATCGTGGAGACGCTGGGAGCACCCAGTATTGCCTGTATTGCGCATTAGAGCCCAGCCGCACGGCCACTGCCATCAGCGGTGAGTTCTGCAGGCCAGTTCAACGGGAGGAGGGTGCAAATAAATGAACGGTGACGTGTTTAAAGGCTTTCCTCTCCAGCCAGTGGGATCCCAGATTCCCGGAGGCAGGATGAGCCGAGGGGGAGGAGAGGGCACTGGGGTCATGTTGGTCTGATCAGCAGTTTGGCTGGCTAATTCCTGGCAGACTGCTCTGCTCGGGCCAGCTTTGCCGGGAATGATTAACGAGCTGGAGAATTAAAGGCACTCGTTAGAGGGACCTAACGCCTGCTCAGCCCACCTGAGTGGTGTTGGGATTCCCGCCGAGACCTTGTCCACTTGGCTTCTCCAGAGCTCCTCGCCCAGTTCTGGGAGAATGCTTTATCCAGGTCTCTGGAATCCGGAAACTCACTGCAAATCCAGATTCGTCCCTGAGGTTTCTCTCTTGGCAGTTCATGAAGCTCCAGCTGCAGTGATCAGGCTCCGGGGGAGGGGTGGGTTAGTGGGCATTGCAACTCCAAAGGACATGATTATAAACCCGATGATCTGCATGTTCCAAAGCACACTAACACGTGTGCATCACATTCCACACGGTATCGCACGCTTTGTGATTGGCTCACTGATTTCATGAACCAATCCCTGTATAGATCACAAACTGTCCATGCGCTACAAAGTGTTCTAGCAAGCGAGCCTCCAGCTGCAAGCTTATCACACGTTACCCTTCTTCTTGCTATTCCCTTTTCTCTAGCTACATGTTATTTACAAGGCCGCTGGTGAATTCGGGCTTTGTCCACGGTGAACCTCCGTTGCCTGACTTCTGTTTTCTTTTGCTGCTCCTGCAGGCCTGCACGTCCCTTCCTCGGTTTGATTTCTTTAGTGCAGTCTTTTCATGCCAGACATATTCTTTTCTCTAGTCGCCTGGGTTTTTTAAGGTTTATTACCAGCAACACATTCCAAGGACCACAGTGGTGTTACTAGTTGTACAGCCATTAAAAGTAAACAGTGTCTGAACTGGAGGCCAACCGCCGCTGGAATGGTGCTCCATGGGTTGATTGTTTTTGCAGGGGTGGCGTGTACCTCGTTATTCTGTTCAGAGCTGAGCTGGGAGATGGGTAGCAGCTGTTCCAAAGTGCATTCGGTTAACCCCTTGTTTTAAGTCTTCTATTCTCTAAACCGAATGAGTTACAAGTGTGTTCCTGGATATCTTGCTGCAATAGCCTCCAACACATTATTATTACTAATAAGATGTTCAGAGGTTCTGGCCATTAAGCTTTTAAGACCCAGGCTTAAGGAAGGAATAAGATACCCAGACCTGGCTACTGCTTTGAGGGCGTCCTGCAACTTTAACTTCCCCTGTATTTCAGTTACATTATAAACACTGGCCAGGGATATCGCATTTTCATTGATCAGCACAGGACATTCAGGTGTGAAACAGCACCTAGTCCAATTCAAATCACCTTCCCTGGCTCCGGCCCCTCGCGCCACTCCATGATACTCGCCATCCCCAGCACAGGCAGTTTGTCTGTTACCAGCTTCCCAGCACCTCATCCGCACTGTGCAATTTGCAGAGTGTTCCCCAGGGTGAACCCACATGCCAACAAGTCTGTCTGAAGGACCTGGCACCTACCCACATTAGTGTCCCGCAGGTGCAAACAGCTTCCCAGGCCCTGCGTTGTCTTGCAGCAGTTTTTGAGGAGGGAAACCCTCCGTATGGGGTGCAGTGCTTTTACATTCAACTTCCTGGTCCTGGACCCTGGTTCATTTCCTTACTCGGCACCGACTGGCGTCACCTCTCTTGTACCACATTTTTAACTTTCCTGGGGTGATAAGAGGGCAAGTGTTCCTGCTCCCTGGCACTTAAGGCAGCTTTTATTTGCATGGCATGTATCCTCCACACCCTACACGTTGACTTAATGGCGTACTTCCTTAAAAGCAATTACAACCGCATGTATCTATCTACAGTTAACAAAGCTTCATGAATGAGTCCCTGGCTTGGCTGGCTGGGCGGATGCAGTACTTCTGCTGCTCTCTTCTGGTGAAATGCTCGGTCATGTTCCCACGGCATCTCTCTGTCAGCTTGGGGTCAGGGTGACATACCAATAGTGGGGGAGGTGATATCTTTTCTTGGACCAACTTCTGGGGGTGAGAAGACGAGCTTTGGAGCTCACACAGAGCCTCTGCAGCTCTGGGAAACTGACTCCGAATGTCACACAAGGTGGGGCAGGCCATTTAGCATAAGGAGTTAACACATATCTCAAGGGACCAGTCAAGGTGAAGTGGCCCGTTAACCCCCTCCAGTCATGGGGGGGAAGGAAAGGAGGGGGCATAGCATGGGGGGGAGGTTCTGAGTGGGTTATAGATTGTTGCAATAAGTCATCATTTGAAACAGGCCAGGGCGTGTGCCAATCTTAGGCAGATTCCTCTGGTGTAATTGCTTCCCCATCCTGCTAGTTTTACGCATTCTAACGTATACATTGTTATCCAGAAAGTCCTTTCAACGGTTCTTAACCGTGTTCCACGCAGCTTCAGTGGGCACACTCCTCCTGGGAACTGCCCTGGGTCGCATTCTGCAAGAACACAGACACAGAAAGAAACGGAACATTTCTGTACAGTCTTGCCCCAGTGGGTGCTAACCCTAAACCATTTGGATCTGTTTTCAGTCTAGGACATTTTAATCTTTTTTATTATTATTATTTACAAAACTCCGCCGTATAGTTTTTGTCTTTACTCCCTTAGTAGCATTTATCTGACACTACAGTTAAACAAAACTTTTCACTAGCAAGTTTTGTCATATCTTTGAATGCCTGCTGTGCCATTCAAAGTGGCTTCATCATCCACAATTAATAACTGTCAAAGTTAGACTCAGGACTCATAGTTTGTCAGACCACTCTGTTTTATTAGCACAGCGCTCTGCTAATACATTCAGATAATGTGAGCCCCCATGCAAGATTCAAACAGTCTTATTTATACAGATAAAAGGGTGCGAACTAAACAAAGGGACAGAGAGAGCAAAATTGTAAAATTTGCATGGGGCACAATATGCATATCTTGCTTCCTTATTAACTTTTATCGATCTAAGGCTAATGCTTCACCAATTGCCCTTAAGTGGGGCAATTCATTAAGCAGTTAATGTCTGCTTTCCTGCCACATGGATTGCAGCATTTCTCATTTCTACTTAAAGGTACATACAGCATTCTTTCATTCATTCTACTTCTTTAATATAATTCATTTCACTTTCACAATACCTGTTGAAAGAAAACAGAAACATAGAATCATAGAATATCAGGGTTGGAAGGGACCTCAGGAGGTATCTAGTTCAACCCCCTGCTCAAAGTAAGACCAATCCCCAAGTAAATCATCCCAGCCAGGGCTTTGTCAAGCCTGACCTTAACAACCTCTCAGGATGGAGACTCCACCACCTCCCTAGGTAACGCATTCCAGTGCTTCATCACCCTCCTAGTGAAATAGTGTTTCCTAATATCCAACCTAGACCTCCCCCACTGCAACTTGAGACCATTGCTCCTTGTTCTGTCATCTGCTACCACTGAGAACAGTCTAGATCCATCCTCTTTGGAACCCCCCCTTCAGGTAGTTGAAAGCAGCTATCAAATCCCCTCTCATTCTTCTCTTCTGCAGACTAAACAAGGCCAGTTCCCTCAGCCTCTCCTCGTAAGTCATGTGCCCCAGCCCCCTGATCATCTTCGTTGCCCTCCGCTGGACTCCCCCCAATTTGTCCACATCCTTCTTGTAGAGTGGGGCCCAAAACTGGACACAGTACTCCAGATGTGGCCTCGCCAGCAATGATCTGCTGGCAATGCTCCTACTTATACAGCCCAATATGCCATTAGACTTCTTGGCAACGAGGGCACACTGCTGACTCATATCCAGCTTCTCGTCCACTATAATCCCCAGGTCCTTTTCTGCAGAACTGCCGCTTAGCCAGTCAGTCCCCAGCCTGTAGCAGTGCATGGGATTCTTCCGTCCTAAATGCAGAATTCTGCACTTGTCCTCGTTGAACCTCATCAGATTTCTTTTGGCCCAATCCTCCAATTTGTCTGGGTCTCTGGACCCCATCCCTACCCTCAGCATATCTACCTCTCCCCCCAGCTTAGTGTCATCTGCGAACTTGCTGCGGGTACAATCCATCCCATCATCCAGATCATTAATAAAGATGTTGAACAAAACCAGCCCCAGGACTGACCCGTGGGGCACGCTGCTTGATACCGGCTGCCAACTAGATATCGAGCCATTGATCACTACCTGTTGAGCCCGACAATCTAGCCAGCTCCAATCCATACTTTTTTAACTTGCTGGCAAGAATACTGTGGGAGACCATATAAAAGCTTTGCTAAAGTCAAGATATATCACATCCACTGCTTTCCCCATATCCACAGAGCCAGTTATCTCCTCATAGAAGGCAATCAGGTTGGTCAGGCATGACTTGCCCTTGGTGAATCCATGTTGACTGTTCCTGATCACTTTCCTCTCCTCCAAGTGCTTCAAAATGGATTCCTTGAGGACCTGCTCCATGATTTTTCCAGGGACTGAAGTGAGGCTGACTGGCCTGTAGTTCCCTGGATCCTCCTTCTTCCCTTTTTTAAAGATTGGCACTACATTAGCCTTTTTCCAGTCATCCGGGACCTCCCCCGATCACCATGAGTTTTCAAAGATAATGGCCAATGGCTCTGCAATCACATCCCCAACTCCCTCAGCACCCTCGGATTTGATGGCCCTTTCTAATAGGATTTCTGTGGCTGGGCTTCACTCCTTCTCTTTATTGATTTTCCTTGGTGCTGGGGTTGGTTTCTGCTTTCCAAGCACACGGCCTTCTGAAAACGGAAACAAGCTCTCCCGGCTCCTCGCTGGAGCCCTCCTAGGGTTTGAAGCAAGTAGCATGGCCTGGTAACATTCCTTCTACCTCTGTTACTGTATATGCTGCATGGTGCATAGGACTGCACCCACCTTTCATCATATAACTTCCACTTTCCATTTGCTATAACATATTAGCCAGATCAGTTTCATTATAATGTACAATAATATTGATGTTTCTTCCGCTGCTTTGGCAGCTGTGGTTTATTACTGAAAAAGGGACCCAGGGTCTCTCCCCAGTAGCCTGGCTGTGGCTGCACTTTTAGTCCCTTTTTTCATTTACTAATTTCTATTTAACATTTCTGACCTAATTTCAAAGCATGGAGACACCCGAAGTGTTAACTAAGGAGTTACGGCTGCCAGGAGACATTGGCTGCTGCCCAGCGAGTGCCTGTGGCAGCTTTGCCAACCTGGAATGAAAGAGTTGGCTACAGTTTTAGTGGAAGCTTTGAAAGCTAATTTATTTCACGCACACGTTTTACGTTTTCTTTCTCAATAGGTGTTTTCTTAAAGCCTGTGGCTCCTTGCTGGGCTGTAAACAGCTGATTACGAGAGACCAAATCAATATTTTAAACTAGCGCAGCTGGGTCTGGCCAGCTCAGCCTCTGATTCCTCTTTCTGAAAATGATTTCGAGTCCTTGTGGCACCGTAGAGACTAACACATTTATTTGAGCATAAGCTTCTGTGGGCTACAGCCCACTTCTTCGGATGCATAGAATGGAACATACAGTGAGGAGATATATACACATACAGAGAGCATGAACAGGTGGGAGTTGTCTTACCAACTCTGAGAGGCCAATTAAGTAAGAGAAAAAACTTTTGAAGTACTGGGCTATCTTGATTATCACTTCAAAAGTTTTTTTTTTTCTCTTTTTTTCTCTTACTTAGTTGGCCTCTCAGAGTTGGTAAGACAACTCCCACCTGTTCATGCTCTCTGTATGTGTGTATATATCTCCTCAATATATGTTCCATGCTCTTGTCCCTCTGCCTGCAGCAGCCATTTACATTGATTATTCACAGGGCATTTCTTTGGGCAAAGAGTCCATGTGCCTTCGGAACGGCTGTAAAGGCTCCTGGGGACACAAACATAGGGTGGCAGTAGTCACCGCCTGACTAATGCCAGGGGCCCGCCGGGTGTGACCCCCCCCCGGGTACTGCCATAACTGGGTTTCAGTATTAAACCAAGCTTCAGACACTTTGCCACCCCCATTAACACTTCTATTTCTGCTTTGTAACTCTTTCCAACCCTGGCTGGTGAGTTCCCGACCCTCCTCGCTCGGCAGTGTCCACTTGAACGGCACCTTCTGTTTCCGGAATCACGTACGTATCTCCCACAAGGACACATTTCTCAGCTGATTTTTCTGGCAGCTCTGAGCTTATCATTATGCTTTTTTGCACTTATTCTTTAGCTACAATTACCTGTCTCTCTCTGGTTCTTTTCTGGGGACCCCATAGGGTCCCCCTTGGATTTAATCTGGCTGGATTCCCCATACTTAAACCCTTTCAGTGCCATTTCCCTTACTGTTAGGTAGCACGACCCTCACCCCCAGGGCGTATTGCCTGCTCCAGACGAGTGGATCCCATGTTTACTCCAGGCTCCTCACTGAGAACTTTTCCACTCTTCTCCAGATCACCACATCCAGTTCTGAGACAACTCTTCATCCAGTTCTCTGGAATCCAAAACTCATCCCGGAGGTTTCTCTATTGGCATATCATGAAGCTCCAGCTGCAGTGAAGGGGTGGGCTGTGGGCATTGCCACTCCAAAGGACATGCTTATAAACCCAATGATCTACATAGAATATCAGGGTTGGAAGGGACCTCAGGAGGTATCTAGTCCAACCCCCTGCTCAAAGCAGGGCCAACCCCCAGACAGATTTTTGCCCCAGATCCCTAAACGGCCCCCTCAAGGACTGAACTCACTACCCTGGGTTTAGCAGGCCAAGGTTCAAACCACTGAGCTACCCCTCTCCCCCACTGCTTCTTGTTCTGTCATCTGCCACCACTGAGAACATCCGTGTGCATGACATGCCATGCTGTATCTCCCGCGTTGTGATTGGCTCACTAAGGCCGTGTCTACACCGCACACCGCACACCAGCACAGCTGTGCCGCTGCAGCCGCACCATTGTAAGGTGCGCTGTGTGGCCACTCTTCATCGCTGGGAGAGAGCTCTCCTGGTGACAAAATCAAAGCCCCTCCAGCGACTCCCACCCACAAAGTGCTGTCCACCCCAGCGCTTTTCATCGTGAAAGCTTGTTCAGGGGGCGTTTTTTCACACCCCGAGGGACAAACGTTTTAGTGATATACGTGCCAGTGTCGGCAGAGCCTAATTTTGTGACCCAGTCCCTGTACAGATCATAAGAACATAAGAACGGCCATACCGGGTCAGACCAAAGGTCCATCTAGCCCAGTATCCTGTCTACCGACAGTGGCCAATGCCAGATGCCCCAGAGGGAGTGAACCTAACAGGCAATGATCAAGTGATCTCTCTCCTGCCCTCCATCTCCACCCTCTGGCAAACAGAGGCTAGGGACACCATTCCTTACCCATCCTGGCTAATAGCCATTAATGGACTTAACCTCCATGAATTTATCTAGTTCTCGTTTAAACCCTGTTATAGTCCTAGCCTTCACAGCCTCCTCAGGCAGGGAGTTCCACAGGTTGACTGGGCGCTGTGTGAAAAAGAACTTCCTTCGATTTGTTTTAAACCTGCTGCCCATTGATTTCATTTGGTGGCCCCTAGTTCTTATATTATGGGAACAAGTAAATAACTTTTCCTTATTCACTTTCTCCACATGAGCTGTCCATGAGCTACAAAGTGTTCTAGCAAGCGAACCTGCAGCTGCAAACTTATCACACGTTACTCTTCTTCTTGCTATTCCTTTATCTACTAGCTACATGTTATTTACAAGGCCGCTTGTGAATTCGGGCTTTGTCCGCAGTTAGCCTTGGTTTCCTTCCTGCCGGGCCCACAACCGGCAGCCCGTTGACCTGGAATCAGACTGAGCTGGGCCACAGGAGCGAGGAAAAGCCACCGGAGAGCTGTCACTTACTGACTTCTAGGGCCAGGGACTGACACTGCTCAGAGCAGCTGTACATTGAGAGTAACATCCTGCCAGGGATCTGGTGATGGCATCAGGGCTGCCCTGGAGAGGGCAAGTCCTGCAGGTCTCTGGGAGCCTCACAGAAGAGCCTCCATCTAGCCCAATATCCGCCTTCCGACAGCGGCCAGTGCCGGGTGCCCCAGAGGGAATGAACAGAACAGGGCAATTTATCGAGTGATCCATCCCTTGGCGTCCAGGCCCAGCTTCTGGCAGCCAGCGGTTTAGGGACACCCAGAGCATGGGGTTGTGTCCCTGACCAGCTTGGCTAACAGCCATTGATGGACCTGTCCTCCAGGAACTTATCTAGTTCTTTTTGAACCCAGTTATACTTTTGGCCTTCACAACATCCCCCGGCAAGGAGTTCCACAGGTTGACTGTTTGTTGTGTGAAGAAATACTTCCTTGTGTTTGTTTTAAACCTGCTGCCTGTTAATGTCATGGGTGACCCCTGGTTCCTCTGTTACATGTAGGAGTAAATAACACTTCCTGGTTCACTTTCTCCACATCGTTCATGATTGACTAGGTCTCTATTGTATCCCCCCTTCATCATCTCTTTTCTAAGAGCTCTAGGTCTCTTCCCTGGCCATGGCTGGAGCTAACACAGTCAGTGCCCCAGGCTAGCACCTACCCACTGCGCCATCCTTCCACTGTGTCTGGCAGTTTGTGTGTCATTGGTACCTGTGCCAGGTGGGCACGACCCACGCTCTGGCTTGGGGCATTGTCACTCTCTGAGCACAGGCAGCGATGCCATGTTTGGGAGGGGCCGGCCCATGCACGTTAGCGTCTGGAGAATTAACTACCCCTCCCCACTGGGATTTGGAAAAGCTTCAGGCAAACAGTTGTCGTTATCTCCCGGGCCCTCGCTATTAGCTCGCTGGCTCTGAGGCTCTGTCATCATGGGAGCAGGGCCCCGCCGTGGCCTGGGGCAGGGTCTGCGCGGACCCAGAACAACGATCACTCGCACCGAGCTCAGGCCGCGTCTCTATGGGCTGGGGCGCGGTTCAGGGACTGGTCCACGCCCTTCACTTGCAAATGGCACATAGACAATGAGAGCCACTAGCCTTCTGACTGGCGTGTCGCCGGGGGCAAGCCGGGCCCACCCCCTTCGCACTGCTGTCCCCCTCCTCAGTCCGCGCAGCCGGCGGCCCGTTCACTTCCTGAAGGCACTTTGCCTCTGGCTGAGGCGCATAGGAATCTGCCCCTGCCAGGGGATTAAAGTCCAAATGAGCCCCAGATGGAGTTGTCTGCCCCAGCCCCTCCCATCTGTTCTTCAAATGCTCTCTGGCCCTCCTGGGCTCAGCTGCTTCTTCCACACCCTAACATAGGGCTTCTGGGGGAGACTCCACAAGCGGCGCTGGAGGCGGGAGTTGCTAACCCAGCGCCATTCTGATTTCACAGCAGTTTGACACCGGCGGGGTGACGTCCCCGACACAGGCGGAGTTACTCCTGATCTACACCAGAGCCAGGGAGCCTCCGTAGCGGGGGGAGGGGCGCCTCAGGGCCCACCCAAAGCATTGCCCAGCCAGGCCGTGCTGGAGAGGCTGACGGCCCTTGTGCATGGGGGGGGTTCTCCCAAGCTGGTCTGCGGGGGAGGACGCTGAGACCCCCTGGTTCCTGTGGGAGCTGCAGTGATGCACAGGGGAGAACAGCTCCGGGCTCCTGGAAGTCAGGTAACACCACTGGTGGGAGCAGTGGGGGGCTGGGTGGATTTCAGCCCCTGCTGGAAGAGGAAGCTCCTGCAATACCAGCCCGGAGCTGGGGGCGGGGGGACCCTATTTGGGGGTTGCTGGGCTGGGCTCCTCTCACTTGGATGAACTCTTTGTGTGAATTCCCAGCCAGTGCACGGCGCCAGAGGGAGACGCGAGACTGGGGAACCGCACGCTAGGGGAAGCGCTGGGACCTGCTACACCGGAGGCATTTCAGCTGGGCTGGGTAAAGGCCCGGAGAAGGAAACAGTCCTGCCCAGGCTGGGAACAAGGGGCATGAGCTCAGTGTGGCCTGCCAGGCCTCGTCCTGCTCTGAATGCCAGCCCCGAGGCCAGGGCCGGCCCACAACATTTTGGCACCTGAGGCGGGGAGCTAAAATGACGCCCACATGCCCCCTCACTTGGGCCAAAACTTTGAAAGGTCTCAATTCTGCCTTCTTCCTGTTCTACTCCTCTCATGGTACTGCTCTGCTACCTACCCCAATAAAGGAGAACTAACAACTTAAAATGCCTTGTTCAAAAATTCAAAAATAATAACACTTAACTTTCAAACACCTGAACAGCAAATGTAACTTTTCTTGTCTGCATAGTAAACACTGGCATTTTTCTCTGTTTGAATAATCAAAGTGGTGCTTTCCATGCCTTCTTGGTTGCAAAGATTTGAACTGCTTCCTGAAGGTCCACAGTCTGGGCCAGCTCACGCTCTATTGAGATGGTTGCAAGGCCGACCAGCCTCTCCTGTGTCATTGTGGAGCGTAGATGTGTTTTTATTAACTTCAGCTTGGAGAAGCTGCGTTCTCCACTGGCAGCTGTTACAGGAAGTGTTATAAGTATGCGCAGCACAACAAAAGCATTTGGAAAGAGGGTGGTCATCTTATTTGTGCACATATATTCCAGAACAGCCTTTGGAGTTGATCCTGCTGAAATGTATCTTGAAAGGGCTTTCAGTTCATCCCCTAAATCACTCGCATCAATATCGCGCATGTCATCATGTGTCA